>NW_012115233.1:978171-1160400 GCF_000951035.1 Colobus angolensis palliatus
ATATTATATATTACATATATGTAATATGTACTCTACATATAGAGTCTATTACATATATGTTATATATAATATATAATATATTCTTTTTGTGTAATATATGTTAATATATAGGGAATATATTACATATTATGTAGAGAGTGTATATATTATATATATGGGTTTCTGTACATTATAAACCCATATATTATATCCATGATAGACTATGCACATTTATAACTAATATGTATACACACAATAGTCTAGTATATATTATATATGTAATATACTTTCTATATATACATATATAATTTTGGGGGCAAAAACATAATGTAAATATATAATTAAAATAATATATGCAATAGAGCATATGTATATATACACACACACACACATTTCAACTTTCTTGAACCCCTGAATCAGCCTTAGATTGCCTAGTACCAGGGTTCTTCTTTTTTTAAAAAATTTAAATTTTAAGTTCAGGGCTACATGTGCAGGTTTGTTAAACAGGTAAACTTGTGTGATGGGGGTTCGTTGTACAGATGATTTCATCACTCAGGTGTTAAGCCCAGTAGCCATTAATTATTTTTCCTGCTCCTCTCCCTTCTCCCACCCTCCACCCTCTGGTAGGCCCCCGTGTCTGTCGTTTTCCCCTGTTTGTGTCCATGTGCTCTTATCATTTAGCTCCCAATTGTAAGTGAGAACATATGGTATTTGCTTTATCTGTTATTGAATTAGTTCGCTAAGGATAACGGCCTCCAGCTCCATCCATGTTCCCGCAAAGGACGTGATCTCGTTATTGTTTACAGCTGCATAGTATGCTATGGTGTCAATGTACCACATTTTGTTTATCCAGAGTAAACTATTTTTTATACTGGTTTTAGGTTTGCAGCAAAATCGAGTGGAAGGTACAGGGATTTTCCATATTTCCCCTGCCCCTCGCTGCCACATGCGTAGCCACCTCATTATCAACATCATGTTAACTATTTTAAAGTGTATAGTTGAGTGGCTTTAAGGGCATTCATATTGCTGTGCTAACATCACGAGCATCTATCTCCAGAATGATTTTCATCTTGCAAAACTGAAACTCTGTGCCCACAATACACTGTCTCCCCATCACCTCCCCAAACCCAGCCCCTGGCAACCACCATTCTCCCCTACTTTGTCTATGAATTCGACTACTCTAGATACGTCATATAAGTGGAATCACACAGTGTGTGATGCGTTCTTTTGTGACTGGCTTCTTTGTGATGCTGAATTCTCAGCATCCTGAGAGTTAGGACTGTCTGTCGCACCATCAGACAGGCATAGCTGGCTGGCTGGACCATTTCACAGGGATGTTGAAACTGAGTGGTAGTGACTGGGGACTCCTGATTCATTCCTGGGGAAAATAGTCATGTCAGGAAGCACAGGCTGTGGCTCATGGCTGTGGCTATGACCACGTGGTCTGTGTGGGCTGGTGGTAATAGGGCAGGGAACTGAATGGGATGCCTTTTATTATGCACTCTTGACATTTTTTTATATTAATCTTTTTTCTTCCCCATCTATAACATTTCCCACATGCTCTACGAAAGGGACATTTTAAGCATTAATTCTCCTAAAAAGCCTCATGCCCAATGTAAAACTATTTCACTGTCTCAGAAAAAGGCACTCTCTATAAATGAAAAGCACCATTATTCGTAATGACAATAACTTTCCTGACATCCATTTGGGCATTCTATATGTTTTGATAGGATTACATAAATAATGAAATTGTATGCAAACCATCAGAATGCAAAAAGCGTTTTCTCCAAGGTGTACACGCTGCCTGGGCCTTGCACTCTGGCCCTCAGTTTTCTTGAACAGCTGCATCATGAGAGTTAGGACTGTCTGTCCTTTTGGGGGCTCTGTTAAGACATGCTACTGTCTTTAGTATTCTGCCCCCTCACCAAATGATCAGAAGACTGGCTTCCCCAACGCCCTGGGCTTAATTCCCAGATATTTGTTCTGTTGTGGAATGATTATCTTTTCCTGGATTGTCTCAAAGGCATTCATCTTGTTGGTGTCAAACATCTTGAATGCTTCTGTGTCATTTTCTTTTCTTGTTTTTTTTTTTTTTTTGAAAGCATTTAATTATTTAAAGACAAAAATACTTCTCTGATCAGAGCGTACCTGCCGTACTCAAAGCACTTGCTTACTTGGAATGCCATAAATTACTTGAAGGAATTATTCATTGTATCACTAAACATACCTTCCAGTCTCCCGAGTAGTCTATTAGGCTAAGTATGGTCTTTTAAATTATTACTTTAAAAATAAAAGATAATGGAATTATGGCATTAAATACATTTTGCAAATGATCTGCTAGTAGGATCATTGAAAGACAGTAAAGGCAAGTATAAATCAGAAGGAAAATCATTGTCCTATAATTCATCAATGGATAATAATATTGCTGATTTTTTTAACTTGTCAACATTTACTACATTCAACATTGCACTCTAATATCCAGGAAAATAAAACAAACAAATAAATACACCTTTTACCAGAAAAAATAAATATCTGTGATCTCATCATTTCACCATCAGTATTTTCATTTTTGCATGTGCCACTTTAATTTCCCTAAGCAACACTAGCTAGTGGCCCACAATAAGACTTAGAAGACAAGACCAAGTACCTTCCAGAATCATTGGCCCTGGCTCTACTCCTGGAAACCCAGTCCATCTCTCATCCCTTTGCTTTCCAATGGGAGGCAAATCCAGCGGAGTTCTAGACTGTCTAGAATATTGTACCAAGAACAAAAGGCCAACCCCATTAGACAGTGGCCAAGGGAGGTGAACTAAAGTTGGGGCTGTGAATAGGGCTAATGGTTTGTGATGTACCCACAGGTAGAAGGTGTATACCTTTAATATATCTTTAAAGGTTGCTCCTTTAACATTTTATGATTAGGAGTAGAGGTGTGTCTGGGGGAAAGAGTCAGCTTATTTTATTTATTTATTTATTTATTTATTTATTTGACACAGAGTCTCGCTCTATCGCCCAGGCTGGAGTGTGGTAGGTGGGACCTTGGCTCGCTGCAACCTCATCTCCCGGGTTCATGCAATTCTCCTGCCTCAGCCTCCTGAGTAGCTGGGATTACAGGTGTGCACCAGCATGCCTGGCTAATTTTTGTATTTTTAGTGGGGACTAGGTTTCACCATGTTGGCCAGGCTGGTCTCAAATTCCTGACCTCAGCTGATCTACCTGCCTCGGCCTCCCAAAGTGCTGGGATTACAGGTATGAGCCACTGCACCCAGCCAAGAAGTCAGCTTCTTAAAGGAACTGCCTCAGACTGTCTCAAGATCTTAGAAGGCCATGCCTATGTTGCCAGCAGCATCCCTTGGCTTTTTGCTTGGCTTAAGAATCTATCTTGTCCGTTCCTCCTTCCAGCATACTCAGCACAGTCTACCTCTGAGGTCTCTCCATGCTTTTCTTTCTGTCTTCCCGCTCTCTACAATTCTCATTCGCCACACCTCGGGCTATCTTTCACTCTCTATGAAATACCTTGGATTTAGAAATTGGAGATTTCCTTGGGTCAGGTTTCACCCTCTTCAAGTAGTCTCTCAAACATTATACCCACTGCAGCTTTCTCCCCACCCTGGCAACCACGCTGTGGGACCCTCTCTTTGCCATGACTCCCACCAGATAATGCCCATAAGATGGCACCTCTTTTGGCTGAAAAATCTAAAAGTCATTCACTCTTCCTGCATTCATTAGACAGTACTCTTTGTGTTCAACTTTGTAATTTAAGTCCCATTCTTGCCCCATAGAATTATTGCCCATTGACCTCCATATAAGTGTATGGGTTTGCTACATCATTCATGACATGTTGAGGCCTTTGACAGAGCCTCTTTGGTGCGGCTTGCTCTGAGGAAGTGCCAGAGTCAGGGCTTTCCTCTTCCTGAATTATTGGAGCTCTTGGCTTAATGGAGGGGAAGAGATGAATGATCTGTCCTTTTATGAAAGGCTTACCAACTCCATTCAATTCACAGTGGCTCTCTGGAGCTCTGTTTGTGGAAGGGCTGTGAGGCTGCATCTGCACTTGATTGAATGAGTGTTGGGATTGATTAGTGCTGTCTGCAGTGGATGAAGGATTAGGAAGAATAAGCATGCATGCTGCATATGTGTCATCATGGCTCTAAGTTTATCCTGTTTCAGAAGAGATAACCTTCAACTGTGCTCTAGAGATGTTAGCATTAGGTGATTCTAGACACATGAAGAGAGGATCAGATTCAGTGGAAGCGCCAAAGCGATTCTTCCAGACGGGCAGTAAGTGGTTTTGAAGTCACGTATTTCTCAGTGTATTATCTTTGCTCCATTTAGCCACACAAAACAAATATGGGTGTCATGCCTTGTATCTCATGGCTCACGTGTTAGCTATATTTTTTGTTACTGCTTCTCAGGCACTCTGTTAAGAATGCAGGGCTCTTCCTCAGCCTCAGCGCAGGGCCTGGGCTTTACAGCAATGGTTTTCAGTTTGTAATCTCTCTCAAGGAAGGGAGAGGAGCATTGAGCTGCCTTGACTGGCAGCACCATCAGAAGAGTGACAGCAATCTGGGCCCTGGAATTGCCAACACTAGTTCGTTCATTTGTTCGTTCTCTCTCTCTCACACACACTGTCTCTCTCTCTCTCTGTCTCTGTGTCTTACTCCTGCTCCTGACTCTGAGGAATGTTCCTTTTCCTACCCTGCCTGGAAAGTGCCGGGGCATGGGTGAAACCAGACTGGTTTTGATTCTCAAGGCTACTGTAGAGACGAACGTTGGATATTCCTAGGGTCAGCTGACTGTGGGTGTGTTGGGGGAATGTGCTTATTGATGATGTTGTGTGGTGGGTACTGGACTGGGGGTTCATTACATCAAGTTGTGGGCTCGTTGGAAAGGAAGTTGTCACAGGAGAGTAGGACTCAGCAGCTGTCACCTTCCCAAAGTCACACTGCTGATGAGTAACAGAGACTACATTTAAATCTGCGTGTTTACAAGGTCTACAACTGCACCCTGCTACCTCCCAGAAGCTGAGGCAGGATGGGCACGTTGCCACATCCTCCCAACCTCCTGCAACCTTAGTTGTTAGTGAAAAGTTATTAAGTAGGCCTCACAATCACAAACCAGGTAAATGTGTCGTTGGAGAGGTTGGCTTTATTTGCATTTCTGGTGAAGCTGAGTTGTTTTTATCCCCTACAAGGTCATCTAGACATTTTTATCCCCAAGGTCAGGAGATCTTTCTGCCAGAGGTCAGCATTCCACCCAGCTCCTGCCTGCCCTCTGGGTGGCCGACTGTGCCAACAGAAATGCCAGCTGCAGCCAAAGGACAGGCTTTCCATCCGAGAAAAGCTCTCATACTCCCAGTTCTTTCCTGGTTCTGTTCCTCCCCTACATAATGAGAAAAAGCTTGTTAACACATGATGGCAACCAGGCTCCAATATCTGCCAGTTCCCCTGTACAGATTCCTCTTTAGCATTCTCTCAGCTTCCCTCCTCGACAATTAATTCAGATGAGCAGTTGGGAGAGTGCAGGATCCAGTTCAAAAGGGTCTGTCCCCCTGCGAACCCCAGGACAGGGCGAGAGGCCACCTGCACACTTTTTTTGTCACCTCGCACCCTGTGGGCCCTTTGCAAATATTTGTCTTTCCTCATGCGCGTGGTTATTCCAAACAGAAAGATCCAGTGAATTGTCTCCTTAACATAAAATACATAAAAGGGCGCTTCAAAGTATAAATACTCATTTTAATGAAAAATGAGAAGAAAATTCTCATGATCCAGTAGGTGGAAAATGAAGAACAAAAAATTCTGTGAGTCTAGTTATGGAAAAAATTACAAAGATATGTTTTAGCATGTCCTAGACATGCACAGAATAAAAAGACTGGAAGGAAATTTATTGAGATGTTATTGTTTATGGGTGTTCTAATTATGATTTTTAACAATATATTATCAGAGTTTTCTGACATAGAAATAACTCTTTTTTTTTTTTTTTTTTTAAGACAGAGTTTCTCTCTTGTCACATGGGCTGGAGTGCAATGGTGCCATCTCAGCTCACTGCAACCTCCACCTCCCAGATTCAAGCAATTCTTCTGACTCAGGCTTCCAAGTAGCTGGAATTACAGGCACCTGCCACCACACCCAGCTAATTTTTGTGTTTTTAATAGAGATGGGGTTTCACCATATTGGCCAGACTGCTCTCGAATTCCTGACCTCAGGTGATCCACCTGCCTCAGCCTCCCAAAGTGCTGGGATTACAAGCATGAGCCACCACGCCCGGCCTAGAAATTACTTTTAAATCAGAAAATTACATTTTTTTAAAAGATGTAAAACATACATGAGGATAATTTACAAATATGCATTTCATGACCACATATGTCTATTAGTTGCTCCTAGGATGATTTTTTTCAAAGCTGATGCCTGCCACAAATGGGAGTTTTAATAGATTATAATTCATATGACTTAGTGTTAAACCTCTACATTGGTATTCTTACATTTAACATGGATAAACTGAGCTTGATTTACTGCATTAAAAAAAATTAAGGAAATGAAAGTTCTGGCTGCTTTACTGTAGCTGGGGAATTCTTTTTGCAGGTGATGCTCATGTTACGGTTTTGAACCCAGGACTTAGGGTTGCAGTTTTGTTCAGGGGTTGCAGAATACCAATCTGACTTTGCAGGAATGACTTTGTCTTGGTGCACAAGCCATTAACCTCTCTGGGCCCTTGGATTGCCTCCTCTCCTGCCAGCAGAAGCCAAGTCACCTCATCTGTAAGGGAGTTTCATTGAAGACTAACTGGGACCAGGTTGAAAAGGACCCCGTACTCCCATAGGAAGTCGCAGAACATCCAAGCCCTGGAACAGGAGGAACACCTTCGTCCTGGGCACAGCTGTGCAGAACCAGAGGAGACACATTTGCCCATCATAAAGGCTGGTTAGAAACGGTTGGGTCCCAGGCGCAATCCGCCTGCCCATGACTATGTCCATGGTCAAGGTGTCCAGTGTCACTGTTGCCAGATGCCGGCACTGGTGAGGGTTTTGCCTTCCTAACGTAGGCTTCTTGACCCAGCACCTTAGAAAGTAACTCCCGTCCATTGTTCCTTGTGCCATCCTTCTTAAGAAAACACGTGCAGGAGCAGGGTGATGCTAGATGGAACCAGGAGAGCCTGGGGTCTTAGTTTCAGTGGCTCTGACTTCAGTTTTCTCACCTTGAAATCTCCCTTCTCTGAACCTTTGTCCATGCTCTTCTCTCTGCCTGAAATCTCCTTTTCTGTGTTCATCATCTGACACCTCTACCAGTCTGGAGTTATTTCTTCCAGGAAGCCACATTCCATGGACTGATAGACTGGGCTCCATGACATCCTGGAGTTCTTTTGAGTACATCTGGAGGGATGTAGTGTGTTGCAAATGCATATGATCATGCTGGTACCCCCATCAAAGGTGGCAGTTCTACTGCCAGTAGGGCAATTAACATCACCCTTCTGTGTCTCAATGTTTCCATCTGTAAACTGGATATTATAATCGTTCCTACCCCATAGGTTGCTGTGAAAATTGGTTCACGTCAGTAATGTACGTGGAATAGATCCTGGCATAAAAACAGCCCTTGGAAAATGATAGCGTTCATCCTTGGTACGACCTCCAAGTTCCTTGAACCTCAGAGAGCCAAGTCCCACATCTCAGTTACATTTCAGTTCATTCTTTCTGAGTTGATTTTTTTTTTTTTTTTTTTTTTAGACAAGGTCTTATTCTGTTGCCCAGCTCACTGCCACCTCGGCCTCCCAGGCTCAAGCAATCCTCCGGCCTCAGCCTCCTGAGCAACTGGGACCACAGGATGCACCACCACGCTCAGATAATTTTTTTTGCATCTTTGGTAGAGACAGGGCTTCACTATGTTGCCCAAGCTGGTCTTGAACTCCTGAGTTCAGGTGATCTACCCACCTGGGCCCCCCAAAGTGTTGGGCTTACAAGCATGAGCCACTGCACCTGGCCTGAGTTGATAATTGTTATCATTTCTTTCTCAGGTAAATCATGACTGTAAAACAGATCAGTTTTGCTTTAGTTCCCACTCTCATCATCAATCCCTCCCCAACTACCCTGCAAAAGAGTGAGAGATCACTGGGATACCTAGAACCACGGAGGTCCCCCTAGACTTGTCAGCGAGGGAACCTGATACTCTTAGACCACCTTCTGAGTGGTTTTTCCCGGTCTGGAGAGCTCGGGGAGGGACATGGTTGTACTGGGATTTTTTTTCCCAACTACAGAAAGTGGCTTAGCCAGCTGTTGCCTGGCTGATTTGCCTGAGGGAGAGGTTGCTCCCAGGTTGCAGGTTGCATCCATGGATGGAGCATGGGTTTTGGGGTGTGGGGGGACAATGATTTGGCTCCTGAAATCCCTAGCTACTAGCAGGTGATCAGACAAGTACATTTCACCTTTCTGAGCTTCAGTCTCTTATCCAAGCAGAACCATGGCCAGAATGCAATGTCCTAATACATGTAATTCATTACATGTGTTGTTGTGTAACGCAACACACCTATTGGCAGTCTCTGACACAATACAGATATTGACCCCATGGTCTTGTCTCAACTTAAAATAAAGATAAAACCAGTGCAAAAGAGGAGTCTTCTTTGCACTCATGTGTGATGTCTCTTAATTCTTGGCTTTCTTCCTTCGTAAGGTTCATCATCTCCCTGTCACCCCTCCCGCTTGTCCCCCAGCCTCTGTGTGTCACCTTCTCTCTGAGCTCGCCCTCTCAAGGAAGCCTTCCTTGCTGGAATGCCCATTCCTTGATGGAAGGATTCCACCCACCACGCCCCTTGCAGTTCCCTGCCAGTGTCCTGTCATGGGCAGACACAAGCCCTGTGGGTTCCAGTTTCTCATTAGGAACCTGGATGATGGAGCAGGGACCATGCTCATTAAGTCCGCGGAACTCGTCAGTAAGCTGCTTAGCAGGGGGCCAGGGAGGGCTGAGCCTGGGATGGGTGAAGAAGGCTGGCTGGCCTCTGGGAGTACAGGATCAGAATTCCAAGTGACTGGGGTCAGAGGCAGGCCACCAAGAGCCATCCCACCTCAGAAAGACAGAAACCATCACCGCAAATGGCAACGGCGTGACGCAGTTTGAAACTGGCAAAACTGGACCTTTGATGGAATCCAGGGCTTGAGCTTTAATGCTTTACACTTTTGTTTTTTCATTCTATACACCTTTGCTCTAGCTTCCTGGCAAAATTCAGACAAACCTAGAAGGGATGATAACTTATATCCCACCTCTGCTTGCTCTCTCCTTTCTCGCACGTGTTTAGAGAAACTGGAGGAGCCTAGGAATTGTTTTCTCCTCTCTAAGAGTCTTGATGGTTTCTTGTGTGGAAATCAATGGGAAATTCACCCTGGTTCTAAAAAATGAATGCAAAATGTAAAATGTATATTCCTTCCATCCTACTCTTTATGTTCCACAAATTTTGGAGGGGAACTGATTAACTCTCTAGCTACTATGTGCCAGGTGCCTTCACCTGCTTGCTCTTGGTTAACCTGCACCCACCGTTCCCCCACCTGTCTCTGAAGTAGTCACGGGTGGAGGCTCAGATGCACACAGTGATTGAGTGACATAGCTGGGGTTGGAAGCTCTGTCCATGAACTCCAAAGTCCACGCTCTCTTACACCCTCCCAAAAGCTGAGTCTTCCTCACTGTCTTTTGCATTGTGCCATGGGTGGAAATGTACTTCCTGCCTGACCTTTTGGCTTGGAACATGGAAGTTCATTGACTTTGTTGCCCAGCAGGGCCTAGAGCTGGCTTTCTTTCCTGATCAATGTATATCATTTTGCCAAGAGACAGAGTCTGTGCTGAAGAGATTGATTCCCGGGTTATTTATCTTCCTCTGCCCAGTGTAAATTGGTCAGCGCGATCCTATTCGCATGATAAAAATTATAATGTCTGAAATTACTTACTCAATAAAATGTGGGTTTGTCTATTATTAGTGATCATTAGGGTTATAATGCAGCATGGAAATTTGGAGCAAATTAACTACACATGCAAGCTGTTGGGCTCATGTGCAGTTAATCATACGTATACAGTTCCAGTGGGCAGAAGGTTTTGCAAGAATAGTTTCAGGAAG
The DNA here is from genome assembly GCF_000951035.1 of Colobus angolensis palliatus. Lineage (NCBI taxonomy): Eukaryota > Metazoa > Chordata > Mammalia > Primates > Cercopithecidae > Colobus > Colobus angolensis. Next base: position 988,240 of record NW_012115233.1, read on the forward strand.
ACTTTGAGGGAAGGGAAATGAATCCTCAGGTTTTTTTTCCTTCTGCTTCTTCTAACTTTTCCTCCTTCATCAGGATTTCTCAAATGCACGTTTGTCTAATACATTGTTGAACCATGCAAGTACCAAAACAAAACAAAACAAGAAACCCAGAATAATAGCTCAAATTTAATTAAAATAGCTTTTATTGCTTCTATCCATGTGCCCCTGGATTTTAAGTGATGCATCCAAATTTCATGATGAGGCAATGCCTGTGGATGCCCTGATTTCTCATCCTTCTTGCCTGTCTGCTAAGATTCACTCTTGGTCTTGTCTTTGAGCTTTTCTGTTCGGTGATGTAATGGGACAGGCTCTCCTGTCATCAAGAGTTCCCATCATACCTGGGCACTGCCATTTCCTCTGTGGTAGATGCTTCCTGGACATGTGGGCAGGTGAGAGGTGCTGACTTTGCCTACTTGCATCTGAAGAGAAGAGAGATGTAGCTTTGAATGGCCACATGAGTTTTTTTTTTCTAAATGAAAAAAAAAAAAGTCTCTGTATAACTTGTTTCCTGTGAGGGTGCCAGGAAACTTTACAATGAACTTTGTGAATTAAACCTCTACCAGATGAGTAGAGGTGGTGGCATGGTAGCAGAAATGAGGATTTAAAAAAAAAAAAAAGGTTTTTGATTTATGAAAAGTTTTTCTCCAGGGAATTTGGACTTGTTCTTTGTGGATTCTGAGGATAAAATTGAGACCAACTTTGAGGATGAGAGACAGAACAGAACCCAACTTAAAATAGATTCAGGGAGGAAAAGGGAGTGCATTAGATAATTAACTGAGAAGTCCAGGGGTAGACCTGAGTTCAGGCGTAGCTGGACCCGTGATCCAACGGTTTGCGTGTATAGTTAATTTGTTCCAAATTTTCATGCTGCATTATAACCCTAATGTTCACTAATAATACACAAACCCACATTTTATTAAGTAAGTAATTTGAGACATGATGATTTTTGTCATGTAAATAGGACCAGGCTGACCAGTATAGACTGGGCAGAGGAAGATTCATAACCAGGGAATTAATCTCTGGATCCAGGCTGAAATGATATTATCAGACACCTTTCTTTCTCTGATTCTCAGTTTTGATCTCTTCTGTGCTAGCTTTATTCTAAGACAGGCTTAGATGGGATATAGAGAGCAAGCTCTGGAAGCGGAGTACCTCTGGCCTACACGGCCAGTAGTTTTAGCAAAAGTCCAGTGCTGCCACTCATTCCCTCTGCTCGGACCATTCTGGTCATTTGTCTTCTGTGGTTTGGTCACTGTGGCCAGGGACAATGAAATTCTCATTGATTAGGCCTGTGTTATGTGCTCTCTCCTAGAGCCAGGAAGAGGCTTCAGCCCTGCCCAAACCCAGTGACCTGAGAGTGACAGTGAGGTGCAGTTCCCAAAAGGAGACTAAAATATAAGCAAAAGAAAAGGAACAGGTACTGGGAATCCCAAAGAGGAAATGTCCACTGTGTTCAGGGAAGAGTCTTCAGGCCCACAATGTAGGCATTCGACAAACACTCTTAAGGGAGACGGAAAGTTATCATGAAAATCTGTCGTTGAAAGTACTGAAGTTCCAACTGGTGGTCTGATATGGCTTAGATGTTATCCCTGCCCAAATCTCACATGAAAATGTAATCTCCAGCATTGTAGGTGAGGCATGGTGGGAGGTGATTGCATCCTGGGGGTGGATTTCTCGTGCATGGTTTAGCACCATCCTCTTGGTACTGTGTTCACAATAGTGAGTGAGTTCTTGGGGGAACTGGTCATTTAAAAGTGTGTGGCACACGCCCTCCACCCTGTCTTTTGCTCCTGCCCTGGCCACATGATGTGCCTGCTCCCACTTCTCCTTCCGCCATGATTGTAAGCTTCTTGAGGCTTCCCTAGAAGCCAGGCAGCTGCCAGCATCATGCTTCCTGTACAGCCTGTGGAACTGTGAGCCAATTAAACCTCTTTTCTTTATAAATTACCCAGTCTCAGGTAATTCTTTATAGCAATGCAAGAATGGCCTAATACATGGTCTCTCAGGAGGAATATTATAGAGGGGACTGATGTTGAAGAAGGGAACGGGAGGCAGTGACAGAGAATGCTGAAGACTGTGGATCTTAAAGTCCAACTTCAAGCCTCAGCGCTGCCACTTACCACCTCTGTGACCCTGTAAAGTCACTCAGCCTCATTGAGCCCCCCTCTCTCCCCCGTGTAGAATGAGGCTAATGCTAGTGTTCATTTCATAGAGTTGCTACAATAATCAACGAGATAATGTGCATAAAGATTTACATACATAATAACTGCTCAATACAGGGTAGGTGTTAAAATCAGCATCAACAAACCCTGGAAGATGCAAAGTTCTCTGGAAAGATGAGCTCTACTCCTGTCAGTCTATCCAAATGTTAGATTTTGCCTCAAATTTTAGGCACTCATTCATTCATTTATTCTTTCATAAATTCTTTCGTATTAACCTTTACAAATGTTAAATTAAATCTTTTCCTCAAATTATGCATTAGAACCAAGTTCTTATGTGTGGGATATACCTCATTTCAGCAACAGCTTTCTAAGGGTACGGAATTAAATATGCAGCCTCTGGGATTCACTGATAGCTCATGGGACATTTGACCTACATGGAAAGCAGGCTGGAGTTGCATTTTAATTGGCAAGGATCGGCCCAATTGTCCAGCTTGTAGCTTGGAGTGTGGCCTGGCTCCAGAGAGATGTACATCATGATCTGCGTGGGTGAGAGGATCCTCTCAGGAAATGGGCAAAGTTGCCAGCTGACCTCTCCAGAAAGAGAGACTGTGCTGTTAGTTTCCCTTACTTGCATGAGAAATTTCTCCATTCCTAGTCTCAATTTCCCAATAGGACATGGAGGCAGAATTTAAAGCCTCAAAACAATCTGACGCACATCATCTATCAATGAAAAGGACCAGCTTGGAGGCAGAGGCAGCTGAGTTTTGTATCTTGGCTTAGTCACTTACTAACTGCATTGTGGTTTGTGTGTGTGCACCTACTAACTGTGCAACTGTGGGCAAGTGATGTCATCTCTTTGGACCTCGTTTTCCTTTCTTTCTTTCTTTCTTTTTCTTTTTTTTTTTTGACACAGAGTCTCGCTCTGTTGCGCAGGCTGGAGTGCAGTGGCGCAATCTCAGCTCACTGCAACCTCTGCCTCCCGGGTTCAAGTGATTCTCCTGCCTCAGCCTCTCAAGTAGCTGGGACTACAGGTGCACACCACCATGCCTGGCTAATTTTTGTATTTTTAGTACAGACGGGCTTTCACCCTGTTGGCCAGGCTGGTCTTGAGCTCCCGATCTCAGGTGATCTGCCTGCCTTGGCCTCTCAAAATGCTAGAATTACAGGCATGAGCCACTGCACCCGGTCACAGTTTTCTATATTGTAGGGATAATAATCCTCCCTTGCAGGATGGTGCTCAGCACATGTTCATTGCTCAAGAGAAGTAGCCATTGTTATTATTGTCATCATGTATCCTGGTATTTAGTTCATTTTCTCTGCATTTGTCTAACTCTCTTTTCCCCCTTGAACTGTAAAGCTCTCAGACCAGGGATATAGTAGCACCAGCAAATAGTAGAGGATCGAGAAAAATTAGTCACTCTCTCTGGTTCTTCCCTTCCTGTATCCAGTTGTCTTTATCAGTTCAGGCTGCTAAGATGAAATTGTCACAGACTGGGTGGCCTTAACCACAGTTATTTTACATGGTTCTGGAGACTGGGAAATATAAGATTAAGGCACTGGAAGGTTCACCGTCTGGTGAAGGCTGGGCTCCTGATTCGTAGATGGCTGCCCTTCTTGTGCATCTTCACGTGGTGGGAAGAGGGTGACAGAGCCCCACACGGAGTGTTTCTCCCAATTCCTCCCCAGTACACAGAGAAACAAAGCTTTCCGTCTCACCAGGAGGACTCCACGTTGAGCATAGCTTGGCTCAGCCCAGCAGGAGATTTTGAACCGACTCTGGTAGACTCTTCTTGCAGATATTCACCTCCCACCTCTCTCTCTCAAACAGAAATCCAGGACTGGGTGTGTGTGGGCAAATGCAGCCTCCTCTCTTTGTCCCCCAGGACTACACTACAACAAATGTCTCTTTCTGTCCAACTCTTCTTCCATTGCTAGTCCTTCTTTTCTCTTCCTTTCGTACTTCCCATATTCCTAATACGATGGGTTACTTCTTAAACAACTCACAACCATTATCTCCCTTCCATTTAAAAGTAACCCCCAGCCTGAGCTACCTGACCCTCTGGTTTAAACAATAAAGCCACTGACCTTTTATCACAAATTTGCAAAGCCATTTAATTTGCAGATGCCGTTGGCAACCACAAATATTGCTTCTCCTTTCAACCAGCATGCCACCATTCCAGCCATTCATATATGTGTTCGTTCATTCATTCATTCATTTATTCTTTTATTCAGTCAATAAATATTTATTGGGTATTAAACACATGCAAGGCATTGAGGATGGGGAGGGAACAAGACACAAATCGCCCTTACCCTCGTGGATTCACTGTCTATTTAAAGGCCGCAAATACTTGGTGCGAAGCAGGTCTGAATAGTCTAGAGTATTTTCTTAGATTCCCCAATCCTAAAAAACTTATGGTGGTTTTGCTAATGAATTTGACAAGGCCAGAAATAGACCAGATGAAGATTGATCCATTGGCTAATTGATTAATTGATTGATCGACTGAGTAATGTCAGCCTGGTCTACCAAGGTTTATGAAAGCCTGGCAGATAGAAATGATGCAGTTAATGCACTAATATCTGCATCCTCTCTTGAACCCCATCTCGGGGCAGCCATGTGTATCAGTGTCCTGTGGCTGCTGTAACAGATTACTACAAATTCAGTGGCATAAAATAACATAAATCAATTCCCTTACAGTTGTGGAGGTCAGAACTGCGTGACTGTCTCCTGAGACTGTCTGATTTTTTTTTTTTTCTTGTCAGTTTGTTTTGGGTGATGAAGATGGAAGGTAACATCACAAGGCAGCTGTATTCCAGGTACTCAGTGACACTTGGTTATAATCTGGTGACTGGCTCACAGTAGGACCATGACATGAGCAGATCTGTAGTCCTACATAAATGAGGGAAAAAAAGAAATCTGACACCTCATTGATTCAGATTCACAGACTCTGTATTTGGAACCAGAATATACCTGAGCAATTACCTAGCACAAAATCTCCTGTCTACAGAGGAGTTGCAGGAAGGAGAACTCAGTATATTCTCTCCTGAAAATACCCCTTGTGGTCAAGGTGGATATAGACTGGCATCCCTCTGCTCCCTAAGATGTCAGGGACTCACGTCTTCCAGGATATCAGGGGAAGACACAGGGCAATGGGCCTCAGATCACAGACATGGGAAATCATTTCCTATTTCATGGAGCATGGAGAAGCTTCCTTCAAAAAGCTAGCCTTCGACTTTCTATTTTTGAACTGGAGGGCAGGCCAGGAGGGGGCTGACCTGTGTAGAGCTTGGAGGTTGTGTCTGCAGCTGAGAAAAGTGATCCTGAACCTCTCCATCCTTGCAAAGCCCAGATGGAAGCCCAGGGGCCCCAGCCCTCGAGCCCCACACACATGCCGGCGCACCTGGACTGCCACTCTACCTGTTTACAAATTACCCCCATTTTCTGCTTGGTTCAGCAGCAACTGTTTACCCTCCCCCGTGATGTAATTAGGGCTTCAGAGTTCATGTGTGCCTATTATGAGCTCTCCTGTGCTTTGTCTTGGTGCTTCGTTTCTGTAGCAGTAATCATATATATATATTAAAATTTGGTATCAATTGTTTGGCTAAATTATGCACAGTGGGCCATCCTAACCTGCCATTAACATAACGTATGCTAAACAGTGTGTTGTGTTTTTTTTCTTTTTCTCTGATAATTATACTCTAAAGCATCAGTTGCTTATTTGAGTAAATTCAACTTTGAGTTGTTCTTATTTCTTCAAACTTTTAAATTGTCTTGCCTGCAGCAGATGCAGACCCAGCACTCTGGCTGCTGCCAGTGGAGACAAGAGCCTCGCTCTTGCCTTTCTGAGAAATTCAAGTGCCACACAGTGGTCACCAGCATTGTAGCTGCCCTGATGTTCCGGGCTCAGCTGCAATATGGCCCATCTCTACCCCCATCCCCAGACTGACCTCCAGAACTGTAAGGGACCCCTGCCTTTGGTACAGAGATGGGAGTTAAACACAGGCATCTGCTGGAGTCCTGATCTCTCTACTCCCTGGACAAATATGCAATGAGAACCCCTGAGGGACAGGCACTGTGCTAGATACCCGAGATACAAAAGTGACAAGGTTTCTGTCCTCTGACAGTTTATACTTTAGTGCAGTGGTCAGCAGACTGTTTCTGCAAAGGGCTAGATAGCAAATCTTTTAGACTGTGTGACCCATACAGTCACCGTCACAACTATTCAATTCGGCCAGTGTAACTCAAAAGCAGCCATGGCTGTTACGTAATGAGTGGATAAGGCTGTGTGCCAATAAAACTTTATTTACAAAAACAAGAGGAGGGCCAGATTTTGCCAACCTTCAGTCTACTGGTTGAAGCAGAAAATATAGACAAATAATTTAGTTTTTTAAAGCCAAAGGTTAATTTTAGCCTGTAGAGAGTGCTGTCAAGGAAGTAAGCATAATAGTGCAAGAAGCACATGCCCACTCTTTCACACTGGGGCATACACAGGTGATTTATTCAGCATAACTGAGTGATGTGGATGAGGCTGCTCAGGGCTGGCACTTGTAGGATCCTAAACCTTGAGGGGCATCGATATTTTGGCACAGCTGTCACCCATTAGCAGCACAGCTGGGACGCTCCGTAGAGAATGATCAGGAAGGTCAAGCTGAGATGGCATCATAGAGGGGCTTTCTCTTAAGATTGCATCTGAGGCCAGGCGCGGTGGCTCAAGCCTGTAGTTCCAGCACTTTGGGAGGCCAAGATGGGCGGATCACGAGGTCAGGAGATCGAGACCATCCTGGCTAACATGGTGAAACCCCATTTCTACTAAAAAAAATACAAAAAAAAAAAAAAACTAGCCAGGCGAGGTGGCAGGTATCTGTATTCTCAGCTACTCAGGAGGCTGAGGCAGGAGAATGGCATAAACCCGGGAGGTGGAGCTTGCAGTGAGCTGAGATGCGGCCACTGCACTCCAGCCTGGGCACAGAGCGAGACTCCGCCTCCAAAAAAAAAAAAACAAACAAGATTGCATCTGAGTGACCAGGCGCGGTGGCTCACGCTTATAATCCCAGCACTTTGGGAGGCCGAGGTGGGTGGATCACAAGGTCAGGAGATTGAGACCATCCTGGCCAAGATGGTGAAACCCCATCTCTACTAAAAATACAAAAATTATCCTGGTGTGGTGGCGGGTGCCTGTAATCTCAGCCACTTGGCAGGCTGAGGCAGAGAATTGCTTGAACCCGGGAGGTGGAGGTTGCAGTGAGCTGAGATCATGCCACTGCACAGCAGCCTCCGCGACAGAGTGAGACTGTCTCAAAAACAAAAAAGTTGGCCCGGCGTGGTGGCTCACGCCTGTAATCCCAGCACTTTGGGAGGCCGAGGCAGGTGGATCATGAGGTCAGGAGATCGAGACCATCCTGGCTAACATGGTGAAACCCCATCTCTACTAAAAATACAAAAAACAAATTAGCTGGGCATGGTTGCAAACGCCTGTAGTCCCAGCTACTAGGGAGGCTGAGACAGGAGAATGGCGTGAACCCAGGAGGCAGAGCTTGCAGTGAGCCGAGACTGCGCCACTGCACTCCAGAATGGGCAACAGAGCAAGACTCTGTCTCAAAAAAAACAAAAAACAAAAATTACTTCTGAGTTAAAATATGAAGAGTAAGCAGTACCCAGCCTTGGGGAAGGGCATGGAGTGGTAAAAGCGTGTGATGTGTGGTTCCTTTAAGGGGGAAAAGTACCTGCAAAGACTCCAGGGCAAGAAAAAACATGTCATGTTTGGACCTGAGGGAAGGCCATTATGATTGCATAGTATGGGGCACACTGGAGATCTGGAATGGGATGAGTTGAAACAGGTCATTAGAGCTTCAAAATGAAGCATAGGCCAGTGAGCCAGTTACTGCTGCCGCTGCTGCATCACCATGTGGCAACTCAGTGGCTCACAGCAATCAGTGTTTACTTCTCACATGTGTGTGGGGTTCAGCAGAACTGGGCTAGGCTTGGCTGCCCTGCCTGGCTGGTCCTGCTTGGGCTTGGTGGGGCTTCCGCTTGTGTCTGTGGGTCAGCTCGTTTTCCTCCTGCATCTTTGCATCAGCTGGGCTTTCTGCCCTAGGCTGAACACGGATGGGGCACTTTAGCTGGGGTGGTTCTCCTCCATGTGTCTCTCATCTTCCTGGGACCAGCAGGGCTAGACCAGACATGACTTTCTCATGGCAAGGGCAGAAATGCAAGACAGCAAGTCAAAACATATAAGGACTTTGAAGTCTAGACTCAGAACTGGCATACCCAATCCTGTGTCACACACTGATGCCCCAAATAAATCACATGGCTGAGCTCACATTTAGGGAGGGCACTGCCGTTCCACAGCTCAGGGCATGGATCCGGAGAGGGTGAAGCGTGGACCCCCGACCCAAGACTGTGCGTGTGTTTGAGTTGCATAAGAAGCCACTGATGAACAGGAGTGACATGATTTCCATTACAATTGAAAAAATCAATCTGGCAAAATGAGTGGGGCAAAATAGGTTGGGGGAAGGAGGTAAGAGAGGAAGTGAGAATAGGGTGGGTCAAACCTGTTGAAGGCCTAGAGCTTGCTTCTCTTCTGCTGCCGTTAGGAAACACGAGATGAATTGTTAAACTTCTTGCACTGAGCTTTACCAGGTTAGCTGACAGTTATCATCTGCATTTATCAATATAAGTCCCATAAAAGGCAAAGCAGTTGAGGAGAAATGAGAAATTACAGCCCAGATTAGCAGCCTGGTGTGCTCCTTGTGAACAGAGGACACTCACCCAAATCACACGTCACGGCTCTTCGCCCATTAAAGCTTATAGCAGGATTATTCCCAGGGAAGCTGTAGCCATTATATTTGTTGCCATCACAACAATAAAATAAACAGGTGTGATTGCAGCCCTACTCCTCGGGCTGTTTCATGCTGATCAGTTGTTAACATATGTGTGACTTGAAGTTGGAGCCTGTTGGGAGAAAAAGTTGTATTTAGAGGAGTAAAGTGTTGCCTTCTGTGGGAAGGGGAAACTTTTTCTTGGGAAATGGACTTACCAATAATTTTCGCATCATGCACGGGAACCTACTAAAACCTAAGTGTGCACTGCCTTAAATCAGTAAGGTGGTTTTCCATTAACATAAAATCCAAAACAGGTCCTCTGAACAGCAAACCACTCTCCTCCAAGTGGTAATTCAGGAACCCAGACTCCTTCCATTCCGAGGCTTCACCATGACCAACAAAGACCTTCTGAGGTTGCCACATTCTCCAGTCCACTAACGCTTATGTCACTGGCTACACCTCAGTCACATGACCATGGTTGCCTGCAAGGGAGGCTGGGAAATGTAGTTTGCTATGTGCTGGGTGGGTGGGAGGGAGCGTGAAGACTAGTGAACAGCTAGACAGTCGCTGCCTCAAATTTCTTTAGTGTAATCCTTTCATTCCAGCAATCGAATTTGATTTGCACTGTTTCACTTCTCTACAAGCGTGTAAAAAGTAGAGATTCCTCTTTGAAGACTTTCCTTCCCGTCTAATTAGAAATAAATAGTAACTTCTCTTAGAAGCAAAATTAATTCAAAGATCTGTGCTAACATTCTTAAATATCTGCTAGCCGTAATAAAGAAATCTATGTACTTTATGTTCTTAGCTCCCACAATTTAGCCTAAATATTTGCCCTGGCATGCTTACACTGGTCCAAGCAAGCATTAGGTCATAGTCTGCTCCTCTTCCTTAGTTGAAGGTGTTTTTACTTTTCTCAGCATTCCACAGGTTACTTCCTCCTTCCTTTGTTCTCCTCTGCCTTTCCCTCTTTTAAAAAGTTCTAAGTTGCTAGCCAATCAGGACAAATACAGAATGTGAGGTCCCGTTCCAGCTAATGGAAACCGGACACAGCAGTAGCCGGGACGCATCAGGTTATAAATGACCCTGTCTCCTTTGTTTGGTGTACTCTCATGGTAAAACTGCTGGCGGGTGTACCCTTTCTGCAGAAAGTAAAAATGACCTTGCTGAGGAAATTAAATTTATGTTCGAGTGCTATTTCTTTACGGCACCGAGGAACCAGCATTTCTAACAGTCCTATTGCTTAAGAAGTGGATGAAAAGAAGATAATTACTAATATGTCTGCAATTGATCTGAAATCAACACAGTTGATCTGATTCATGGGGACCCTGGGAGTATGTTTGTGTATTTGGGAGTTGGGGTGGGGAGGGGGTGGGCGGTCAGAGAGGTGGCAAAAGTGGGTGGGAACAGGGTTACACAGCAAAGTAACTAGATGCCCTTTAGATGCTCTTAGTTAAAGACCATGCAAAAAGGATGAAATCTTTTGATCATTTTCTTCACAGTATTAGGGGTAAGACATGAACTCAAAGCTTTTAGGAAGAAACAACTGGATTGCTTTTTCTATGTTATCGACAGAAACTAGATGGGGAGGCCAGGGTGTGTCTTATTATTGCACACATACATAATTACAAAGTCTTTAGTTTTTTCCCCTACATAAATTTATGTTGAGATTTAATTTCCACCAATTAGAACCCGAATGAAGCCGTTTTAATGTGATTCCTGCATCCCAGCAATGTGGCCCTACTTCTCAGTGCACACGTAAGGAAACAATCCTGGAGTGAATTTTAAGTACCTAAAGTTGTGTTAGACTGCAAATGAATATCCAATTCAATTTGTAGGAAACTTTAGATTAATTAGGTTTATAATTTGCACAGTAAGGTAATGTAAATGTGTTGCTACGGCTTGACTTTTTGCTTAATCCTCTGAGTGGATATTTAATCTTTTTAATATTAGAATTAAAGCAACTTGGAAGATATGAATATTAATCTAATTATATTCCGATCACTTTAATTTCTTTAATGTTTTAAATAACAAAACAACTTTACAAATTGGTTTAGGTTGGGGAACGCTTTTAGAGGATTTTGCATCTCATCAGTAAGTGCAATTTAGAGGATGCAGGCTTGGGAAGCTCTACCTTAAGTTTATAGTTATGCAAATGAAAGCCATTAATCCTGGAGCCTCTGACTTGCAAGGTGTGCTTCAAAAATTTGCAGCTTCTATTTAGGTAGCAAGAGTTTGCCAGGCCAAAAACTCTAGTAAGCAAACAGCTTTATAGCACCCCAGCCATAGAAAGTGAGAGCTTTCGAAGAATCGGTGGTTAGAACTAAGAGGATTTTTCTTTCTCCTTTTTCTGCTGTTATTATCTCAAGGAGAGAGGGAAAAAAAGTCAGAGCAGGACATGAACAGTGCTTGCAAATTTTATTACCTCATTATAATTGATACCTGCTCTCTGAGCCAATAAAAGAAGCTATATTCAGCACTGGCTGTATAAAATCTTTAATGTTTTAGGCTGTCAATGTTGGCTGTGGTTAGGCTGACATAATTATGAGCTGCATGTTCCAATATATGGCTCTTTACCCACAAAAGCATGCTGCAACGGGGAATCTTTCAGAGATAATAAAAGGATTCATCAAGTGTCTATACGATAGCTACTTAAATCGCTATTGTTTTACTTAGGCCCTCAAAACATATCCCCCAGCTATCCCAGTTTCTTATCTTTCTTACTTGATATTTCAGGAATTTCAAGCTTTTGTACAGCGTGTTCAGTTGCATCCTGGAGGAGGAAAATGCTTTTGGAGTGATCTCCATTTCAAGATGACAATAGGGAGAAGTCTTTGCAAAATGTGCATGTTGCAATTTCAGATTTAATCAGGTGAATACATTAACTTCTGGAACTAATTACAGATTTTAAAAGAGTGATGGGTCTGGTACAGTGGCTCATACCTGTAATCTCCACACTTTGGGAGACCAAGGTGGGAAGATGTGTTCAGGAGGTCAAGACCATCCTGGGCAACATAGTGAGACCTTATCTCTACAAAAAAATTAAAAATAATTAGCCAGGCGTAGTGTCGTGTGCCTGTAAGTCCTAGCTACTCAGGAAGGTGAGGCAAGAGGATTGTTTGAGCCCAGGAGGTTGAGGCTGCAGTGAACTATGATCACGCCACTGCACTCCAGCCTGGACAACGCCGTGTGACCTGTGTCTCAAAATAAACAAAGAAAAATCATAAAAGGGGGCCAGAAAATTAACTGAAGAAATTGTATTATAAAAAGGCAGTGTATTAAGTTCTAGAATTAAAAGCAATTGCAAGAAATACCAAGTGAGATTTTCTGTATTTTGAGAGTTTGTGTATGCAGTGGTTTTCTACTGACTAATCAGGCTGATAAAACACCCCGAAAATGGCTTTCCCATGGAGTTTATATATTTCATCAGAGACCTAAAATGGTATAAATGTTCAATAATAGCCAGTGAATATAAAACTAAATAATCCATACGAGACAAAACAGGTAGAAGAAAAAAACATTCCTCCTCAGATGTGCACCTTTTAATTGAATAAAGCAAACAGTAACAATGATTACCAGGACACTTGCTGTTTTCTGTTATTTTGGTTTATATTGCTTAATTAGCCAGTCTCTCTAATTAACATTATATATTTGCTGAGTTCACATTGTGATAAAGATGAATGTCAACTCTTCTACTCCTCTCATTGAGAGATAGAGTTGAATTCATCTTCCCTTTTATCTAGGCTGCACTTACTCGTTTGCTTGACTAATAGAATGTGGTTGAGTGGCCGTGTAAAATGCCTGACTACCCTGAGACTGCCATGTTGAAGGAAGCCCAGCTAGCCGTGTGGAGAGGCCTTGTGGAGCAGGAAATGGCCAACCTCCATCCACTGGAAGTCATCCCAGTTGAGGGCCCAGATACTGAAAATCAGAAATAAGTTACTTCCCATTCCCTACCCCAAGGCCCTGTCCAGACTGAAGATTCATGGGCAGAATAAACAATTGCTATTGTTTAAAGGTGTATGTTTGGGGTTGTTTCCTACAGAGCAATAAATAACCAGAGCAAACACCCAAGGGCAATAAATTATGAATAGTGAATTTAATTTTTCTATGTGACCTATGGAATCAGTGTATTTTATGGCAGTACCAAGTGTTTGTAGCAACCAAACGATTACTTCTTTCCTGAAACTCCAAGTGAGTCACACTTCTTAGGCTGGTGGATGTTGAGGGCTAAGCTTTGCCCTTTATCTTCTCTTTATGGATTTCCCTCTCGAAGCAGGGATAAGAAGAGGGAAGTTTCCCAGATGTAAATTTCTCATAAATATTTGAGCTCCATTTCAGTAATTCTTTCATTCTCTGATCTGTTGCCTAATCTTCTATTTAGCAAGTACTTTCCATGAAATAGAAGGCTTTAATTGGTAGAATTACTAATTTGAATAGCTTAGCACAGCTCAGCTTGTAAAAAAAAAAAAAAAAAACCACTATCCCCATTAAATTCTCGTCTTGTAAAACCACCCATCAGCACCTCCCTATCTTTTTACTGAAGTTTCTTTTCTTTAGTCTTTAGTGCTAAATAATAGGCTCTCACTAGACAAAAAAAAAAAAAAATCAGCATTGCTTTTCATCTGAGGTTACACCAGAACACTTAAACTTTGGAGTACAAAATAGAACCCCTGAAGAAAAGTGAATTCTCTCTCTCTCTTTTTTTTTTTTTGAGACGGAGTCTCGCTCTGTCACTCGGGCTGGAGTGCAGTGGCGGGATCTCAGCTCACTGCAAGCTCCGCCTCCTGGGTTTATGCCATTCTCCTGCCTCAGCCTCCTGAGTAGCTGGGACTACAGGCGCCCGCCACCTCGCCCGGCTAGTTTTTCATATTTTTTTAGTAGAGACGGGGTTTCACCATGTTAGCCAGGATGGTCTCGATCTCCTGACCTCGTGATCCGCCCATCTCGGCCTCCCAAAGTGCTGGGATTACAGGCTTGAGCGAAAAGTGAATTCTCATGAAAATTTGTACATTCTTTGAAGAATGACTGTAAGGCAAGGAGGAGTCACCTTGGACCCATGTGTAGAGTAGTGTCATGAATGAAGTCTGTGCCTTGTCCTGTGGTTTAGGAATAGGTAAATGTTATCTAGGGCAGAGGGTTGTGTGCGGCAAAGGCACTATAAGTTTATTCAGTTAACTTGAGTACAGGGTTTCTCAAGCTATGGCAGTACCAACATGTGGGGCTGGATAATTCTTGGTTGGGATCTGCCCTGTGTAATGTAGGATGTTTAGCAGCATCCCTGGCCTCTGCCTGCTAGATACCAGTCGAATCCCTCCCCCCTCTTCTGACAAACACTGATGTCTCCAAACATTGCCAGTCCCCCTCCATTAAGGGTGATGCCTCTTGGCTGGGATATGTCTTCTCTATCCTATCCCTTTAACTCAAGAAGTCTTTCTGCCAAGTTTATGTGATCTTGAAAATACGGTGAGATTGAACTGGATTTTCTTGAAAGGACAAATATCTGCTTCTTCCAAATTGTCATAGGCATAGTTCAAAGCTAGAGACAGACTTTCAGGCAGGCTGGGCACCTCATACCTACAAAACACGGTGCTAAAAATGAAGGAGTGTATAGGCGCGTGTTTATAGGGACAGGATATTTATTATCTATCACTTTTGAAAATGTTGTTGGCATCATCGTTCACTTTTACAAATACAAAGGAAAAATATGAAGGAGTTCTGGAAAACGCCAGAAGTGATTTTGCAGCCATAGGGCTGAAGTGAAGAACTTAACCCACTAATCTGTTACGACTGCTTGGGGAGTGCTAGTGCAGGTTCTCTAACACACTGAGAGTCCTTCGGAGGGTAGTGTGAAGTGGCGTTGTAGTTCTGCTTTTAATGGTTGAGACAGGAATTGCCTGGACCTCTTTCAGGATACATCACCGGTCTTCCAGTGGCCGACTTATGTTTATGCCAACCGATTCTCCCCAGCATGGGGGCATGAATTGGAGTGGAAATCAATGGACTAGAATTTGAATGCAATTGCCCCCAAATTACCGAAGAGAAAAGAAGACCACTGTTATTCACCGGCCATAGCATTTTTACCAACTGTTTTTGTTAAGCATTACTTTCGTGTGATAGGTTCAATTCTCCGGCTCCTTCTAGTCAGAGTCTTTCTGTAAACACCATTATTATTGCTGTTGTGTTTCCTGTGGCTGAGCTGAACCACACTTGGAGATTTGATCCATTTTAACTCTCTCATTGCCTTCAGATAGTTGGTGATTTTGGGGGGCACCAATGTGAGTCCTTTGATCCTTGAATGACAATTTGGATTTTGCTCAAGTTCCTGCTAAATGGGAGCTGGAGGAACTGGCCTGCTATGGTATTACAGACTAGCACATGGTTTGCATTCTGAGGGAGCTCGGAATAGGCAAGGTAGAAGACATGGGTGGTCAAGAACTTAGAAAGACCCGGACTTGAATCCCAGCTCTGATCCATCCCAGCTCTGCCATGTTGCCAAGTTCCGCTGAGCCTCCATTTACTCACCTGTTGTATCATCTGAATTACTTCCATATCCATAATGTAGAGGGATATACTTCCATGTTATTAGACATACAGATACATCATCATTATCACTGGCCAAATCATTCAAATCACCGTTTGCTTCTTCTCAGGCTCTTACTCAAGCTCACGATGCTATTCTCATAGTGATTGCAAATCTGACTGCAGGTGATTTTGAAAACATCAGTTTTCCTCCACACTAATCTGTGAGCTTAGCCATGGTAGGAAATATATCTTACTTTAAAAAAAAAAGTCCTCTTTCTTCATTTGTTGCAGTTCTATGATAGACTGTGTACCTGGACAGAGAGAGTCAGGCAGATAAGTGTGCCCCCCTTCCAAGATGTGTGATGGTGGGCAACTTCCTTTGCCTCTCTGAGCCTCTGTTTTCTCTGTATAAACTGAGAGGGAAAAAATAATTCCTAGATCTAGAGTTGCTGTGAGGCTAAAACAACCTGCTTTTAGTGTCAAATTTGGCAGGTAGTAAACTCTGGATAAATACAGACTTTTGAATTGTGTGATTATTGTTATGTTACCGTTTATTGAAAGTGAGTGATGAATGTAGTGAGAGAAGGAAGGAAGGGAGAGAGGGAAGAAGGGAAAACAGAGGGATGGAAAGGAGGAAGGAAGCAAAGGAGGGAGGAGGCAAGTATATAAGTCATGATATATGGAATTGAAAAGACATTCACATTTTGTGGTGAATGAAAATAACTTGGCATTTGTGAAGCTAGCCTAATCCCTGGAAGGAAAAAATTTCCTTGGATATGTGATTTACATAATCAATCAACTAATCCTTATTTTGGTTGAGCTTAACTTCTGTCTTTGGGTTTACTCACTATATCTGTTTGCGTACTGGCAATGTTTACGATATACTAAAAGATTATTTTATTCTGTACTAACGAAGGGATTTGTTGTGTATCTAAAATTCAAATTTCAATGACGATTCTGTATTTTTATTTGGTAACTCTGGAAATTTTATTTACAGAAGAACCAGAGAAGGGTTTACTCTTCTCCATACACTTTGGACATGTCAAAATCTAGAAACAGAGATCAGTTAAGGTAACACATAGCACCTTAAATCTGATTTAAAAGTAAAACAATGACTATTATACAGATTTGTGGCTTCTTGTCAATAATACTCTGATTTCTGGAAATTGTTATCAGTCGTAAGCTTTGTAGGAAATGTCTCCTTCTGAAAATTATGTTTTAAATTAATGTGAAATTGTGTTTTAATTTAATTCACAGGGAGTCATAAACAGGTGGGAGAATTATGTAACAATAATTGTGTTTGCAAGAAATTGATTTCATCCTAAAACTACATGAATATGCTATTACAGTTTGTTGTCATCCTGAAATGCGCTGTTTAACCATAAAATACAGCATAAAAGACATCCTCACATTGAAGTCCTTAATCTAGTGTGTAATTGCTTAAGTGAGCACATTAACTATATTGTCAACTACCTGTTCTCAAACACGTTAACGATCAGCTCACCAATATGGGTTTGATCTTGACATTGAGATGTAGAGCTTGACACCTACGACATATAAAGTAGAAACTCAACAGTGTTTGAGAATTTGCCATTGCATCTCAGTCTTTTTTTTTCTTCTTCTTCTTCTTTTCTTTTTTGAGATGGAGTCTTGCACTGTTGCCCTGACTGGAATGCAATGGCACAATCTTGGCTCACTGCAGCCTCCGCCTCCTGGGTTCAAGCGATTCTCCTGCCTCAGCCTGTCTCCCAAGTAGCTGGGATTACAGGTGCCTGCCACCATGCCTGGCTAATTTTTTGTATTTTTAGTAGAGACAGGGTTTCACTGTGTTGACCAGGCATCTCAGTCTTTTTACTAAGAAATTTGGAGGCCTTGAAAAATGAGTAAGCTGGAAGTATTTTAAAAGGTTGTTCTGCTATTTATCCTGCCACATGTATCAAAGACAACATTATCCTCTTGTTACTTAAAAATAATTTGGACTGGTTTGCACACATAAAAATAGCTTTATTAACAACTTCAGTAATTTATCAAGTTCAGTTTCTTTTTTTCGCCCAGAAATGTTGCTTTTGGTACACTGAGAGTTCATTCATTTCAAGTTCGTCCTTGGCAATTCCATATTGAATAGCTTCCATTTTATTTTATTTTATTTGTTTTTTTGAACAAAGCAGATAAATAACTGAAGCCAAATGAGCTCAAACCAATTATATTTCTGGATACAAACCAGATGTACAGTTAATGCATCATTGTTTCTGTGTCAACCACCATTGTCCTTACCTATACTTGGGTGGTAGGGGTGGGGAGGAGAACATAAAAATCTAGCAAGCCTGGTTTTCCTTGCTAGTTCATTTCCTTGAATTTGGTGAGATTCTATCTGCAGTATTTCCAAAAATAGTTTTAGAAATTGCAGAAGAATACTACAGTGCTGTTGTGCCGGCCACTCCGTGAGTGCTGACTGGCATGCGTTTTATAGGCCGTCTCCGTCTTCATTGAGGCTTTTGGCCACTGGCTGTTGTTTGGTGAGGTTCTTGAAAACTGAAGTGATGCTATCAGCATGGATGCCCATGCTTTCTGATGCCACTGAAGATGGATAGAAGCCTCAAGTTATGCTTGGTGCAGACTGGATTTTTCCAATTTGTGCTTAGTAGCATCTCATTATATTAGACCAGCACTGACTGGTGATGAATAGCAAGATTGCTCCCTTCTAAGGGCTTGGCAAACCAAGAAGAATACAGTGACATTTATCTTATGTCTTCCAAAGTAACTGGGCACTTGAGGAGCATTTCCTAGTCTCATTTTGTAAACCTAATTACGAGCTGAGCTACAATTTTCATCTTTGTTTAATGTAACCAATGAGGCCATTGTCACTATACAGAGAATAGCTTTAGTCCATATTCTCTGTTTGTTAAGACTCTCAGTCTCCTTGCAGGCACCTTTGGAGAGTTAGGTGTTTGCTGTGATTTGAGGGATAGTGGCCAATAATTTTATTGAAACAAACATTGGTTAATTAAAGCTTATTGTGTGCCACAGGCCATTCTAAGAACTTCCATCCACCCAGAAGCACTATGAAATAGATGTTGTTATTTTGCTGATGGAAAAACAAGCATAGAGAGGCTAAGGAATATGCTGAAGCTTGCACAGCTAGTAAATGGCAGAACGTTCAGACTGGAATTCAGACTTTTACACTCATATTCATACCACACAGCCTTTCTAAGGGATGCTCTCTCTTGAATGCAAGGGAGGTACATTGGGTGGCCATGGTGCTGAGAGCCTCTAAATACTTTATGTTGAGGCAGAAACGATAACCAGATCTCCTTTGTGTGCCAACCCCAAAGCCTGACTTGACTGCCTAAAATGTTAAGAAGGACTCTAAAGTCCTGTCTGGATTCCAAAGTTAGTCTGGTTGGTGCAGACTGGATTTTTCCAATTTGTGCTTAGTAGTATCTTACTATATTAGACCGGCACTGACTGGTGATGAATTACAAGATTACTCCCTTCCAAGGGCTTGGCAAACCAAGAAGAATGCAGTTCCACGATCCACTTGGAATGTGTGCAGTCAGTGTGGGAGTACTGGTATAAGTACCAAAGCACTTGGCACTTTGGGTTTAAAGCATTCAGATCTCTTGCAAAATGCAAACTGACCTGCGGGGATACCCATTCAACAACTAGAAGCTGCTGATTTCTAGATGAGACTTAGTTTATTTATAAAGCAACACTTAGAGACATTAGGACAGAAAACAGGTCCATTTGAAGGCTGTGTGAGCCCAGATCCACAACAGCATTGGTTCCTAGGATTCAGGGGCAAAGAACGGGAGGAAAGAAACAGAAAAGTTATACCTGCACTGAAAACAAATTGGGCACATCCTAATATTGCTCAGGGCTACTTCTCTTAGGGTCATTATGGTTTTGAGCATATTAACAGCAATACTGATCATAGCTAATATGCCTCTATGGCAGCCTCTGTACTGGGCTGTTTGAGTATACTCACCACCTCCTGTCAAGCTTTGGGCAGCCTTACTTGGTAGACACTATGATTCCCATTACATACATGGGATGTACAGTAACTGAGGGTCACTGTGGTATTGGCAAAGTGGGACTTCAGATGCTGGCCTCCCCCTCTAGTGCCTGCATTCTTTTCAGAGCCGCTCCCCACCTTAGAGTCATTTTCTTCAAGGGAGAATATGGTTTGTGATGCCCTTATCAGCAAAACTTCAGCTAGAAGATGCAAGGGTGAAATATACCTCCCCACCCTACGTGATCTCAGAACACAGAATGACTGGCCACCCCAGATTGAAGGTTGGGGACACTGGGAGCCCCAGACTCAAGGTTGGGGAGACTGGGGAGAGGGAAAGTGAGGAAGAAGCATAAGTGTATCTTACCGTTTAAAAGCATAATGGGACATATCATTTTCTTAGTTCTCCATTTATTAATAAAATGCCCAATACCTTCTGGCATGTGCTTTGAACTGCTTTTAATTATCTTCAGTCGGATGGAGAAAAGGTAATGGGGACCTCATAATAGTCGTGGAGGGACAATTGGAATCTTATTTCCATAGGGAAGGCAGAGACTGTTTGCCAGAGAACCAAGGCCTTTCAAAGTTGAGGACGCTTCCCGGTGCCGTGCGGTGTAAATCACAGTGCAAACTATGCGATTATCCCCTGCAGAGGAATCGAGTGTGGCTTTATGGGATTCTTCACCAAGCACTTAGGAATAATCTGATATAAAACAGCAGGGGTGGAGAGTAATGACAACTTCAAATTAGTTTAATGAATGTTTACATTGAAAAAAAGGCTTTTCTCCAAACCTGAAAATAAGAAGTGACAGCTTCCTTTCCTATTTCCCCTGCAAGACGTACCTCCTGGTTTTCAGCCCGAGGAGGAAGGTGGCTTTACTTAACTCCTTCAGCCCCGGAACACCGCAGGGCCCTTCTTTGTGCATTCTGGATTCTAACAGCCCCTTGAACAGTGCTTGATAGTATTTCCATTATAAATGTCAAATCGGCATTGAAGGAACATCTGTTTTAAGTCAACTTAGACTCAATCCAGGAAAAAAAAAATAAATTTCTGGCTGTCCACCTGTTCAAAAGGTCAATTACCCACCAAATCAGCCAGAGATGGCTGATGGGCTACAGATGCCGAGGATATTTTTAGCAGGACTTTGGCAGGTACCCTGCTTGTTGAATGCAGCAAAGAAGAGGGAGGTTGATAAACCATTATCCTGTTTGAAAGTTGGTACCGTGCCAAATCTCCCACCAAATCTGGATGGTGCTTTTGAGCTATTTCCCCACTTCTGCTGAAGGATTCATTTCAGCAGAAGGAGTGGGATAGGAAATGTTCACATTGCTTGCAGTATGTGGAGTAGACCTCAAGGTATTTTGGATAAAAAGCAACATTTGTGTTTCAGATATGTTTACCCAGCCCAAGCCACCTCTGCTCTTTATAGCCATGTTTTCGAAGTGCTCTTATTTTTTGTTCCGAAATTGGAATATTTCCTGGTGTGCTTATCTTGGCCCCATCACATCACATCAGGCTGAATTCTGTCCACAGGTTGCCAATCTGGATATGGAATATTAGTCAAAATGATATAAACTAATTTGGTCTCTGCTATAGGAGGGACAAAATAACTACAAAACAAAAGCAAGAAATAAAACAAAACCAAACAAAACCCTGCAGTATTTGGGCCCCTTTCAGGGATGTTTGGGAAACCAAATGGAGAATTCCAAGAACGGATTTGGAAACAAGCTTGGGTCTCCTTTGGCCTTTAAGCCATCACTAGAAACACTGATTCTTGCGCACTAGAGTGATGTTTTTCCTTCTCTTTTGGATTGACGTGCCAGCACCTCACAAAATCTCTGTGAAAATTCCACAGGTCTTCAAGAGCCAGACGAAATCAGAATGAAAATAGCTCAAAATAAAAAGAAAAATGAAAATAGAGCAAACATCCATTTCTGTGTGATCTAAAGAGTTGGGAAACCTAAACAGCCAGATGATGATAGCTGTCGCTGCTCTTCCTGAAATCAATTTTAAAGTAGGAATTGTCGAACATAATGAGACTAGTATGGAGCCAAAACTGGCAATTTTCAGTTAACCAGAATGTTGCATGAATCGGAACCCCAGATTTTCCTGGAGATGACTTTAGCCAGGCCATTTGAGGACAAGTTGCCAAATATTTGTATTTTAGAAGCCTCAGAAGTGTGCACAATTTTCTAGTTCTCAATAAGGCACTACAGCAACATGTCTAGTGCTTATGTAAATGATCTTTATAAATCCTCTAGCTGATAAAGAGTTTTCTTCCATCACAGGGAAAATGTGGGTTTAGATGCAATTTGTAAAAGATTATTGCACAAGAGTGGGGTCCTTTCACCGACATATACCAACTGTCCTAATACAAGGCAAATAACATAAAAAGCCATCCTTAGTCTTTTAGAAAGATAACATGGTTGAGAATTTAAGATGATGGTTTAGGGTATAGCCTGTGGAATGTGATGGGTTCCACTGTAAGTCTCAGTTTCCTCACCTATAAAAATAGGAATAATATCTAGCCCTAAAGGTTATTTTGAAAGTTAAATGAGATAATGCGTGGAAAGTGCTGACTCAGCACCTGCAGAACCCATGCGTCATCATCATCACGTTTGTTGAGGGATTTGAGGCGTGCGTAGCAACGCAGATGTGGAGACACCTGGAGCATCTTCAGGAGCTGCTGCTGCGGATTCTCATGTGGCTTGTCAAGCACAGGAAATAGTTTTCCTGGAAAGACATTGAGCAAAGCAGTTACTTAGCCGTCCACCCGGCACTGCCAACCTCTTCGTGCTCCTGCGAGGACTAAACGAGAGAAGGTGACATTAGAGAGTCAGCCCTGAGTGACGAGTATACAATTCACGGGCTACTATCACATGTGAGTGGGTCAGTAAATGCCCTAGGCTTTCAGAGTACCGGGTGTGAGGAAGGACGCAAATAAGCTTCACTTATTTATGAATTGTCTGCCCTGGAATGGCATTCTAATGTTGTGTTGGAAGAGAGAAAAGAATGTGCTGGGAGGATACTCAGTTTATAATGGAGGTTCTGATAGAAAATGCAAATGGCGCCAGGAATCTGTGTTTATAGAGGCGGAGCATGGATGCCCCTGAGCGCCTGCGTGCGTGCGAAGGGTGAATGGGTTGCTGGGAGTTCGTAGATTGTTTAGGGAAGCACTTGGTGTGTGCCTGTGTGTGTCTCTAGGACTCACTCTCCACTTCCCACTTTGCTTATTATTAGTGTTCTTCTTTCTCTTTGCTATGGGAAAATGCAGATAAACCGTAAAAACTTGATAGAGTTAACAAAGGCTTCAGAAGCTTCCTTAGTTCTTATAATTGCTCAATGGGTTTTGCTTGCCCGCTGCACAGGTAAAACCCAATTCACTGAGATAACATTATGGCAGTAAAGAAAGAGTTTAATTAACACAAGTCCAGCCAAGCAAAAGGACAGGAGTTTAGTATTACTCAAATCAGCCTACCCCAATATTTGGAGGCTAGGGTTTTTCCAGGGTAGTTTGGAAGGAAGGGAGCTAGGGAATGGAAAATGCTGATTGGTTGGGGATGAAATCATAGGGGTGTGGAAAATGGTCCTGGTGCCCTGGGTCAGCCTCACGTCCAGTGGAATCAGGAGTCCCGGGTCTGGGTGGGGTCAGTGGGTCATCAGAATGCAAAAGTCTGAAAACCATTCCAAAAAAAACCAGTCTTAAGTTCAACAATAGTGATGTTATCTACAGGAATAATCGTGGAAGTTCCAAATCTTGTAACCACCTATGCCTACATCTTAGCCGAATTCAAGCACCTCTCCTAATCCTAACCTTGTGGCCTTTTAGGAGCTTTACAAAGGTAGTTTCATTCTGGGAAAGGCTATTATCATTCTTGCTTTAAGATTAAAGTATAAACTAAATTCTTCCCAGTGTTACCTTGCCCTATGCCCAGGGATGAGTGAGGACTGCCAGCCCTTGGGGCTAGAAGCAAGATGGAGTCAGCTACGTCAGATTCCTCTTACAGTCACAGTTTTACAAAGGTGACTTCCTTCTCAGGACCATTGCTCCCAGGCATTGTTCTTGAATACCTTAGAAGGTTTCATTAGCTCATGTCTCTCCTCTTTGTACCAACTTCCAACATTTCCCTACTGCCTTGGACATTAAAGTCCAAATCTAGTCTGTTCATCATGATCTGTGGAGTCTTTGATAATCCCAGCCTCCAGCTTCTCCTTCAGACCTGTCTCCTGTCTCCTGCCTTTTCTTTTTATGCACTGGCCAAGAACCTTTTCATCTACTAATCTTTGAGTTTGCCATCCTCTCTTCCTCAATCACTCCCCTCCCTCCACTGCTCCACATGGAGGGTTCCTTCCAGAGAGGCCTCCTGTAAGCCCACCTTCCATACCTCCTCTGGCTATCCTCAGTCATGAGGCCCTGCTTCCACCCGCACACTGAGCACAGGCAGTAACTGCTTTACTTGTGTACTTGTGTATTATCTGTGTCACCCACTGGGACATAGTAGACTCCATCAGGGCTGGGAAGGAATCTGCCTTCGTCACCATTTTAACATCATTATCAAGTGTGCAATTAGGCACACAGTTGAGCTCAACATAGGATCTGTGGGAGGAAGGAAGGATGGAAGGAAGGAAGGGAGGAAGGGAAGAAGGGAGGGAGGGAAGGAAGGAAGGAGGGAATAATTTCCAGGAAGCCTCATTGGATTTCTTTCCCCCTTATTTCTGAAAGCTCACCTCTTTACAGCTGGCAAGGCCAGCAGAACTGAACAATAGAGCCGGATTAAGCAAGCATTCAGGTGCCCACTTAATTCAATCAGCGAATTTGCATTTCTCAGGCTCTGTGCCACGGGAGCCTGCAGCCTCAAGGGACCACCTGCCTTCCACCAGCAGGACTTTGCTCCTTGGAGAATTTCCTTCTGGCAATGGTCCA
Source organism: Colobus angolensis palliatus (assembly GCF_000951035.1). Taxonomy (NCBI): domain Eukaryota; kingdom Metazoa; phylum Chordata; class Mammalia; order Primates; family Cercopithecidae; genus Colobus; species Colobus angolensis. The sequence goes on from NW_012115233.1 coordinate 1,012,716, forward strand.
GGTCAAATGAGGTACCATACCAATGTGACTTGTCACCATTTTCCAGTTTAACTTTCTCAAGCCTTGGCTGCCTCCATTTCATTCCAGACTACAGTAGCAGCTGAAAAGGTAGCTACCATTGCAGTCGAACACACTGGCTGATGGGACTGGCTTGTTGGCAGAGATGGCAGGTCTATACCTATGCACTGTCTCTGAAAGGCTGTTCTACATGCCACAGTTAAGTGCTCTGTTGAAGGATGGCTCTGGAAGGCAGCATGCACGAAATGCATAAGAAGGTGGATATTAGTGAGGCCTCTCTGAAAGGAACATAGCTGGATACAGTCCTTGGAGGCCCTCTCTAGGTCCCGTCTGGGGCTCCAGCCTTCACAGGGCCGGCCATCCCCTTTGCTCTGGGCGAGATCTGTCTTTGCTTCTGGTGATTCTGATATTCACTATCGAGAACCATTGCTTTAAAACACATAAGATCAAAGCTTTCTAAAATCAGATTAAAAGCTAAAACCCTTTGCAGGGTCCTGCATGACTTGAGTCCCTGTTCCTCCCTTGACATCAATGGCTGTTGTCTGCTCTCTCTCTCTCTCTCTCTGTCTCTCTCTCTCTGCTTCAGCTTCCCTGACCTCATTGATCTTTCTTAAAAACTTTATGAAAACTCCACATTCGGGCTTCCCCCCATCTGAGATGCTCTTCTCGGCTCCTGTGAGTGCCACCCCTTTACCCTTTATAGTGCCTGCCCAAATGTCTCTTCACTAGAGACCTTCCCCGACCACTGCCACATGGAATAGTACTAATACTTCATGTTCATTCTCTGCCTGCCCTGGGTGTTTATTTGTGCCTATGGGTGGGGCGGGGGGGGACTTATCACCACCTGCATATTATGTTTTTGTGTATTTTGTGTCTTCCCCACTAGAAGGTAAACTCATCTGCAGCTGTATACCCTGTGCCTACGGCAGTGCCTGGCAAATGCACAGAGGTGGGTATTAGTGAAGACTTTGTAGTTTGAATGGAATGAGTGTCTGTTGACAGTGTTGCAAGTCATCTGCAAAAGAAAAGTCCTTCCTTCTCTTCCCTTCTGGCACCTTCCAAAGAGGCCAGTCTCCTGAGAGGGCCTCTCCTGGGAATGCCTGTGATCCAGGCAAAGCACCTAAATAAGCCAATAAATAATTAGCTTTGAGAAAAAAGCCTGCACAAAAGCAGAACTCACAGATTTTCTCATTGATCTTCCTGCCTTTGTATTGGCTATGGTCAGTCTTTGGGGCTATGAGCTGCACATGCAAGTGCACAGGGGGTGGGAGGGAGGCTCTGGAAGATCCCTAACCCATTGTGGACACACCATTCATGTGAGCGGAATCGGATAACAGTGATTGAGGAGAGAGCATTGGGTGAATGACCCTGTAATCCTTACAAAAATAGTAGCAACAGTAACCAATGACATTTATGAACTGCCTAAGAATGCCAGGGCTGTGCCAAACGCTTCCCATAACTAGCTCATATGAAGCCTATAACCATCTTGGGGGTGAGGACAATTATGTCCCATTGTGTTATGTGTCTGTTTTTGCAGGAGTCATTCAGTGATAAGCTGCAAAACCAGGACTTAAACCCGTGTTCCTGAGAATAGCTCTGCGTTGCCTAACACACTCCTTCCTCCTGAATGCACAGTCATATGTCCACATGCCACATGGTTTTCAGAAAGCACTGCATATGTAGGAAGCTCAAGAGAGAGAAGTGGCTAGGCACGGTGGTTCACGCCTATAATCTCAACACTCTGGGAGGCTGAGGCAGGAGGATCGCTTGAGCCTAGGAGTTCAAGACCAGCCTGTGCTACATGGTGAGACCCCCCCCCATCTCTGCAAAAGCAACAACAACAACAAAAACATTAGCCACGCATAGTGGTGCATGCCTGTGCTTCCAGCTACTCGGGAGGCTGAGGTGGGAGGATGGCTTGAGCCTAGGAGGTCAAGGCTGCAGTGAGATATGATCTCACCACTGCCCTCCAGCCTGAGCTATAGAGCCAGAACTTGTCTCAAAATAAAAATAAAATAAAATAAAAATAAAAAAAGGAAAAAAAGAGAGAGAGGAGCTAGGGAATGAATGCCGAAAGTGGTTCCTTGGGTCCGATTCCCAGCAAACACTTCACTATTGTCTTCGCACAGGCATGAGATCTGCATCTATCTTGATGTGCACCTGAGAAGTAGTTATGTCTAAGTTTCCGACTTGACTTGGTAGAGTCATTTGATCAGTGAAGTGCGGAGCGGATGAACTACCTGGAAAGAAAGTGCCGGAACTCCCCACGTGTGACATCTCACTTTGGGGAAAGGTGGGCCCTGCGCCGCACTTAGCGAAGGTGAATGCACCTGGGTATCCCCGTGACCTGGCATGGTGGCTAATAAAGAAAACTTCAGCGTGTAGCAAGTAATTGTGAGTATGATGAATGCTGTTTAGAGTTGCCAGTTCTCTTACGCACTCCGTGAAGGCCGCGTGCACTTCGCATTAATCACCACCAAGCAAACACGGGCTTCCAGCAAAAGAGCCCAGTGATTGGGAACAAATTCAAAACAGCTTTATTTCATTGACAGACAGGACCTTTTTGTTAAACTCTGGTTTAAAGACCTTTTACATCTCTGTCTTGTTCACACGTTACTGTAGTTGTTCATATTTACGTAAACCTAGGAACTGAGAGCCGACTTATTTATCACAACCTATTGGCAGGAAAAGGGTCACATAGAAAAGAATCTTTATTTGTAGGTTGTTCTTTTTTTTTAAAGCTAGTAAAGAGTGCTAGTGGGAAGTACGCTGTTATCAAACATTATTGAAGTAAGTGGGTTTGTGGACTGAAAAAATAAAGAAAATTTCTAAATGTCAGTGTGGACATAGAAAGTAGCAGTCAATTAAATGAGGCAGTGTGTGGTCAGCAAAGTTGGCCAATGTCTGTGCTATTAGGGAAAGAAGAGAAGCCAGGAAGGAGGAGGAAATTTCTGGGGTTAACCTGTGTTTTGCTAACTGGTGATAGTTAGTCTTAGATAAGAGCTCTATGTAAACCAACTTTGGCCCAAATTGACTCATTGAAAAACACCTTGTTTCAAGTTTTTTTTACCCCTTTATGACCAAAAAGTTACCCAAACCTTTGTGTCCCATATTTAAGCATGTTCAAGACAACCAATTAGTATTCAAGCATTTAGAATTATCTTGAACCATCTTCTGTGAAAAAGAATTTGTTTCCTATTCCAAAATAAATGCAGCACATTCCTGATATAGTTCGATAGTTCCTCCTCAAGACTTATCATTCCAACATTGAGCAAATTGACTCTAAAGAGAAAAGTTAAGCTGTTTCCCTAATACCAAGGTAGTGCAGGTCAGCTGCAGTGCCTAATGTTTATAAAACTTGTAAATGTTGAAACCCACACTTGGTCTGAGAGAACACCATGCTCCAGTTTGTTCTTAGGAATGTATATCTGATGTGTGTGTGTGTGTGTGTGTGTGTGTGTGTGTGTGTGTGTGTGTGTGTTTTCCAGAAACCGACTGGGAAGGGCCCTAAGCTAAGATGACTTCTGAGAAGTAAATTATGCTTTTAAAATGTCCTCCAGCAAAATGGTCTCCTGGTTCTCTTTGGAGATGACGTGTCAGTCCTTGTTTCTTGACGGACTGCTAGGATTCTTAATCACCACCGATAGGAAATTCTCATAGTCTGGAAGGGTGGAGCTTCTGGCTTCTATCCTGATTGGACACAGATGAGCAAAGCTCCTTGGCAGTGAGTGAGGCAGATGGACAGTCAGGTTTGGACTAGTGCAGCAGGTAGGCTGCTGCTAGGGAGGAAGGAAGAGGCACAGAAGTTCAGGGCATGAGAGGGTATGCAAGAGATGTCAATAATCCAGGAGCCGGCTTGCTTCTTCCTCTAGTCAATGGTACAAGCTTCAAATTGATAATTCAGATGAATCAATGGAAAGACCTCTTTTGAAGTTTGATTTGTTTCTTCAAAGAGCACAGATCAAGTTTTTCTCATCTCGTTAGATTAGATTCTATGTTGGTCAGGGAGTGGAAGAGAAATGTGGGTGTGTTGACTATAATCTCCGCAGAAACTTTTTCAGGTAGCATCCTCACTCAGCACAGAACATTTTGACAATACACTTCCAGGGTACTCAGAATGTAGGGAGTATACTCTCAAGGGGTGCGGCCCATACGTGAATGCATGGAGGCAGCATATAACGTTGCAAACCACTGACCTTCTCTTTTTATGATTCCCATTTATTCCATAGACTGTGAAGTCTGCCTGTACATTTCCAGGCTAATAGTTTTTAATCAAATGTGTGATCACTTTCTTCTGATGCACCCGATTAAGGGGCTTTGTTATTCAGGTGAGTCTCACATTGTACTCCTCTCCTAGGAGCGTTTATTATTAATTGCTACATACATTTTTGACAACCTGACAATGACTCTTTTGTCTTAATCTGGAGAAAACATACTCTGAGCTTTTGAAGTTGGTGTACTTGTTAAAGGAAGCCAGAAAAGCATTTCAACCATTTGAGAGGGTGTAAAATGCAGAAGACGGTGTGCGTTTCTTTACCCATCATCTCTTAGAGCCCTGTTACCCAAGAGAGTTCACCAATTACCCAAACCAAGTTTCATTTTGTTTTCTCTCTAGTTTGAAAACTGCAGTTTTTATTGCTTTGACTCTTCTTGTCTAAGAGAGCTGTTTCACGTTTTTAGAGTCCTAAGAAAGGCTTCGCTGGCTCTCTGCCAGCCTCCTTTCCCATTGCTCAGGCTTGTGGTCAGTAACTCTCTGCTGGTTTTCCTAAACCACTCTGGGGTCTTTCTTGGCCTCCCGCCCTGCATTCCCCTTCACGTTGTAAATGTAGCTTTTTAAGTTGGTCCCTTGATTGCTTCAGGTAATTGATCTGTTGGCCTAAAAATGAGTGGCTCCGATTCAGAGGTAGGAGTTAAACCAGATTCTGCCTAGGGAGGAGTGTGTTGGGAGGTCTGCTTCTCTGGAGACAGTGGTCAGCAGTGTTGCAAGCACCTCCATGTCTGGTGCCCCACATGGTCTCACTGGGTGGTAGGGTGGCCAAGCCTTGTGTGAACTGGCTCTTTTGTTCATTTATTCACTCATTTCCGCATTCCTTTTTGTGTTAGCTTAAAAATGCTTATTATAGGCCAACCATGGTGGCTCATGCCTATAATCCCAGCTCTTTGGGAGGCAGAGGTGGGAGGATTGCTTGAGCCTAGGAGTTTGAGACCAGCTTGGCCAAAACAGTGAGACTCCATCGCTCCAAAAAAGGAAAAAAAAAATGAGGCATGGTAGAGTGTGCCTGTAATCCTAGCTACTCAGGAAGCTGAGATGGGACGATTGCTTGAGCCGAGGAGGCTGAGGCTGCAGTGAGCTATGATCACACCACTGCAATCCAGCCTGAGTAACAGAGTGAGACTCTGTCCCCCCAACTCCCACAAAAAAGAAAAACATATTCTTATCATAGACATTCCCAACTCTGCAGAGGTCCTGGCTCACATTTCCTGCAAAGTTGCTCTGCCTCCCGTAGGCATGAGACCTCTACATGGAGAGAATTTCATGTTTGTTCACCTTCCTGTTGCTACTTTGTAACACAAACTTCAAGATTCAGAGAGGTAGGATATGGTAAAAGTTTTTTTCTGGACGGAGAAAAGCTACACCATTCATCTAGATCTCATTAATCTGTATTCATTTTGACATACTTTTCTGCAGTTGACCTTTTTATTTATTAAAGTGCTTTACAAGATATTCAGTATCATTATTGAAGCTATAATTATTAATGATCAAAGTCAGCGGTACTTGTTTTAGTATCATCATCGTCGTCACCACAACCATCACCATCATCATCATCAGGGCCACAACAGCCTCTTTTTTTCTCTTAAATCTTCCAGCAATTCTTCGACTTTGCCTGTTTATTCATCATACAACATTATTCTAGTATTTAGTACATGCTTAGTCTTTGATTTCTTATTTTCAAATGCATGTCTTTAATACCAGAATGTATGTAACTGTTCTCTGGCCTGAATTTGGGCTGAGATGATGAGAAGTTTAGATGCCACTTTCAGCTAAGTGGAATTGTTTTCCCCGTTTGGACTCTGGGTCATTGACAAGCATCATCACTGTTTTTAGTTGAAATGTGCTTCCAAGTGGCTATTCATCAGTACACACATATCTAGACATGTGCTAGCCTCAGTGAGAGTTGAAGAATCTGTGTATTCATTTCCTTTATCTAGAAATCCTTATTATTGTACATAAAAGAGCTTTCCATCGCTTCTTTACAGTATACTAGTTATTCTTTATTATTATTTTTTTGAGACACAGTTTTACTCTCTTTTTGCCCAGGCTGGAGTGAAATGGCGTGATCTCAGCTCACTGCAGCCTCCACCTCTTGGGTTCAAGGAATTCTCCTGCCTCAGCTTCCTGAGCAGCTGAGATTACAGGTGCGCATCGCCATGCCTGGCTGATTTTTGTATTTTTACTAGAGACGGGGTTTCGCCATGTTGGCCAGGCTGGTCTCCAACTCCCGACCTCAAGTGATCCACCCACCTCGGCCTCCCAAAGTGCTGGGGTTACAGGCATGAGCCACCACACCTGGCTTCATTATTATTATATAGTTATGTGGATTTATCATTTTAGGTGGAGATTTGAGTTTATGTCTCCTGTAGACAACCATAGACTTTGTTTCATTTTAAGATCAGTGTGGCAGACACTGCCGAGTGTCTTCAAATATCTGTTCTCCCTTTATTACCTTCTAATAAAATACCTAAATTTCAACAGCCTGGGAAGAGACTATATTTCCCTGTTTTCCTTTGCAGCTAGAGTGATCCTTTGATGAAGTTCTAGTAAATGGGACTTTAGCAGAACTGTCATATCTGAGGGCTTCCGTAGGGTTTATAACTGATCCACTGAGAGATAAGTTCAGAGCTTGAGAGTAAGCCTTTAGAAAAGTTCATAGCTGTTTGTCAGAATTAAGCTCATGTCTGTTCAATGCAGTAATTTTAAAATGGACTTACATTTTGTACGTCCTTTTAAATTTCCTTTTTCTAGTAATTCTCAATGTTTTTAAAAAATCTCTTCTGGAGGAGGGTACCCTTCACAAAGTTATTTGTCAAAGATTTGAGAAAAAATAAAGAAAAAGCCTTTCACCATGGTTAGTTTGAGAAGCACAGCAATGCAATATTTCTACCAAGAGTGGATACAGGCTGAGGGTGGGTCCTTCGTTGTCCTTTTTTTTGCTGGCTGACTAGAATGCTGACATTAAAGCAGTTAGAGTTCGATCAGGTGAAGGCGACTCAGACCCCAAGTTGGAGCTGTGTGTTGAAGACAGAAGAACAAATATGTAGAAGAAACCTGGATTTCTGTTTTTTAAAAAATATAATAAATCATCCAGTCCCAAATGTCAAGAGCCTGGGTTTCTAGTGATGGTTGACTGTCACCCCCATTTCCCACACTTCAAATGAGAGAAGTAAACATCTGACTTACTAAAACCACCGTTGTCACTCACAGCCGAATCTCGTCCTGACTGAAATGTCACTAGCCCCCTTTTTTTTTCTGTCATATTTTCTCCATTTGGAGAGGCTGGTTGACCCATCAGTGGGCAGTGTGGGGGAATGGAAAGACCGGGGATTTTAGGGGACAACAGTGACCGTGGGGGAATCTCTACACTCCTACTTGGAAATGGACTAGCATTCTACACTTCATTATCTTCCTTTATAAACCAGGAATACTAAGAACCTAAGAGTCTCCACGAGGATTAGATGAGGTAATGTTTGTAAAGAATCTGAGATATAGTAAGTTGATCAGCAAATGTTATTTATCCTCTTCTTCCCTCTACAAAGATAACCAAGCTGAGATAGCCTAACTCCCCCAGCTCAGAAAATAGCAAGTTATATGCAAAATCAAATGCTGATGTAACCATTTCCATTCTGAACTCAGAAAATGGAGATAAATCTCTTGCAAGGTTTTTGATTTTGGTTTTTAGATGCAGAACCTTAAAAAAAAAAAAAAAAAAAACTAAACGTTTTGCCAAAATATAGTATATACAACAGATGTGAGGGAAGGACATTGTTTTAAGTGGGAAACGACAGCTCTCAACTTCTACACATTCGGCTGTTCCCTACTCCTCAGTGACCCCCAAAGACCCCAGAGAAACTCAGTATGAAAAATCACTATGTAAGTGCAATAGTTATTACTTTGTTTGCAATTCACTACAACACTGTTTCTCAAAATATAATTCCTGAGTCACTTGGGAGATTACAGCCAACTGAATTAGAATCTCTGGAAGGCATCCTAAGAGTCTGCATTTGTATGAAGCATCCCAGGTGGTTCTGCTCAGCCCTAACATTTGAGAACTACTGGATAGGAGAGTTACTTATTCTAAATTCATTTTTAACCCATTCTAAAGATAATATGTGTACATTCAAGACACCAGCAGATCATAGGAAGGGAAAAAAAATCACTTGTGCTTCCACGACCTTAACCTAGAAACTTCTAGGACTTTCCGTCTTTTCCCCCTCATACCTAAGTTTTTATTTACAGTAGAGTTGTAGCCATATGATCATTGTTATCATCGTCGCTTACGTGTGTTGAATAATTTTGTCCCCATATAATAACAACCTCGGGCGATTTTTCCTTTCTCTCTCTTTTTTTCTTTTTTTCGTTTAGACGGAGTCTTGCTTTGTCACCCAGGCTGGAGTTTAGTGGCCTGATCTTGGCTCACTGCAACCTCCACCTTCTGGGATCAAGTGATTCTCCTGCCTTAGCTTCCTGAGTAGCTGGGACTGTAGGTGCACATCACCATGCCTGGCTAATTTTTGTGTTTTTAGTGGAGATTGGGTCTCATCTGGTGATTTTTCAAGTAAGGTAATGGAAGCAAGAGAGGTTTACATACGTGGTGTACATATTCCTTGGCAGCCTGTTTCCTTCCCTTGTAACTCTCTCAAAAAACATATTAAGTTATTTTTCAGAATTATTTTTTCCTGTTGCTTTTGACTGTAAATGGCAGACTTCAATTTAGTTAACATCTGCTCTAATGTTGGATAATGTGTGGAGTCCCCAGTTTTCAACATGAAAAATAAAATATTTGTTGAAGTGGTTTTTTTTTTCTTCTTACAGTATATGTAGAACTATTTTCTTGAAAATGTTTCTTAAAAATTTATTACTTAGTAGATTTGAGCCAATGATACATTGCCGAGATTTGTAAGAATAACACCAACCTACATTGAGTACTATTTTCTCAAAGGAATATTTTGAGGCACATCCCATCTTCATATCAGGGAACAAACTGTCACATTTTAGTGAAATCTGTGGGTTCTGCGTGACCACACACAGTGTCGTGTTTGCTCCCTTTACAGAAATCTAAGTAAAAGAATCACTTTTTCCTAGTATCTGGATGACTTGATTTCTTACCATCTTGGGCCTTCTTGGAAACCCTGAAATGTAGCCTTTTCATCTTAATTCAGAAAGTGTTCATTCTCACCGTTTTCCTGCATGAGAATGTCCTGAAGCTATCGTGAATCTATGGAAGACTCAAGGTAGTACCTTTTTCACAGCATTCAAAAAAATGGTGCTGGCTCCTTGGCTTGTCCGGTCCACCCTCCGTGCCAGCCCCCGGTGTCCTAGAATCATCTAAGCTAACTCTCCAATAAGCTGTGGTCTCCGGACCTCAGCCTGTCCAGGCCCCTTCATGACCCAGTCACAGTGATTCTATCTACACCTACCACAGCTGGGTAGGCGGTATGAGAAGACCACAAACTTGAGAGTGAGACGGATCGAACTTCGTCTTCAGCCTCCCCACTTAGGTATTATGTGACTGTGGTCTGGTTATTGGTAACGTCTTCTTGCTCAGCTTCCTGACCTGCAAAATGGAAATAAGAATGCCTAGCACATGGGGTTATAATGAAGATGAAATTATTTAATGTGTAATAACAACAATGGCTAACATGTATCAGAAGCGTGTCTTAGTGTTTATTGTTTTATGCGTATCGTCCTGTTTCATCCTCATGCTTACCCTGAGAGAAAGGTGATATTATTAGTAGTATTTTGCAGGTGAGGCTTAAAGAGGTGAATTATTAGGTTGGACTGTATGAAATGACTATGTTTGTAGGTAAAAACGGTTGGTGCTCATCAATTCCCTAAGGTTCACTGTCATAATTTGTCCAGGTCTCATAGCAAAAAGGTGGCCGGATGAGGATTTGAACCCACTGCTCTCTAACCGATAAGCCCATGCTTTTCAGAATTAATCAGAGCTCTAAAGTACTTGACCCCGGGCCTGACACCAATCAGGAACTTAAAAACCCATTAGTTCCTTTTTTGTTTTATTTTTGCCCACTATTAAAATGTGCCAAAGTAATAAGATCAGACGGGGCCCCTGCGTTTTGACAAACATCCGAATTCTGAATTTCAGTGTAGAACGGGTTATGGAAAGCAAACACAATGAGGAAAATTGCCGTGGCCGGTCCCGACAATGTGTGGATTGAAAAACCACATGCATGCACAGAGACCTGATGTGAATGGTATTTCTGAGTGGAAGCTAAGTAGGAGCTGAAAATGGCCTTTTAAAATACAGAACATAAGGATGCAATTCACAGAGATGGTCTAAACTGTAAACATGCAGCTGTGGGGTTTGTGAGGCTCGATGCTTACATACCGGCAGCATACAAATTGTCAAGTACTTAAAGTTCCATTGTTGCTGAAAAGGCCTCACCCAATGTCCTTAAATGTTCTCTCTTTTTTTTTTTTTTTTCAAACCACAGGATTTATATCTCTCGTAGCGTATAATGAAATACCAACAAGAATTGTGTGTTGGTGTAAGAAATAATCACCTTTCCAAATCCTTTTGTTTTGTCATTTGCTAATAGAGATCTTTGAAAAAAAATTCAAAGATTGAAGTTTGTGCTCTCCTAAACTCCTGCAAAGAAATCCGGTGCAAGGATTGTTCACTAGTGTTCTGCAGCGTTCTTCTTACTCAACTCTCTCGAGAGGCATTGTGGACATTTATGGGGTTGTTTTCTAGCACCTACCCCTGACCCCTTCTTCTCCTGGAAACTCTGTTGCTACCTGCTCCCCTTGTGGCTACCTTGGGAGGTGCCATTTTTATCGAGGTTAGTCTGTGGTTAAGCACCTTCCCACAAGCTCAGGGAAAAAAAAAAGGTCCCCTCCCCAGATTTTTAGAACTGGGAAGTTTTCCTTGCACTGGTGGAAACTCTAGGACATAAAACTTGGGAGCCGACGGCCTTCAGGCTGCCCACAATGTGAAGAGAGGATATTTCAGACATTCAGATGAAGTCTCTGGCTCCAGTATTTTTCTAGGTCTTGCTCCCTCCCTGACCTTGTCACAGTTTGGTTGCACAACTCTTCCTTGAATTTCGTAGATTGGCAAATTCCCCTGCGTTTGGGTTGGGGTTCTGTTACTTGCAAGCCAGTCTTCCTAGGTCTGCTGCTGGCCATGCAGAGCTTTGGAATCACTTCTCTGATTTTCATGGCTCAGGAAGGAGAATGTATCCTGTGTGTGGTGATGGCAGGGTGGCTGGAGTTGAGAGGAGAGTCCCTTGAATGCCACGCAACATTCCTCCCTGTTTGATCTTCTTACTTTGGTAAATTTTAATAGTGAGCAAAAATAAAACAAAAAAGGAACTAATGGGTTTTTAAGTTCCTGATTGGTGTCAGGGCCAGGGTCAAGTACTTTAAAGCTCTGATGAATTCTGAAAAGCATGGGCTTATGGGTTAGAGAGCAGTGGGTTCAAATCCTCATCTGGATTTGACTGCACACTGTCCAAACTCCATTTTTAACCTTGACTGCATAGTATCACGTATACTCATTAATCATCCCTCGCCATAGGAGAATCTGAGTTCCTTGGAGGGTGGGATTTACCTTCTTGAGAAGTAAATCCCCAGCATTTGACACAGTTCCTGGCCTTGAGTAAAAACTTTGTAAGCATTTGTTGAATTGAACTGAATTTGTTGGCAGTGTTTAAAGGACTTAATGAATAAAGGGAGATTTAATAGTTTATAGCCAGATTGGACTCAACCATGATGATTTCTGGTCCATCTTTTACAATGGCTTCACTTCTCCTAGCCTTTATTTCCCCAAGTGGTGATAATGAGACCTATCCCTAGTGGTTAAAATGACATGATCCATTTAAAGTGCTTTAATCCAATTGCCAGGCACATAATAGGCACTCAATAAATACTTCCTTTGTTTCCCTGTTAGGCCTCTCCCAACCAGAGATCAAAGATGATTGGCCCCGAAGTTATTTTTACCCCCAAATTTGACAGCGAAATCAGTAGAGATGCTAAAATATAGTGCACTTGACTTGCATTGATCAAGGTAGGCTAACTGCTATAACAACTTTACAGTTAGTGCCTTAACATAATACAAAATGACTTCTCGTTCATGTAACATCCGACGTAACTGAACCCAGCTGCAATGCTCTCTTCCAAGTAGGTATTTAGGGACACAGGCTTCTTCCATCTTCTGTCACCACCACCTTTTTTTTTAGCATCCATGGTCTTAGCAACAGTAGAAAGAAAGAATGGAGAAAAGGCAGTGGATATTTAATCACCTTAGCCAATAAGTGACTCGTGTCACTTCTGACCACCATATCCAATTGTTGCCTCTCTTTTTTTCTTGGGTTTTCCCCCCAGAAAATATGACAGAAGTATCACCCAACCAGCCAGCCAGCCAGCCAGCCATCAATCCACTATCCCTTCATCCATCCGTCCATCTAGGCATCCCAGGTGACTCATCCCTGTGACCTTGGGAGACAGTCTTTCTTCCTATAGGCTGTTTGCCCCAACCCCCTACTACATTCTTGAACCATATGTTCCCCATTGTTTGTACTTCCCCTAGTCACCTGGCGCTTTAATTTTTGCCTGTAACCATCTGAAACTTTCCTTAAATGTTGGGCCTTGACCTCTCATTCACTAACTCTTTCACCACCCTTCACTCCCCTTACCTTCTTCTTCTGTGGCATTTTATAAATTTAATGATTGTAATTGTGATTACAGCATAATTCTTTATGTCTACCCCAGGCTTTGCAACAGGAAACTATATCATTATTTTGCAGACACAACAAATTCTGCAAGCATGTATCTTTGGAATAAGGGAGAGAGGGTTGGACACAAATGTGATTACAACATATGCTTCTCTGGGCATAGCTTTGCCCCATTGCACGAATATAGAAAATTTGGCAGGCTGAAAATAAGCGGAAAGATCCTCAAGCTGTTCCTTCCACCCCCTGGGATGTTGATTAAGTTAAGATTTCAGATTTTATTTATTCTACAGGTATTTGTTGAATATTTATTTCTTACGATACCAAGTGCTGCTTTAGGCACTGGGAATACAGCAGGATATACAAAACAGAAAAGTCATGCCCCTCATGGATTATTGGTTGTGAGTAATAGGAACCTTTCAAGTTAACTTAGGAAAAAAGGTTAGGGAGCCAAGGGGGAAGAGAGGGCGTGATGATGCATCAGGATACCAGAGAATCCTGTGGAATCCCACAGTGACACTGCCAAGCCTTGGGAGGGGTGACACTAGGGATAGAGACAGAAACCCACACAAGAGTCCTTTTCTCTGTCTCTCATCTCTGCTTTTCTCTGTACCTCTGGTTCAACTCTTCTCTTGCCTTGAATCAGCTATTGGTACTCCTCTGTACACAAGAGTCCTTTTCTCTGTCTCTCATCTCTGCTTTTCTCTGTACCTCTGGTTGAACTCTTCTCTTGCCTTGAATCAGCTATTGGTACTCCTCTGTGCACGTCGCAGAAGATCAGGAATTTGCACATTATAGTCGCAACCATACCTAGAACCAAATTGTCTTAACACTGAATCCCAAATCCAAATTTCTGGGAGAGAGAATTGGATGGACTCAATCTGGATCCGGTATCTACATTTGGTCCAGTCATCTGTATCCAGCATCAGGGTCTTGATGTCAAAACCATGGCTTAGCTGGGTACGGTGGCTCATACCTGTAATCCCAGCCACTTGGGAGGCTGAAGTGGGAGGATTGCTTGAAGCCAGGAGTTTTGAGACCAGCCTGGGCAACATACGGAGGCACCATCTCTGAAAGAATTCTTTTAGGGAATAAAAAGGAAAAGTATGGCTTTGATTTTAAGAGCAAAGGCATTTTGTAAATTTGGCAGATATCCCAACAGATGCATCAACCAGTCTCTTAAGATAATAATTTATTTGGCAAGTAAATTTTTCTAGTATAGTTACATAGTAAGGAAAAGATTCTTATACCTCCAAACACATACGTGCACAGGCACACCCACTGGGCTCTTTTTTACTTCTCACTCATAGATTTGGAAACAACTATTATATTATAGAAGTTTTTTGGTATAACTGCCAGGGGTCATTATTCACATCCACTGTGTGGGAATAAGAAAATCAAGGCCCAGTGGAGTGTGGGGTGCTGAGAGAAGAAGCCTACGTTTTCTTGAGACAAAGTCTTGCTCTCGCCCAGGCTGGAGTGCAGTGGCAGGGTCTCTGCTCAGTGCAACCTCCGCCTCCCATGTTCAAGTGATTCTCCTGTCTCAGCTTCCTGGGGAGCTGGGATTACAGGTGTGCACCGCCAACCCCAGCTAATTTTTATATTTTCAGTAGAGATGGGGTTTCGCCATGTTGGCCAGGCTAGTCTCAAACTATTGACCACAGATGATCCACCCACTTTGGCCTCCCAAAGCACTGGGATTACAGGCATGAGCCTAACTATCCTCATTAAGCCCTCTGCTTTCTGCAGTCATTTTCATGGTGATGGGTTATAACAGGACGGACCTTGTACTTTGGAATCAAACATTCTCAACTCTGCTGTCTGCTCTTTGTGGGGCCCTGAACAAAAATCTTTAATCTCTTTGAGCCTTCACTTCCTCATTGGTCAAGACTTTTCTCACTGCACTATATTTGAATGAGACCCGTATCAACACATTGAAATTCTCATAAACCCAAGACCAGGAATAGCCCAACGACAGGAATTTAGACCATGCCAAGTGTCAGCCATGGGTTGCGGGGGCTCCTGTCTCACGCTGGACTCTCCTGCCTGGCTGCCTCTGGTCTCCGGCAGAAACCCTGTCGTGCTTGAGTGACAAAGCAGATTGCTTCCTCCCACCTCTGTGGGTTAGGACCCCTTTTTCTATCCTAGTTTCACTCTGATGGGCGAGTTCACTCAGAGTGAAACTGTAGCAAAACCTCAAGGTGGTTGATATCAGATTCATACCCCAGAACCAGAAGACCACTCGTGAGAAATTCTGTAAGCACAGGAGTGTGGTTTATGTCAAAATCAATCTGATGGAGTGAAGCTATTCTGTGCCAAGTGAAAATATAGCATCATCACCTACATCCTTGAGCCTAGAACCTCTTCACTCAGCACCAGCTAGTGGGTAAAGCCCTGGAGAGGTTGTAACAAATCTGATTCCCTGACACTCATCTGAAACAAGATTCGGCAAAATTAAAAGCAATATTAATATATGTCACCTTGGGAGACAGAGGCAGAGGAATAGAAGAGGAAAGAATCAGATGGACTTTTGTTTGAGACCCGTTTCTGTTTCTTCCCAGGGAGTGGCCTCTGCTGAGTTCCAGAGCCTCCATCTCCTTCTTTGTCAGACCCAGATAATACCAACTGCATGGATTTGTTATGAGAGTTAGATCAGGGGAGGGTCATGAGGTCACCTTCCCATGGCCAGGAGAAGCAGGTGCTCAGGAATGGCCGCTTCTCTGGTCACTTTACAGACCTATGGAGATGTTGAAAGTAGCTTCATGGGTTGATGACTGTGGTTCATATAACTGTTTTCATGAACTAACCCACCAGAAAGACCCCAGTGTTTTGATTTCACTACATACCTACAGTCACAGGCCATTTAAGATCCACAGTCTGCTCTTTTAGTTTCTGCCAGCACATTCGGACACCTTTGCAGTTCACAGGACAGGTGAAGAGTCGTTCATGTGATGCAAGCTTTTGAGAAGGGATGTGTGGGGAAGATGGGAGGGAGGTGATATTTATTGAGTATTTTCTTTTTGCTTTCAGCTTTATCCCTTGTGTGTGCTTACAGAGGTCATGAATTGTCCATTGTTGTATGCGTAATCTGTGGAAGATGTGCATAATAAGTCCAGGAGGGACTCAGTTTTGGGAGGCTGGGGATACTAGAAGATTCCCCTACAATGTTGAAATCTACATCAGAGAGTGGTGTGAGTGGTTCCCAAAATGCCTACCTGGCACTCATACCAAAGACACAACATGGAACTCAGGGCCTCTTGTTTCAGCCATTTTCATCTTCGCTGTAAATCTAGACAAGATAACGAATGAAGAACCTGACATATTTAAGGAATTCCATAGTTGGGAGCCCACTGTGAGTCATTATGGCAAGTCCCTAACACTGCGGTTCCCCTACTTGAGGGCTCAGGTAGGGGCACTTTGCGGCCTCCTTTGACAATAAGCATTGCCGTGTGATTTGCTTTGCCTAATGAAACGCGAGTGACAAAAATATGTGTCACTTCCAGAAGGAAATATTAAGAACCAGTGTGTGGTTCACCTTGACCCCTTCCTATGGCCCAGAAATTAAGGAAGCAATGTTCAGATGAAACCTGTGTCCTCCTTCTGGGTCCCTGAGTGACCACAGTCCACAGAGCTTCCCTGTTGGCCATTATTAATGTCAAGAACAAAGCGGTGTAAAGTCACTAAGATTTTGGAGGTATCAGCTGTTGGAGTAGAACCTAGCCTATCTCACTCGACACAAACATTTTCTTTCTCACAAAACCTTACACCAGTGTTGTTTTATTCATCTGCTTATGCACGCGTATGGCTGCAACATCCTTCCAAAATGCATTACAGGCTCTAATGCGCGATAAGACAATTAGGTTCAAAGCAAAACAAAGACAATTGCATGGCACAGAGGGAATATACTGCTACAGTAAACTGATCACTAACACCCGGCCCTGAATTTGCTCAAAAGTTTGCACTAAGGCACAAAGGGAGCCGTGTGGAGCTCCGGAGTTCCCATCTGAGGTCTTGTCTAACTCCCTGGCAACTTTTATGTACTTGTATAGGAGAGTCCTTTGCCAGATGGTTGAAATGTTCATCCTTCTATTTTGTTTTAATGCAAACTGACATTTCTTCGTCTTCCTGCGGTGGGTTTCTTTTATGAGGTCGTGCTTTGCATTTTCATAGAAAGAATTTCTGACTCCCGATTGCAGCCCACCCTTGTAGTTTCTGTGGGGGCTGTTTTGGTTAACCACTTGCATCAGTTTTAAGGCTCCACAGGCAGAACCAGACCATCGTGAACTTCTTGATTTACATGGTGGTGGAGAGTGGCTGAGAAACCAGTGAGAAACAGGAAGGAGCTGATTGAGGACCCCAAAGGAGGGTGGGGCCACAGCTCTCAGGCACTTTTTGTGTTCAGAAGGCCAGCTTGAAGAAAGATGTGCATATCTGCAAATGCATTTCTTGTTCCTAGTGAAGAGGTAAGGAGGGACACTGACTGTGTGCTAGAGCTGTGCAAAGAGAAGTAGAACTCTAAATAGAGAAAATATGTAAAGATCAATAAATCACATGAAAAATAAGTCATAAGAACAACAAATAATACCAAGAATAAATAATATAAAATATAAATAATTCCTAAAATAGTGATACCAGCTTATGACAAGTAATTCCTTTTGTTTTATTTATTTATTTGTTTGTTTATTTATTTATTTACTTTTTATTTTTTTGAGATGGAGTCTCGCTCTGTTGCCAAGGGTAGAGTACAGTGGTACAATCTCGGCTCACTGCAACCTCCACCTCCTGGGTTCAATTAATTCTCCTGCCTCAGACTCCTGAGGAGCTGGGACTACAGGCGCATGCCACCAAACCCCGCTAATGTTTGTATTTTCAGTAGAGATGGGGTTTCACCATGTTGGTCAGACTGGTCTTGAACTCCTGACCTTGTGATGCACCCGCATCAGCCTCCCAAAGTGCTGGGATTACAGGCGTGAGCCACTGCACCTGGCCGACAAGTAATTTCTAAGTATTATTTCTTTTGGTCCTCACAATGACTCCTTGTTAGGGTTTGCTGCATTTTATACAAAGAAGAAAGGAGTCTGTGGAAGTGATATAAAGTGGAACACGTATTCATTTACTCATTCAGCCTTTCATTTGTACATATATATATATTTTAGAGACAGGGTCACCCTGTCTAGGTATTAACAGTTATTACAAAGATGATATAATTTTGAAATCAAAATAGAGACACATTCGTCTGTCTCCCAGGCTGGAGTGCAGTGGCACAATTATAGCTCACCACAGCCTCGAACTACTGTGCTTAAGCAATCCTCCTGCCTCAGCCTCCCAAAGTGCTGGGATTACAGGCATGAGTCACCACACTCAATTATACACTCAAATATACATATGTATATACAATATACATATGTAAATACATCTGGATATACAGGTTTAAGAACAAAAACACAGAAGTACCATTTCTGTCTTTCTCTCTGTCTTTCTCTTACTTGACTCTGTTGGGAGCTATGTTAGTTGTTTTCTTTTTCTGAAACACCTTCTGGAGGTCTCTTAGATTTTCCCGGTGACGAAGGAGCTGCTGTCCAGGTTATTACAGCAGTAACAGTGGCCAAGAAAATGATGTGAGGTTGAAGTGGACAGATTATGCTTTTCACTGTTCTGGGAGGTTCCCATTGGGTGGTCTGCTTTGCTGAGCTTTGAAAAAGAGCTTTTCTGCTTCCCAGTTCACTGGGCCGATGTGGGCACAGCCTCAGGTTTTGGGTTTTTTCTCCTCTGCTCCTTCACCACATAGAAAACTAATTTCCTAAAAAGAAAATTCCATTGGAAATGCAACTTTCTCAATAAGTTGAGTCTACTCAAAGACTAGCAGGTAAAAGTGGTCCAAATAGAAAAACCAGTTTCTGTATTTTATTTTAAAAATTATATCATCTTTATAGTAACTGTCAATACCTAGAAAAATGCATACATTTTGTTACTTACCAATAACAGTTACCCCATAGTCAAAAGGCATTCAGAAGTATTAGCAGAAATGTAGTCAGTAGCCAGGCATAGTGGCTCACACCTGTAATCCCACCACTTCAGGAAGCTGAGACTGGAGGATCACTTGAGCCCAGGAGTTCAAGGCCAGCCTGGGCAACACAGTGAGACCTTATCACTACAAAAAATAAAAACAAAAAAATTAGCCAGGCCTGGTGGTACATGCCTGTAGTCCCAGCTGCTCACCTGTAGTCCCAGCTACTTGGGAGGCTGAGGCAGGAGGATTGCTTGAATCTAGGAGGTTGAGCCTGCAGTGAGCCATGACTGTGCCACTGCACTCCAACCTGGGCAAGAGTGTGAGACCCTATCTCAAAAAAAAAAAAAAAAGCAATATAGTCAGTAAGAAAGAAAACAAACCAACAGTCAATATTGTGGCTGCTCTCAACATTCTTTAAACTGATCACGTTGCCGCTTTATTTCTCTTTGTAAAAATGAAAATTCCCAGCACATGTTAGATGCTCAGTAAATGTTAGTTGAGCATCTTCTGTCTGAGAAGTTCAGGCAACGTTTCATCCTTTCAATTGTAAGTTTTAGTTTCTTATTACAAATTATTATTTTTTAAATTTGATCGATATACAAAGATCAAATTTGTGCAAAGAAAATGCAAGCTTAGCGATGAGAAGGCATGTCTTCTGCTGGTATGTTTCTTGATATGTTTTGAGGGTATTGAGCTCTAATTTACTTAAGATGACTTTTTGAAAAAAGATTAACTTATCAAAACTTGTGGCAGAAGCAAGACTGTCAGTATAGTACTATCCAAATTCTAAAGTAATGAATGCTTCTTTCCCTCTGGAGTTACAGGCCTGACTTTGGGGAGTGGATAAAGAATTTGTGTCCTGGCCATCCGCTGTGGCTCATGCCTGTAATTCCAACACTTTGGGAGTCCAAGGTGGGAAAATCAGTAGAGCCCAAGAGTTTGAGACCTGCTTGAGTAATGTCGGGAGACCCTGTCTCTACAAAAAATAAACAGAAATTAGCCAGGCGTGGTACCGCACGCCTGTAGTTCTAGCTATATAGGAGGCTGAGGCAGGAGGACGGCTTGATGCTGGGAAGTTGAGGATGCAGTGAGCTGTGATTGTGCCACTACAGTCCAGCCTGGGTGACAGAGTGAGACCTTGTCTCAAAACAAAATAAAACAAGCAAACAAAGAGTTTATGTGTTTGGTAAGAGCTACAGTCACATCTCTAGTACAGACTCTGCAGAGCACTAGGAGGCCCCGTGTCTGAATGGGATATGGTGAGAGAGGCAGCCTAGGGAATGGAGATACCTGGGGGTCCCCATCTGCTCCTGATGGACAGCTCGGATGACCCCAAGACCCTCTACCAGGCACTGATGGAGTAAGGATGGAGGTGGGGATTGCATTTTAGAGGTAAGAAGCCAGGTGGCATGGTGAGGAGAGAATTCATGAGATTTATAGAACAGTCTGGGAGAAATGCCATGATTTCAAGCCCTTCACCTAAATCTTCAAAAGTGGCATGGATCAGTGCCTCTCTTCCCCAACCAGGAGCATGTGAAGCATGGAGACCTCTGGAATTGTTCTCAGAAAATGCTTGGTTCTTCCTTTGTTGAGCAGGGAAGAAGCTAGCATGGACAGGGGAGAAGAAAACCAGTTACATATCAAAGAATGCTTATCTCAGTAAACACCACTGTGTTTGAGAGTCACATTGGGTGGTTTGTAGGCAGCTCTTCATTTTCAGAGCCAGTCAGGCAAGGCTTGGAATAACTTGTCTAAGAATCCTCATGTTACCCCTGTGATAGAAGAACAAGCTTGGAAGGAGCCAGCCAACAGGCAGAAAGCCAGAGCAAGACTCTGTGGTGGACAAGAAGTCCTAAGCACTGGGGAGTTCACTTCATATTGGATGCAGAGAAGAATTACCTGCCGATGGCTGTTGGCCCATGGCAACCCCCTAGGTCCTTGCATTTGGGGTCCTGCTGAAAGAGGAGACTTAAGTTGTTGAGTTATTGGGACTTGCAACACTTTCTCTGGAATATGGTCATTTCTCTGCTATTTTAGTTGAGTACGTTCTCTTGGTTGCGAGGAAATCACTGAAGCCACCTCACATAATGTAAGCATGTATGCTCAAGGGGACCAGGAAATGCTGAAAAGCCAGGCCTTGGAAAGGACAGGATGTGGAGGGATGTTCTGAACTCAAGGAGGCCTAGGGACCGTCAGCAGGAGGCATTCATGGGTCTCTAGTCCAAGGCTCCACCACCATCTCCTTGGCTTCTCTCTTCCATTCTAGCTTCTTCTGCTTATTCATCACTTTTGCTTCCTCTGAAATTTGTGCATCCTGATCTTGGCCTCTTTGCACCCTCTATATAGTGTGAGCTCATCTGGTACTCCTGACTCCCTCAGGCTCCTGAAGGAGAACCATCAGATAGAAGCATCTCATCTCCCCAGGCCATGCCACTCAGCCTCAGCCAGGCTGTGAACTAGCTGGGCTCAGTCCACGGAGTGGCCTCCAAGCAGCCTAGACTTGGATCCCTAAGCACAGCCTGTGGATGGGACGTTTTAAGGTAAAGGGAGGACGCAGGGCATTGCAGCCCATTGGCTGTTTTCTCCAGCACAGCCATGCAAAATCCATCGGCAGGAATTCTGCAGCTGGAGTTGCTCCCCTGAGACTCCGATCAGACAAAGACAGGGTTTGCAGAACACTTTAGGTCTGGTCCTGAGCTGCGGGTAGCCTGATGAGTATAGGTGAATGGGAGCAAGGGATAATCTCACAGTCATCAGCAAGTCTTATCTGGGCCGCTGCAAGTATGATGGCTTCAGAAAAATGACAACATAAAGAAATGTGACGTTTTCTATGGGGGTTTCTTTTTGAAACTAAAAGGGGTTTTCTAGGCCCGCTCCATGGAGACCACTTTACTTTCCATTCTTCTCAGATGATAACATCTGCAGAGGGGCTCCTTCTGTGGGTACATCACTTCTCAAATATGTGGTCCATGTTGAGAACCGCATAATACTTATTAATTACCACAGCTGATACTTACTGTGGGTTGCTAAGACTACTTTAGATATACTCAAGATATTCAAAGAGAATTCATCGTCCACACAATGGCAAAGTACATAGAAGCCCAGGATGCATTCTGACCCTCATCCTTTAAAGCTTAGTGAATGTATTGATCACCTCTTTTCCAAAGGATAGTTCCTTTTGGGGGGTGCTATTAAAATTTCTATGTTTTGTCCTAATGTTTAGTGTAATGAGGGAATACCAGGTGAACTCAAAAGTACCTTGAACATAGCTGTTACCAGGAATGAAACTAATTCCATTTTACCTGAATTAGGGCCCTTTGGTGTCTTTTCTTTACGCAATTAATACAATTCGCATGCTCCCCCATACCAGGGGTGCGAATGTGACTTTTCATCAGGAAGGCCGCATATGGTGGGCACAGGGCCTAGCTCTGTCATTTTATAGCTGCATAATAGGTTTCTTGACCTTTTTTGAGGCTTTACTCATGTTTTATATGAAGATATTAGTCATCTTACAAGATTTTTGTAACAATTAGAATATTTGTAAAGTTCCTGGAAAAGGGTCGATAATAAATTAGCATCATCATGAATGTTCAAGGCGGCAAGTTTTTTTTTTTTTTTTTTGAGACCGAGTCTTGCTCTGTCACCCAGGCTGGAGTGCACTGATATGATCTCGGTTCACTGTAACCTCCTCCTCCTGGGTTCAAGTGATTCTTCTGCCTCAGTCTCCTGAGTAGCTGAGACTACAGGCACACGTCACCATGCCTGGCTAATTTTTGTATTTTTAATAGAGACAGGGTTTCACCATATTGGTCAGGGTGATCTTGAACTCCTGACCTCATGATCTGCCTGCCTCAACGTCCCAAAGTGCTGGGATTACAGGCATGAGCCACCGCTCCTGGCCAAGGTGGCGATCTTTATACATAAAAACACAGGAATGACTTCTTCGAATTGATGCACTAAAGGAGTATTTTCCATTCCCCTAAGCGTTTAGGCATGGTAAACAGATTACCATGTTAGTTGCCCAGACCTTGCAAAACTTCATAGTGTTTGTTTGTTTGTTTGCCTTGGGAGGCTGTTTTAAGAAGGAACCTTTTCGTTCTTCGGAGTTCTGATACGTTCATTGGCCCCTGTTGTCATGCTGGATACGGGGGCGGTTCACGGGGGGGCTTGGGTGCCTGAGAAAAAGAGTGAAAAACCCAACTGCGAAAACCCAAGAGAAACCGAAAGAGTGAACACTGGAAAAAAGAAAAAGGGGGGGCCGGCGAGCTTCAGGACCTAAGCGGTTAAGGAACTGGCTTCGACAGGAAGTGGGCAGGAGGCTGTTTTCAGTATGCTCATGGGAACCCAGCTGGAAAGTGCTGTGGTGAGTGTGTGTGGAAAAAAGGGGCTTTAATCAAGCTATAAATATCTGTTTCTTTGAAGTTTTATGACCAACAATTAATGTTACTGGAAGGCTCATGAAAAGGGCTGTTTCTTGACTTGGTGGGTCTAAGTGGGCCAGGGTCAGGTTAAGATCCTAGCCTCGTGGGATGCTGTCCCGACAGATTCCACTCTGTGTGTGTGTGTGTGTGTGTGTGTGTGTGATCTGATGTGTTGCATTGATGTCTAAAGGCATGCTCAGTATATAGTTATGTAATTCATTCATTCATCCATTCATTCAGTTATCTCATGTTTCTGGAGGGCCCTCTATGTGCAATACCTAGTGATACAGCAGTGAACAAAGGAAATCTCTGCCCTCAGGGAGCTTTCATTCTAGTTGGGGAAAGAGATATGAAACAAGACAGGCAAGCAATGTTAAGTGCTGTAAAGATAATTAATTCCTGTTGAGAGGGCTGAGGGCAGGAGGAAGATGCTGTATGGCACTAAACAGGGTTCTGTGATGAGTGGCCTATGGACAGATTCCTGCCTGAAGAGGTGGAGGGTGCGAGGGAGAAGGGGACGGCAGGTATCAAGGTCCCAAGGGAGGCACGTGCTCGGCAGGGCCCAGGCATGCCACCAAGGTCAGGAGGAGAGACCGAGGAGGCTTGGCCATGCCCTGCCTTGTTGGTTTTTACAAAGACTCTGTTTTGGTTATTTTGTTTTTCTTTTTTTGAGACATCTGGAGTGCAGTGACATGATCTCAGCTCACTGCAACCTCTGCCTCCTGGGTTCAAACAATTCTCCTGCCTCAGCCTCCCAAGAAGCTGGGACTACAGGCATTCATGCCACCACACCCAGCTCAAATTTTTGTATTTTTTGTAGAAACCATTTTGGCCGGCCTGGTCTCAACCTCCTGACCTCAGATAATCCACCTCGGCCTCCCAAAGTGATGGGATTATAGGCACAAGCCACTGCTCCAGACCTAGAAAGACTGGATTTTACCCTGATCGAGTCAGGGAGGCTCTCGAGGTTTTATTTGGTTCTGCCCAGTGACCAGCCACCATAACCACATCCTTCCCCCAAACTTTCCTCTTCCTATAAAACAAAACAAACAATGTGAACAACAAAAGCAAAAACAAAAAACTAAGTAGTAGTTGGGGCATTTTTATTTTAATGCAACTTTTTTTTCTCACCTTTGGCTATATGCTGATCCCAGTGCATGAAATTTGTTTGTAATCTCATTCCTGTGTTGAAGCTCTTCCACTGCTTTCATGAGCAGAAATGAATTTGAAGACTGGCAGGCGGTAGCAACATATATCAGCTTCCCCATCGGGTGCTCATTCCACCCGATTTTCGTTCGTGTGGACTTCAGGAATCTGGGATTTATGATCTTCGGATTTGGATCTTGGCTTGAGGCTTCCGTGTGCACTTATCTTGGAGAGAGGGTTTACTCAGCAAAGAACACCCCAGAACAATCTGGGGGAAGTGTAGAGGGCAGTTTTAAAGTACCCTCGGGCAATTTAGAAGCTCCTACTTACTCAAGAATATTCTTACCTCTTCGTTAAAGCAGCTCTCCTAAGGACTTTGCTAGATAAAAGTTTGTTTTCTCAGGAGGGTTTCTGCACACAACTGACTGCATCTTTTTCTTTTCTTTTTTTTGAGACAGAGTCTCTATCGCCAGGCTAGAGTGCAGTGGCATTATCTCGGCTCACTGCAGTCTCCACTTCCTAGGTTCAAGCGATTCTCCTGCCTCAGCCTCTTGAGTAGCTGGGACTACAGGCTCATGTCACCATGCCCAACTAATTTTTGTATATTTAGTAGAGACTGGGTTTCACCATGTTGGCCAGGATGGTCTCTGTCTCTTGACCTCATGATCTGCTCTCCTCGGCCTCCCAAAGTGCTGGGATTATAGGTGTGAGCCACGTCACCCGGCCACATCTTTTTCTTTTAAAGAAATGTGTAATTCAGATCAGTCTTGCTTTCAGGTAGTCTAAATTAGGGGAGTTTGCCTGTGTGCAAGAGAAGGCTGCCTCCTTCATTTTCTTGGGTGCAAGGAGCCATTTATGACTAATAGGATTCATTACACGTGTGTTTAGCCCACCAATTATTAAGGCTTTAACAGTATTAAAACCTAAAGAGATAACAGAGAGGAAGCCTTTGGGAACTAGGAATCAATCGTGCTGGTTGGCTTGAAAACAGGGCAGTAAAATGGCAGCCGCCTAGCCTATGGTCTTTAACATTAATAAAGCCAGAGGCGATATCACTTAGTTGTTCCAACATGATTGGTTGCTCATGGACATACACCCCTGCTCATCAACATCTCACCACCAGGCTGATCCTATACATCTTCCAGGAGTCCAGCTCTTTCCCCTGGAACTGGTTCTCTGAGTTTCAGCTGCAGTTCAGGGAAAAGGCCAGCAGCCGCTTTCCTTGTTTTGTGTAATTGGTCTTCAGCCTGATCTAATTCAATCTGGCGATACCCCTTTTTCCCGTAAAAGTGGTTGGCGGGGAATGAATTGTGATGGAAACACAGACAGATGTATGTACCTTTCAGGGACATAATTTCCCCAGGACTGGACACAAAATGAGGGTTTTTGGAGATCTCTCTGGAATTAACGTAAATGTTATTGAAAACATATTATTCTATAGCTCTTCATAAACCCTAGGCCATCCTGAGGCTGTCTCAATCAGGCCCCTCTGCCCTCATAACCCCCTGGCCCCACAAGAGTGGAGCTTGGATTTCAACTAGAGAAGCCCCCCATTTTCATGGATGAACGTGTGACTTTTAATCTATAATATAGAATGCTATTTTCTAGTTAGGTTGGTGCAAAAGTAATCATGGTTTTCACCATTACATTCAATAGCAAAAACTGCAATTACTTTTGCACCAATACTTTTCACCTAGCAATTCAACAGCTGTAAAGAAAGATGCTGAGCTGTTGGTTACATCACTGTGGTACAGCCATTTGATAGACAAGTCTACGTCATTGAAAAGAATGACACTTCTAACGGGAAAAAATGGGCAAAAATTATGTGTTTACATGTATCAGAAAAGCAAAACAAATGTCATGGTGTGGTTGGGAGGAGGTGGGGAGAGAGGCAGATTTTGGAGGCAAAAGATACACAGAAACGCTAAATACCAGTCGATTAATATTGACACTAGTTGCGTTTAGAGGATGAGACTCTGAATTTGTTTTTTTTAATTTTCTCATTTTAAAAAATGAGACCTTTCAATTATGAGATCAAAAAGAAATGTTCAGTGGCTTCTTCTGACCCAGTGTTTTTCTGTTTAATTTAGATAGAGCTTTTCTTGGGGTAAAAATTGTGCTTGCAATATATATGATGATTTTTTTTCTTTCTTTTTAAATGAAAAAGAGTCATTTTACAATCGCAGCAGCTCAGCCACCACCCGCAGTAGGCAGTGGGCCCAGTTCACCTTCCCAGCAGGCCTCCAGCGCCCGGTGCAGGGTGGCCCATTGGCACCCACAACAAACATGACGACATTACTTTTACCGCACACTTCCTGTCGATGCACAGCGCGTCAGCCTTTTTGGTAACTTGAATCAACATCAAAAGGATAATCAGATATTAGTTAAACTTGTTCCTCTTCTCCAGCCATTGATACTTTTCTCTCTTCCTTCCCCTCCCCCTGCCCTTCGACAGAGAGTGACAGGCCTGAAGTAAAAAGGGAAAAGGGGAACCGGGTGACTCAGCCCAGAGCAGGCCTCACCACAGCTTCCTGGCCACCTTCTCGCTCTCTCCTTCCAAGAGAGCAAGGGGAGAAAGCACAGAGCCTTCTAGCACTTAGTACCATCTTATATACCACTCCCACAAATGCTACAGAATGAATGAATGCAGTATGAATGAATGAATGTCCATGAGGTCACTCAGAAGTAGTGGCATAACCTAGCTAGATAAAGTGCCCACCTAGAGCTCATCCCACCTCCTCACTCCTCTTCCTGTGAATGCAGAAATACATTTCTTTATTTACAAACAACTGTGCATGTAGAGTTGCTTGCAAAAGTTTGTTGTGTGCTGGTATTTCATTACCACCTTTGCCAGCGCTCTCATCTGCATTTCCTGAGTTTTTTCTTTTTTTTTTTTTTTTTTGAGATGAAGTCTCACTCTGTCTCCCAGGCTGGAGTGCAATGGCGCGATCTCGGCTCACTGCAACCTCCACCTGGTTCAAGCAATTCCCCTGGCTCAGCCTCCCAAGTAGCTGGGATTACAGGCTCCTGCCACCACGTCTGGCTAATTTTTTTGTATTTTTAGTAGAGACGAGTTTCACCATGTTGGCCAGACTGGTCTGGGACTCCTGACCTCAGGTGATCCTGAGGTCTGCCTCGGCCTCCCAAAGTGCTGGGATTACAGGAGTGAGCCACCGTGCCCGGCCATTTCCTCAGTTTTAAAAAGCAAACAGCAACAACCACAACAACAAAAAAACAAGCAACAACAAACTTTATCAGAGTAACCCTTTCAAAAACCCATCTTAGTCTGTTTTTGTTTTAAGTTAACATTTTCTAGAAGTTTTGGTATAAAATATGTACAAGGATAGATGTATAAACTTAGTGACCATCTGAAGATACACCTGGAATGAGGAATAACAACCTCTCATGTAAAGGAGTCTTAAAGAGACAAGAGGAAGGAACGGAGAAGAGAATGACAGTGTTTCTTTCATTAAAAGGAGCCCAATACGTATGGATCCAACAGGTTTACTGTGTGTCTACCCCAGAGTGTCATCAACCCAAACCAGTTCGGAGTCGTGGACAATTTTCTCACTTTCCTGCTGAGGGGATTTGCCAGATCGTCTTGTCATCTTCTGAATTCTTTGGGCACACAGGAGGGGCGACATGGTTCTGGCTTATTTCTAAGTCCCTCTGAGGTGATCTCTGGTCCCCAAATTGAGGCAAAGTAATCCTCACAATTTCTTGGATATTCTCTGCACCAGCCCCTTTCTATTGCAAAGGAAGCTTCTCTAAGAGGCTTCCCAATGCCTTAGAATTTACTTAAGGGTATTTTTGCTGGAGAAAGAGCTGCTGTCTTTGTCCACCTGTCGTTTCTCCCTCTGGCAGTTTTATTTAGCAGGAGAGGACAGAAGAGATGGAAAAATGGACCCTGCATTTATAGCTGCTTCTTCAAGGAGCTCAAACTGCTTTCAGGCATTTCCTTATTACCTCATCAATCCTCATAATGGTCCCTCGGCAGAATTATTCTTATTTTCAGAATGGAGAAATTGAGGCACAGACAAAATAAATGGCTGGTGGAAGGTCAGAGAGCCAGGCAGCAGAAGAGGTGGGGGCAGAGGGAGGGCTTCTGGTATCTGTCCTGGTCCATCAGTCAGACTGTCCTCTTCAAATAAGGAGATACAGGGTGAGGCGCGGGGGAGCTGACATTGCATAAATAATAAAACAAATGGAGCCAGATTTAGTTATCACTCATCTAGCGGAAGTTGATCTTCTTGGGACATGAGTAGACTGTCACCTGGCAAGTTTTTCAACATGGAACCATTATTTGTTACGTGTGTTCTGTGTGCCAGGGACTGAGATTCTTCTCAATGGAGTTTACACGTGAGAGGAGCAAGGATCGAACCTCACAAACAGGAATACAGACCTCAGAAAGCCGACTTTACCCTTGCCCACTCCTTCACATTGTCCTCGCCTCCTGTCTGGATCACTGCTCAATTCTCTCTCTCTCTCTCTTTTTTTTTTTCTTTTTAAGACAGAGTCATGCTCTGTCATTCAGGCTAGAGTGCAGTGGCATGATCTCAGCTCACTGCAACCTCTGCCACCCAGGTTCAAGCGATTCTCCCACCTCAGCCTCCCTAGTAGCTGGGACTACAGGCACGCGTTGCCACGCCCAGATAATTTTTTTGTTGTTATTTTTGGTAGTGATGGGGTTTCACCATGTTGCTAAGGCTGGTCTCAAACCCCTGACCGCACGTGATCCGCCCGCCTTGGCCTCCCAAAGTGCTGGGATTACAGGCATGAGCCACAGAGCCTGACCACAGTCCTTTTTTTTAAGGACTTCCTGGCACCCAGCCATATTGGGACCCCTTCAGTTCCTTCTCCACAGAGAACCAGAATTTCCTTTGAAAATATGTTAGATCACCTCTTTCTCCTGCTTAGAGCTTTCTGAAGGTGTTCCCTGTTACTCGGAGTGGAAGCCATGGTCTCGAGCTGGCCATGGCGTCCTGCATGTTCTCCCTTCCCCCGTGGGCTCTGTTCTTACTGCCTAGGCTCTTCCCCTTACTCACTGGGTTCCATCTGTGCTGGCCTCCCTGCTGTTCAATGGAATGAGACCCATGCCCCTCCTCTTCTGGTTATCCCACTCAGAGTGCCCTTCCATAGCCACAAGGCTGGCCCATCCTTTCTCTATTACCTTCGGAGGAAGCTTTCTCTAGATACCATCTTTAAAACAGCAATCTTCCTTCTCCTTCCCCAGCAGCACCTCTGACCCCCTCACCTGCTTTATTTTTCTCCATATTATCACCATCAATCCAAGCACAATTTCCAGTTACCCATTTTGCTTTCTCCCTGCTCTTTGAGAATGCTGGCTCCGACAAAGCAGGTATTTCGCCTGTTTTGTTTATGCCTGCATACCCATCACTAGGAACCTCATAGGTGCTTAGCAGATTTTTGATTTTAAGACAGAAATTGACTCTCACAGAATAAGAAAAAGGAGCCTGAAGCCAAGGTTTATGCCCAGAAGATCGCACTAAATTCTGTATACTCTGGGGAGGAGGAAAGATCAGGGTGGGGTGGGGACATCCGTGGGCATGGCATAGAAGGCATAGAAGGATCTCTTCATTTAAAAGATCAGGTTGGATTTTTTTAAACTTCAGTACCAGTTAACTGACTTGCTTCCGTCATACCCTGTAGGTACTCGTTATAGACAGGAATACATGTAGGGCGGAGGCTGCTCTGGGTCAGTGGACTCACAGAGAAGTCAGAATTCTCTTTTATAAAGAGCCTGCTTTTCACAATAATTGCATAATGACGTCTTTAATTCCCAGGCCCTCATGCCTAGCTGTTTCCTTAGGCATTTATTCAAGATCCGAGATGCCATTCACAATCCAGCAGCATCCATATTTGTATCTGGCTCCAAAACTTTTTTTTTTTTTTTTTTTTTTTTTGGCCCACATCACTGCAGCCCATGGCAGAAGATTCTAGCAATTAGCAGGAACTGAAAGTGATAATTTATTGCAACCAACACTGTGATCTAATAGTCACACATTACAAAAGCAAAATCCATATTTTGTTCACGGTGGCACCGTAGCGCTATCATATGCTCCCCATGCTTTCTAATGTCTTTTGTTTGTATTAGGAAAAAAATACAACCCTGCCCCACTGAGAACCAGAGAGAGACCCTCAGGTTCTGAGAATGATGACGTTCAACAACTTACTTCAAAGGGGGTTAGGTTTGTGTGCTAGGGGTGAATGCTGTGCAATTTCATTCTGTTTCCAAATGATCTTTGGAGGAGAAAGGATACTTTCTGCCTTTTATTTAGGGAAGGTGATCATGTCGGCACAGGGCATAAGAGAGTAGCGGGGCTGAGAGCGGGAATTGAGGAGATTCAAGCCTTTTGCCCGTCGATCACAGTTCAGATCTATTGATTTTGACCATTGCATCTTGCCTCGCATCTGAACTTCAAGTGAAGTTTCAAACCACCAGGCAACATACATTACAGGCAAAATGATAAGTCAGGTCCTGCCGGGTGACTAAGGCAGTGTGGCAATGCTTCAAGTCTTTAAAACCATATCCCAGTGGCCCCAAAGCATTAATATGTCTGGAACATTGCCTGTCCAATATCTAGAGAGGCGCCTGCAGAATTTGATTCCTAGGTACATCAAGTTTTTGAGCTAGAAGAAATTTGAGACGCTCTTTAGTCCAGCAAATTTCAAACCTGTCTGCTCATCAGAATCACCTGGGTGCTTGGAAACACATAGATGCCTGGGCCTCACCATCCGGAGAGACATTCTTTTGATTGCAGATTGAATCCAGAAGCTCCAAGAAGAGGCAGAGTCACAGTTGGGGACTCCTGTTATTTACTAGAGGAGGAAACTGAGTCTCAGTGTCTGAGACAGAGAGTGGGGATTGAACACAGACACCCGACTCCCAGTGTGTGGTATTTTCTCCTAGACTGCATTTCTACGTCTTAACCAGCAGAAGAAAGCCGTTTAACTAACCCATCAGGGATCACCATGGGCAAATGAGTGCATATTAAGAATTGTCTGGAAAGAAAAGAAGGTCATTGGAATCTTCTTCACCCCTTCCCTGGCACTGGTGGTTGCATTTCAATGGATTTCTCCAAAAGCAATTATCACACTGTCCCTGTGTGTTGAGCAAACTTCCCTTGTAATCACCTTAGGGTTTTCTTTTGTTAAAGAGTAAAAAGAATGGTTTCATAGTGAATTTTTCCTAAAATGTGCA
Organism: Colobus angolensis palliatus; assembly: GCF_000951035.1. Classification (NCBI taxonomy): domain Eukaryota; kingdom Metazoa; phylum Chordata; class Mammalia; order Primates; family Cercopithecidae; genus Colobus; species Colobus angolensis. The sequence continues at coordinate 1,044,502 of NW_012115233.1, forward strand.
GGGTGTAAGAAGGAATTGAAAACAATACGTGTCTACTAGACAGGTCAACATAAATGAGTAGAGGCAGGTAATAACCCAGATGTACTGTGTTGGAAAATTGAATGCAAAGAAATGGTCTTCATTTCTGCAAAGAAAAATGTACATTCTCCGTTTCTTTTCCTTGCAATACGTGGCCTTCTCCGTATGTCTTTTAAAATTTCTACTGTTGATAGAGTAAAGGGTATAGTTTTGTCCACTTTGTGTTGCTATAACAAAATACCTGAGCCTGGGTACTTTATAAAGAAAAGTTTGTTTGGTTCACAATTCTGATGCCTGTTCAAGATTAAGCATCTGGGGAGGGACTCAGGCTGCTTCCACTCATGGCAGAAGGTAAAGCAAAGCTGGTGTGTGCAGAGCGCACAGGGGCAGAGAGGAAGCAAGAGAGAAGGGAAGTGCCAGGCTCTTTTAAACTACCAGCTCCCTTGGGAAATCATAGAGGGAGAACTCACTACCATGAGGATGGTATGAAGCCACTCATGAGGGATCCATCCCCATGACCCAGACACCTCCCGATAGGCTCCATCTCTCAACATCTTCACACAAGAGATCAAATGTCAACATGAGATTTGGTGGGGACAGACAAACTGGAGTCAAACCATAGTAAGTATGATATATCTTTCACATTTCTCTTTCCAAAAGGAAAAACAATGTAAGGGCCGGTGACAGCTAGCCTTACTACTGGGGAGACCATAAGGACTGGTGGAGACTGGGGTAAACTGCAGAGCACGCACTCTGTTGAAAGAGGAGGTCACTTTCCATTCTAGCTGGCTGTTGTCATATGGTGATACACAACTATGCTCGCCAGTTTAATTTTTTTTCTCTTCTAAGAGAAAGTAGAAATGTAGATCGTGTGTGTGTGGGGTGGGGGGAGAGAGAGAGCGAGCGAGATCTTTAGGAGTTTTAAATATTGGCAAGTAATTCAATTTATTTCTATTTTTAACCTATTGCACCAAATACATGGGTATGGGCCAAAAAGAACATGAACTTTTTGCAGTGTACAAATCTCTAATTTGCGACTTCTGATGAAAAGATATTTGGTTACAGTTTTGAGAGACAAGGGACTAAAATAAGGTTATGGATCAGTCAGGTTTAAATCAGAGCAACAGCATGAGTGGGAGATATATAGTAACAGATTTCTTGCAAGGAATTGGCTTATACAATAGTAGGGTTGCCTAGACAAGTCTGAAATCCATACTGTGGGCAGTCGAGAGAAGCAGACTGGAACTCTTGGCATATGCTAAAGCTGCTGTCCACAGGCAGAATTTCTTCTTTTCCAGGAAAAGAAACGGTTCTTCTCCTAAAAATCTTCCAAATGATTGACTCAGTCATACTCAGATCCTCTAAGATAATCTCCTTCCTAAAAGTCAACTGAAAAAGGGCTTCAAACACATCTACAAAATACTGTCCCAGCAACACCTTGATTCATGTTTGATTGGATAAATCGGAACTATAGCCTAGCCAAGATGGCCAATAAAATGAACCATCTCAGGGTAGATGTTAAAAAAAAGATATCCACCAAAGATAAAAAAGATCAAGATCACTATGTCCTCTTTTGATAGGATGTCTAATTTTTCTGAATTTTTGTTCCTAAAACAGAAGATTGTTTTTAAAAGTCTGAGAAACGAGACATTCGTGATCCGATTTAGAAAAGAAGCCCTGGTTTAAGCCAATACAAGATGGGTTTGTATCTTTAAGTGGCCTTTATTACCACAGTAATAAACAGCAAACGGGCCCAAATCTTACAGGCTTGTGTTGGCTTTGACCAATGAAGTAGAACAAGACCTCTGAATACCCCATTAGTTCCAGGCTGTGCTTTGATGGCTCTGCACAGACAGCTCTTTTCCTATACAAGTCACCAGCCTCACCCGTGTCTCTTAACAAATGTTGTTGACAGGCCGCGTTGCAATTTTTCTGCATGTCCTGACAGTTTAATTCAGTACCTCCTAGCTAAGCACTCAGCCTAAGGGGGTGCTTCAGCACCTTGGCATCACCAGGCTGCAATTAAAATAATTCAGGGACTGGGGCTGGGCTTGCAGAAATAGACCTTCTTCTCTGGAACATACAATGCATTTTCCAGTCTCCCCGTGGAGCACACGAGATCTCCCTTTTAGAGCAGAGGGCAGTGGAATGTATTAACAAGATGTCCACTGGCAAGAAGTAGCTCCATTTGTATGCTGCACCCAACGGGTTTTCTCCATAGGGGTTAGGCATAATGTCTTTGGTAAACTTGGCACCTATAGAAAGGTCTTGTGGTGGGAAGGAGGGGTGTGAAGGGAGGAATGAGAGTGAGGGAACCCAGGACCCAGGACCCAGGACAAGAGTTCAGCAAAGACCATTTACAGAAGCTAACCTTCCAAAACGGCCTCTCAGAAATGGTGTCCTTTATTTTGCATTCTGTACGGGAAAGACAAATGGAGAAAAGTCTCCAGAAATTGGCCTTGTTTGAAAGGACCCCATGCAAAGAGAGATCTCTGTAGACATTTCAGAAAAGTTTTTATTCAAACATATTCGCAGCTCGTATGACAGTGGAATGTTTTGATATGAGCTTGATTCTGTTTACCCATCCTTCTTAATCCAACAACTCTGCTGGTCTCTCTGCTAACACAAGATCGTTCCCAGGTTATAGAAAATTTTAGCATGTCAGGTAAGGTGGAATTTGGTAAATTCCCCAAATTTACAAAGAGATTAAAATTGGGTAAATTCCCCAAAATTACTTTACGACAAAGATCGTTTGGGGGAGATTCTTTCAAAAATGCTGACTCCGTACTCCCATATCCCAGCCTGAGGGAATGAGTTTAAGTGGATCTACAGTGGGGCCTGGGAATTTGCTTCCTATCTAGCATCCCTGGTGAATCTTTTCATTCAAACCAATGCAGGAAGTATTGTTCTGAAATCCATGTCCACAGAACATGCCGTGCTTTCCAGAAAATGCAACAGACAGAAACTTTCCAAAGGGAATTACCTGGGATCATTTCTCATCCTCTCTCTCTTTCTCCGTATTACCTACCCTGAAAAAAAAAAAAAAGACTAATAATTCCTGCTTTCACATCTACTTTCCACATAGTTTTTTCTCGAAGTGGGAGGTACATAAGAGAAACATGTTTGATGGCTGTGGTTTTCAAGAAGTACAGCATTGTGGAGAGAACGGAAGGCTTTCATGCATGAAACACTCAGAGTTATGAGATCCCAGAGATCCAAGCTAAACAATTCTGGAGGAGTTACCTGATGTTGACACTTAACTCAAGCTGGACCATCTTCCTCCTCCCAGCAGATGAAGACCAAAGGTGGTGGGGGAAGGCAGGGATGTGGGGAGGGCGGGGGTGTAGGGAGGGTAAGGGGTGATGGGGGCCGGGGGCGCGGCTGAGGCAGGAAGCAAAACAGTGTACTGGAGTGCCTACATTTTTTGAGGAATCAGTGAGAAATGCCATCTGAATGTCTCTTCTCAATTCCTTCTGAAAGATAACTCGCCTATAAGCATAAAATTAAAAGCCTGCTGGCTGCTTAGTTCAGGTATTTAGTCAGCATCTTGTGACTATGGACTAGGACTCAGCTACCTCATCCGTTAAATGGGCAAACTAGGAGGGTGTTTATCTGCATGCAACATCTCCTTCCATTTGAAAACTTTTATGAGTGTATGGAATATTATTGAGCTGGTGTGCGCTAGATACACTGCTAGGAGCCATTGGGGATTCGAAATGTGAGAGAATGCCTGCTCTCCGTCACATTTACCGAATGTCATGTGCTTCAAGACTGTTAAAAGTTGCTGAAACCCTGCTTTGAAGGAAGTCATACTTTGTAGCTCAATATATAGCAAGTGGGTAGAAGAGTTGCTAAGAGTTTAAAAATGATCTCATTAAATAAAAAAACATATATACAGTGCCTACCTAGGAAAGAGCCAGGCATATAATAGCCACTCCATAAAGATTTCAAGTGTTTTGGACACAATGTTAGTATCTCGGAGGTTCTGAAGCTAAAGGGTACACGTTTAAATTTTATTTCTTTCATCAGACACTTAAAGACCCTTTCTAGCCCACTCCTGCCAAAGGGAGAACTGGAGAGTGACATTCTTTTCTGGTCTTTGAAGAGGACAGGTGAAGGGTAGAATGTCCTGTGTACTTGGGCAGGAACATGCAACCCTGGCTGGCAGCTCCTCCTCTCTGTCCTCTTCCTCTTCCTCATCTTCCTTTTCTTCTTCCTTCTTCTCCTCCTCCTTTTCTCCTTTCTGTTCATCATCTTCCTCCCTCTTCTGTGCCTCCTTGCTTCCATTTGCTTCTTGCTTTCGGCGAGTTCTCAGCATAACCCTCTGGCAAAGGCAAATAGTCACCTAAGTGGTTAAGTCTCTGGGCATAACTGTTGATCTCTGCTGAGTCTCTCCGCCCATTTTCATCCCTCCTCTGCCTCTCCCTAGCCATTAGCCAAGGCCTTGACCTATTGACTGCAGTGTTGCCGAAGCAGCTGGACTCCCTGTTTGAAAGGTTTTCTGAAGAGGCATCTATTAATTTATGTATTTAATTTCTCTATGAAGTGACTGTTCTCCTCCCAGCACAGGTATTAAAGTACCTTTAGGGGAATCCAGCAGCTGAAATCCTCAGTAAGGAAAAATGCTTAGAGTATCACAAAGCAAACGCATTAGTGGGAAATGTTTACAGGCTCCAGGACAACCACAGGGATTTACTCTCTTGGATTTTGTGCCTCTTCCCCTGTTCCTGAGACCCCTACTGGGAACCCTTAACTGGTGAACACCCGTTTCATTATGGAACACAGAGAAAAGGGTGATCGGCGGCTCCAGTTTATTCCATACTATCTGATTCAATCTGTAGTTTGACTTTGCTAACCGAGTTAATTTTTAAAATCTTAACAAATCCTGTAACATATAAAATGACCTATCCAGTCCATGCATATTAGCTATTTATAAAGGGTTTTAAACGTTATTATTAATCCTAGATATATTACTTAAACAATGAAGTCCATTCCGTTTCTGAGTCCTCAAGGATGGTAAGGAGAGCTGCAAACTGGGGCTCCCTCCCCAAGCAAAGGCGTCTTATGCCATCATGCACGTTTCTGCACATCTGCCTGTAGGTACACTCTGTAGGAGAAACCAGTTGGCTCTGTCCTTCAGGCAAAGAGCTCCTTAATTGAAAATGATGTGTGAAATTTCAAGAGAGAAGTCCAGGAATGGGGAGATTTATGTACTGTAGTCAGTAACCAAGCCTGAGCAAAGGTAGGCACGGCTATGTGGTGGTGCCCTTTTATTTGGGGGCTGGGGGGTGGAGGTACTTACTAAGGACCTTGCCTAAGATAATCAACAATTTTTCTATTTCAGCCGTGGGAGGCTGTAAAGCTGGAATCAAAAAGATTCACAAGCCCACAAATAGGGAACTACTTTAAAGCAATGGTTTTCAAACCTTGAAATATCCTAACACTGGAAAAACACGTGGTAATATAGGGTTGCCTGTATCTTATTTTGGTCTGTAAAGACATTAATAATGTGTTGGTAAAGCATCAGTTATCATCTGCTGTTACTATTATTTCTTAAGACACATCATTTTCCCTCAATATTAAAATGAAAACTCATAAGCATACATCAAAGTTGAAAGAATTTTACAGCGAACTACCATTAACATTTTGCTATAATGGCTTTATCATATATTTATCCATTCATCCATCTATCATATTTGTAAAACAAATAATATTTTAATGCCAAACATATAGAAAGGATAGATCAGTAATTTCCAAGAAATGTTAGCTGACAACTTGACATCGAATTATATACAGTTACATATTGATACACAAATATGCACGAATGTAAGTGCTGAGGCAGATCGATGCACATATGTATGTCGCCATGTACTTCTGTGTCTACTTGCATTTAAAAATGCAGGTCATGATTGGTAATCCCCATTCCTCTGTTGATCAGTGAACACCAATGCTGGGCCCCAGCAGGAATCCTTTTTAAGAGAGTCATTTGGGGATCTACAGAAAAAATGCCAAGAATGCATGCTGGGAATTCATTAAGAGATTTCAGGACGTTCAAATACTGCATGTACTTGCAATCCCCACTTGACCAAAGCTGTCCAAACCTCGACAGACAGAGGACAGAGAAGGCCCCATCATAGACCCTGGGGCTGGCTAATTACTCAGGAGCAAAGCAGGTCGTTAGGGGTCAGGGGGAGGGTGCACCTGTCCACCGCCCCAATTTCCTCATGATACTGGAAGGCAGTCTCCGGTCAGCACGGGGTTTGGGTCTAGAGTTTTCAGTTCACAAAAGTGGAAAATGTGGCATGACAGACTGGAATCAGCACAAGGACGCAGCCCCTCACCTGCTGGGGGTCTTTGGGTGGGTCCTGTAGCCCCGATGCCTCTCAATGACCTATGAACAGGAACAGAACAAACACCCCCTCCGTGGTGACAGTTACTAAAGAGTCCTCAGTAACAGCAGTCTGCTATTGTTTTGAATCATTCAAAGGAACGTTTTTATTTTCTGATGATGAAAACAATGTTTGTTCGGTGTAGAAAGGGTAGAAAATATAGATGAGCGAGAATAACAAAAGCAGAACAGTCATCATCTCAAAACTCAGAGAAAAGGACACCAGCTCCATATTCATAACCATGCACGTATTCATACCCACATCTATATACCTTCCCTTATCCATGTCCATATCTAAACCCACATCCGTATCTAAACCCACATCCATACCTAAACCAATATCCACATTTCTATCTATACCTATACCCATATCAATATCTGTATTTAAATCTGTATGTTTAGATATTTCTAGAAATGCATATATAGCTATTTTTGCTTTTATAAAAAAAGTCATAGAAACAATTATATACAATCATATATAATTTGCTTTCTTTTGTTTATAGAGTACTGTGAATGTCTTTTTTTTTTTTTTTCTTTTTGAGACAGGGTCTCACTCTGTCACTGAGGCTGGAGTGCAATAGTGCAATCTTGGCTCACCATAACCTCCACCTCCTGGGTGCCAGCAGTCCTCCCACCTCATCCTCCTAAGTACCTGAGACTACAGGCAGGCACCACCACACCCAGCTAAATCTTTTTTTCGTTTGTATTTTTATTAGAAAGGGGGTTTCACCATGTTATTCAAGCTGGTCTTGAACTCCTGTACTCAAGCAATCTGCCCTTCTTGGCCTCCTGAAGTGCTGGGATTATAGGCATGAGACACTGCACTGGGCCAGGAATATCTTTCTATGCCAGTAAATATTATTTTACATCATTTTCAGTGATTCCATAGTATCCCATTATATGGTTTTCAGTAAGAAGTTCAAAGCCAGGTTCCTGGTTCAGCAGCATCAGAATCACCTGGGAATTTGTTAGAAATGGAAATTCTTAGGCCACTTCCCCAGACCTACTGCATATGGGGGCAGGGCCCAGCCATCTATATTTCAGGAAGCCATCCAAGCGACTTCAGTGCCTGCTAAAGTTTGACGCCCACTGCCTTAAATAAACTTCTTCATCCCTTGTCAAACTTCCTAGGGGAACACATTTTGAATTTTTGATCCGAGACCTCAAAACTTTTACCTGTGCTCACTCAGTTCAGGCGAAAGAATCTTTGGAATTCAGAAGTTTGTGTTCACATTCACCAATTTTTCGTGGCATAATTCCTCTTACCTCTAAATTCTACTGACTTAATCAGATTGAGGGATTCTGGGATGAATCTGGGGAAACTTTACAGTCCCTGAAATGAAATATGCAAAATTTGGAGTGTGAGTGAGTATTTGGGGAAGGTATACCTGTCAGATTTTCAAGACCCTAAAATGACTCTTTCTTAAAATATTTTTTTTTTTTTTTTGAGACATGGTCTGGTTCTGTCACCCAGGTTGGAATGCAGCGTCATGACCATAGCTTCACTGTGACCTCAAACTCTTGGGCTCAAGCAACTCACCTGCCTCAAGCAACTCTCCAGCCTCAGCCTCCGAGTAACTGAGACTACAGGTTGTGTGCCACCATACCTAGATAGTATTTTTAACTTTTTTTTCTTTTTTTGTGACGGAGTCTTGCTCTTTTGCCCAGGCTGCAGTGAGGTGGCACCGTCTCTGCTCACTGCAACATCTCCCCCCTGGGTTCAAGCGATTCTCCTGCGTCAGCCTCTTGAGTAGCTGGGATTCTAGGCACCCCCCAACCATGCCCCACTAATTTTTGTATCTTTAATAGAGATGGGGTTTCACCATGTTGGCCAGGCTGGTCTCGAACTCCTGACCTCAGGTGGTCCGCCCACTTTGGCCTCCCAAAGTGCTGTGATTACAGGCTTGGGCCACCACTCCTGGTCTTTAACTTTTTGTAGAGGCAGAATCTTACTGTTTCTCAGGTTGGTCTTCAACGCCAGAGCTCAAGTGATCCGCCCTTCTCGGCCTCCCAAAGTGCTGGGATGACAGGCATGAGTCACCGCGTCCAGCCCAAAATGACTTTTTATTTGTTATTTTTGTTCTCATGCTTGCTGTTCTGTTTTCCCCGGTTATTTCAATAACAAAGAAAAGAAATCTACTCAGGGTCTATTGGGCGTACTGCCCAAGCACAGTGTGCAATGACTGCCTTTTCACTTGTTATCTTTTGGATAGCCCAAGGACCAGCCTGACTTACCAGCCTGATTTTTCGTTGCTGGGGGCAGATCACAGTCTACAGATTTCCACTGAAGCCCCACCCTCACCCTTTGCAATAGGCGGCATGCACATTTTCAGGTCACATTTAAAAATGAAGTTTTTCTTCAAAATGTTCACATCCTTCCCCCAGAAATTCTAGATTTATACATTTCTCCCAAGGAGATCATTAGGTACTACATGAAAGTTTGTGTATTAGGTGATGATCACAAACTTAGAATCCAGAATTAAAATAGCCATAATGTCTAATAATTCAAAATTAGTGACAAGAGATGCTGCTAGAGTTGTAGGATGAAGTGTCATAACTGGGGATTTTGGAAAATGGTTAGGGACGTGGTAAAGTCATCATGGAATAAAATTAAGTGAAAAGAGTCAGGTTGAGTGTAGAATATATTTATTCCTATTCAGCATATGTATTACAAAATGTCTGGGAGAAATGGGACCTGCGTGCTGACATTTACATTTTGTCCTTGATTGTCTTACCTGTTATCAGGATTTTCTACAGTGAACATTTACCAGTTTATAATCAGGGGGGAAAACCTAAATTAACAAAATAGGTACTATGTTGGTGGCAAGGAAGCCCACCAGCCCACTGTCTAAGTGTTAAATGGATTTTAGCTCCATAATTCTGGCTTTGACTAGACCATCTTACAAGGAAGACTATATCCTCTGCAAAAGCATCAGGGTCCTGCAATGCCTTCTTGATACACACATCAGAGTATACCCAGAGCTCTTGTTTCTAAGCAGCTGAGCTGCATATTAAGGATGGTTAACTGCACATCCTTGTGTCCACCTGACCACCCCTCCAGGGGAGAGGTAAACTCAAAGGGGAGAAAATGGTGTGGGAGTGAATGATCGCAAGGTGCAGGTATGTTTGCAGATGGAGAGATTGTCCAGGCTGAGCTGTGCAGTCCTGGAGGAACCACCATCTGGGCACTTCATATGCCATTCATACTTAAGGGTGATTGGCTGTTTTCATCATCAGGAAAAACAATGCTTTAAAATTTACCATAGTTATTTGGGTAAGGTGGCTCAAGCCTGTAATCCTAGCACTTTGGGAGGCCGAGGCAGGAGGATTGCTTGAGCCCAGGAGTTTGAGAACAGCCCAGGCAACATAGTGAGACTCCACCTCCACAAAAAGTAAAAATTAGTTAGGTGTAGTGGCATGTGCCTGTAATCCTAGCCCAACTGGGAGGCTGAGGCCTGAGGACTGCTTGAGTCCTGGAGGTCAAGGCTACAATGAGCCGTGATCATGCCCCTTCACTGCAGCATATGTGACACAGCAAGACCTTGTCTCAAAAAAAAAAAAAAAAGTTTGTGTTTTTTTAACCTCCATAGTCTTGTGTGAAATACTTGGTCATCTGAGCAACATTATCCGTCATCGCCCCATCAGCCTGGCATGAGCTTGGCAGATGCAAGCTCAGATCATAATCTGTGTGTGTGTGTTGTCTTTGTGCCCGTGAGCACGTGTGTGTGTCCTGGGTTCCTCTCCCACGTACTCTGGAGCTCTTGACAATAAATGGGAACGATATAGAGGCAGGGGGTACTTTTCATCTCAGGCCGGTTCCAGGACTCTGTGTCAGCTGTACCAAGCCGAAACGTACTCCTTTGTCCCTCTTACCACTGTCCTTCTAATCCGCATCTGGGTAATGTGCACTGTGGCTGGGAGTTGACACAGATCCTTGTCTCCCAGACCCCCGGTATCTATCGAGCTACTGTAACTTTAAAAAGATTTAACAAAGACTACCTCCACTAGCTAAGCTGAAATAAGAATGTCTCCGGAGTTTAATGGATCAAATAGCGGTGATAGGTTTTATGGCTCTTTTTTACTTTAGGGCATAGGGAAGAGAGAGCCGGGCAGGTTGGTTTTAAATTCAAGGATTTATGTTGTTAATCCTCCGGGCTAATTATAATTTATGGGATCTTGGCAAATTAATATGCAGTTGCTATTCAAAAGTGGAGAGCAATGTAAGGCAGGCATAAACAAGCCTTGTTCATTTTTAATTTATTTCCACCAATGGAGAATATTAAATAAAATGAACACTGGTGTATTTCGTTCCAAGTTTGGTGTTCATTATTTATCTCTAAATAATGAAATTCATAGAACAACTCCTTGCTTTTTCACCAAGAATCTAGAATTTGGGAGCTATCGCATCAGATAACTAGGAAGCAATCAGAGTCATTTTCTCTCTACTGCGTTTAAGGCTGGCTCAATGATACCTGCACAGAAGCAGAGGTTTCCCAAGCATGCATGTTACTGCAGCACAAGATTTGGCATTGTGCATGTTGGGGTTGTTTAGAAACAGCAACTTTGGAGCAGTGTGTGAGCTTAAATGTCAGTTGCATGGAAATTAAAGTGCCGACCCTCCAAAGCAAGAGTCCAGCCCGTTACGTCGCAAGGGCTTTGGGAAATCTCAATGTATTGCTAGCCTGGTAGATATTGAGCAGGGGGGTGATCCCATTATCGGGCTTTCAGACTTGAGCATAGCAACCTCATTGCACCCAGGATCCCCATTTAATCAGCAACTCCTATGGCTGTTTGGGGGCTCTCTTTCAAATAATTCTTCTCACCCAAGAACATCTGTCAGAAAACTTTCACTGATTGGCAACCACGAGGCAGGTAGGTTTGACTAATGTGATAATTGGTTGCATCACTGGAAATGAGAATGCCCCTCCTACTACCCCTCCACCTCTTCTCTTACTTTTTTCTTGCCACCATGCCCCCGCCAACCTCCCCCCGTCATTCCAGCTGGGAGACGCCATCAAATGTAGCTTGGAGAGCTGTAGAAACCTTGAGCTCTGAGCCCAAGGAACAAGTTGGAGTCCTGCCCCCAGCTGTGTAGCTCAGATAACAGCTGGAGCAGAGAACATGCTGTTCTCTCTGCTAGAATATCTGACCCAATTCTGACTCGTAAAGAGAGTTAATAGTTTGTACCTCAAGTCATTCTTGTCCCTGTGTGAAGGAAGAGAAGCTGTCATTTCCCTCCACCCCCAACACACACTCTGTCTCCACTCTGTCTCTCTTGGCTGCTTTTCTTTTCATTGCCGTTAGACTCATGTTCAGTTCTCTGGTAGGTAGGAAAATGAAGAGCCACTTTCAATAATTCTGAAGAAGAAATATGGGAGGTTTTGCTTCGCGATGGAGGCTGGAGCAGGAGTTTCTGGAGTCTGCCAGTCCCCAGTTTGAATCCCAGCTCTGCCTTTTATCAGCTGGGTGTTGGGCAAGTTAGCTGACTTTTGTGAGCGTTCTCATCGTTAAAATAAGAACACTGATACTGGTCTTTGGGGACTGTTTCGAGAAATAAGATATCGAGACATGCCTGGCAGAAGGCCTGAATTCTTCTTCACGATCAAGAAATGGCAGATTTTCCCCCTTCCATTCCCACCCTTGCACATAATAGGTTCTCAGCAAGTATTTGTAGATGAAATTGACCAGCAGAGATCATCTGTACCCTTAACACCCACAGACAGTCACAGATGCTTTCATTCAAGGAGGGTATCCCAAGGCTCAATGGCAGGGAATAAAAATGCCAAGTCATGTAAAGATTCCACAAAGTTAGAGGGGAGGAGTAAGTATCTCTTGTTCATGCATCTTTATGATATGAACAAGGGCTCATGATTTATAAGCAGTTCAGGCAGTGAGACCTGGGACAGAGGTGACACTGTATCTGCAGATTCCTTTTGCTCATTGTTTCTCTGTCGTGTTTAATTTTTGTTTTTGAAAACAGTAGAAAATCAAACCAGCGTGTTCACAGGACTTCTGGCTTTGCAGCAGTTCCTTTTTCTGGGGTCTTTTGCCTAACCATTTACTGGGTTGGAGACACTGTTTTCTGTATTGTTTAGGAATGAAAATGTAGACGTAATTGAAAACAAGAATTCAAGTATCCTAATTATTTTAAATTCATAATGAATGGTTATCATGGTTTCACTTTTTAAATGTACTCTTTTGGAAGAGTACAATGGGGGAATAAAAGCCAGAAAGTTTAAAAAATAAAAATGAAAAAAAGCTGCAATTGTCAAGAGACCAAAAAGTCTTATCAAAAGAGCAGTAGGTAATTCTGGAGGCAAATTAGCATGGGTAATATCTAGGCAGAGGATAGAAAAAGATCAGGAGGTCACAGTGACACAAGTATTTAGGCTCATCATATTAGAATTTCATCCAAAGAATAATCAATTATGATTTATAGACCACACCATCCCATGAGCCCAGATGTGTGTCCACTGGGCCTGGCAGGGACAAATTTATGTAACAGCCTCCATCCTGAATTCCAGTCCTCATGCTTTGAGGTTAATAAACTCAAGCTTTGCAACTGGGTCAAGATCAGGCCTGTCTCCTTCTCGATGATGAGTTGTCTCATAGGACACTGCTAGGCACCGTCCCCAAACTCCATTCTTTTTGGTGAATATCCCACCAAACTCCCCAGCCACACCCCAGTGTCCAGACTTGCCTTATCCCCAGGACTGGACACAGAACAGGCTCAGTCTGAGAATCTTCTCTCTCTCCCTCCTTCTCAGTTTGCTCCTCCTACCAACATGAGAAACTAGGGGGTCTCATCTTTAAATAATTCATTCTTCTTTTTTCTAAGTATTATACATGCCAAAGAGACTCTTGGTTTGTGTCTACTGACCCAGAAAAGGACTTTCCATCTGGTGGACAGGCAACAGATCATCTTGATAAGTACATGAAGCACTCAGATGCCAAGTCACCAAACCTTTATTCTGAATGTTTTTGAGGCTCATGACAGACCCAAAGAGCCAGAGAGATGGGGAACATAATTTCCTTTGCTGATACCCTGGACCAAGAACTGTTGCCAGGAATATCCATCCATATGGGGGCTTCCAGCTTCCCCAGATGCCTGCGTTCCTTTTGACCCTTCTCCTTCCCCCACCCTGGGAGTTCTTTAACAAATACTCTTACACCAACATCCCCAGCAAATGGGAGCAAGACACCAGCTTTCCACCGATGCAGATATTTCTGATCTTTTCTTCTCGGTTTTATTTCTCACTCTCCCACAGCATAAAAGGCTAAGAAAGCACTCACATGAATGTTTGCACATCATTTAAATATTCATTTTCATTAATTTATTCATAGTCGTAAAGTTTATTGCCTAGAATATAGAGTTGTAGAATTTTAGAGCCGGAAGACAGGAGAGAAATCATCTAGTTTTGCCGCCTCGTTTTACAGATGAGGAAACTGAGGTGAAGACAGCTCAGGAGACCGTCCAAGGTCAGATTCTGAAGTGAGCCAAGTGAGACCCAAACTCAAGTCTGGACAGTCTAGCCTCTGTCCAGCGTATCTCAGCACAGCTGAAAACCACTTTTGCTCTCTGCTGGCATAGACGGCTGTGGTTTTGTTCATTTTCTTGCTCATCTGCATGATCTAGCAAGTTCTTGTTGAGTGCCAGCCCAGTGCTAGGGGCTGAAGAACAACGGTGAATGACACAGTCATAGTACTAGTACTCAGTCTGGTGGAACAGAGAGACTAAGCAATCAGAAAAACATATGTGTGTAATTACTCATCGCGGTGGGCATTTTGAGGGAAATATACAAGCTCAGTGTGGAGAACAGTGGTGGGAGGGCAGAAGCATTCTCTCAGGAAGTGGAGAAAGGGAAGGGGAAGCAAGCCATCCCAGGGTGCATTAGGGAACAGGTACTGCCATGGACAAGGGGTGAAGAATTCACATGGGAAACTCGGAGAGACCATGTGGAACATGCCGCCTCTGCGTTATGCCCCATCAGGGGGCAAAGAAACTGGAGTACTTACCCACCAGATCCTCATCTGTCGTTGGTTGAGGACTGCTCTCAGGATATTCATATCCAGGCACTTCTGGCCCACACCTTGGTACAATATTTGCAATATTAGGGACATGCTAATACAATTATTCATCATATATGTTAATTCAAGTTAAACAGAGTATCCTATATTTTATAGGGCAACCTTAGGCTTACCCTTGGGTGGATTGAGCAATCTCTGTCACCAAAGAAGGCCTGCAGCATAGCAGTTGCCTGGAGAAGGAAGGGCTGACTGTAAGTTGCCCTAAACTGCTCTCAGCAGGGTGACCTGGAAGATCTTGGAGCATAGATGTCAATTAAGGCAAGTCCTGAAGCTCAGATGGAGCCAACTTTTCACTTGAGGAGGGGAAGAGGGTTAAGGAGGGCAAAGGAGAGATTTCCAGGCAAAGTGCACATTAAACACCATGTATGAAGAGCTAGACCACCTTCATAACAATTTGCTGTCTGTAATCTCGAACCAGGGTCTCTCAGTGTGTGGAAGAATTGTTTGAATCAGAATGGCAGGGCTGAGTGGCAGTCCTAAGGCCCAGCCACATCATGTTCTTGACAAACCATGTCTATGTCTGGTGATGTGCTCACATGGCACATGATCCTGTTTGACTTCCTGATAACCCCAGGAGCTGGCCTTCCAAATGAGGAAGGAAGGGTGGAAGACGTTAAGTCATTCACTAGTAAGGGTTAGAGCCAGGATTTGGACCCAGATGACTACAGAGTCCATGCTCTTAATTGCTGCTTGTTAAGTGCATCTATTGTGGGTCGAATTGCATCCCCCCCAAAAGATATGTTGAAGTCCCATCCCCTGTTACCTATGAATGCAAACTCATTTGCAAGGAGGGTGTTTGCAGATGTCATCAAATTAACGTGAGATCTGGCTGGATTCAGATGGATCCTAAATCCAATGACTGGTGTCTTTATAAGAGAAAGGAGAGGGAGATTTGGAGAGACACAGACACGTGCGTGCACGCACATATCTACATGTACGCACATACCTACATGCACACACGTGTGCATACACACAAGCAGAAGGCCATGTGAAGATGGAGGCAGATACTGGAGCGATGCTGCCATAAGCCAGGGAAGAGCAAGCATTGCAGTCCCCCACCAGGACGCGGAAGTGGCAAGGATGTGTTCTCCCCTAGAGCCTTTGGACGGAGCGCAGCGCTGGGGACACCTTGAATTCAGACTCTTTGGGCTCCTGAATAAAGAGAGAATAAACTTTGATTGTTTCAAGCCACCTAGTTTGTGGTACTTTGTTATGGCAGCCCTAGGAAAGGAACACAGCATACCCTCTCAACAAACCAAGGGGAACTAAAGATATGCCCTTTAGCCAAGTAAACCAGCTGCCCCGAGCAGGAGCACAGCTGCCAGATCACTTATTAAGGGGCCGTGGGTGACAGGGGTGGCCTGCTGCTGCCTTTAATGGGCGTAGATGTTGTTGTTCATGTTTCCCGGCCCATTGGTGATGACACAGAGGGAGGAGCCAGGGCTGCAGACTAAATTCTATACATCTCAAGGGCAGTTACACAATTAGCTCGCCCACAGGAACATTGCAATAAGCACAGTATCTGCTTTCCCAGCAAAGCCAAGTGCAAGTTCCTGCCTGGTCTGATGACCTTTTGTGCCTCCAGTGCGGGAAGGGACTAGGTCTCTCAATGCTGCCGGCTCCCACCCTGTGCTGCCACGTGGATTTAAGTCCTTCGTGTTCCCCATGTTCTTAGTAGTCAGTACGGTTGTTGTACCATGGATTCACGTGGGGTTACTTGATTTGATTTGCCCTTTACTTGGCTGGAATTCTCTCTAACAGTCAATGGAAGCACAGCTCATAGTGGTGCATGTAGCCTGTCTCATATGTGAAAAAGAAATTTTAAATGTATACTTCATCTCATTCCAATAAGAATTTGAAACAGCCCATCAGGACTTATTTGGTGCGGAGTGATCAGTAAGTAGGAAAGGAACTCAGGGTATGGAAGTGAACAGGAAGCCCAGAGTGAAGTGAGGACCCAAAATGCGCAGGTGCTCTTGTTATAAGCCAGCCACAGATTTGTCTCTGAGCCTTTTAGCAGCTGCCACAAACTGGGAGAAACCATCAGTTACGTAATTTACAATATCTCTAAACCCAAAACAAGCCAGTAATTCAGAAAACGCCCAGCTCTTCTCACAAAGAAAGATCTAAGTGCTATGAGAGTAGTATACACATGGAGAATATTTTCTGGGCTGGTGATGAGCTGCAGGGGGCCTCTCCCAGCCCCCCGTACTGGTTGCACTTTTAAATAAGAGAGAAAAACAATGATGGGACTGACCTGGGCATAGAAGTTTCAAGTTACAAGAAAAACACTTCACGGGATACAAATACTAAAAGTCATGAAGGAAACAGCGTTTCCACCAGCTTTCTCCACCCAATTCGGATGTGTTAGAATGAGGAGTCTCTTATTTTTTAATGAATTTTTCTCTATTTAAAAGTACAGGTATACCTCAGAGATATTCCAGATTCTGTTCCAGACCACCACAATAAAGCAAATATCTCAATAAGGCAAGTCATATGAATTTTGGAGTTTCCCAGTGCATATAAAAGTTGTTTACACAATATAATGGACTAAGTGTGCAATAGCATTCTAGGAAAACAATGTACATACCTTAATTTTAAAATGTTTCATTGCTAAAAAATGCGAATGATCATCTGAGCCTTCAGCAGGTTGTCATCTTTTTGCTGGTGGAGGGTCTTGCCTTGACATTGATGGCTGCTGATGGATCAGGTTGGCGGTTGCTGAAGGTTGGGGTGGCTGTGGCAATTTCTTAAAATAAGACAAGAATAAAGCTTGCTGCATGGATTGACTCTTCCTTTTACAAAAGGATGCTCTGTAACATGCACCGCTGTTTGACATCATTTTACTCACAGCAGAATTCGTCTCAAAAGTGGAATGTTCTCTCAAGCTCGCCACTGCTTTATCAATTAAGTTTATGGAATATTCTAAATCCTCTGTTGTCATTTCAGCAACGTTCATGACATTGTTCATGACAACGTTCGATGTTCGCCTTCAAGAAGAGCAACTTCCATTGCAAGAAATCACTTTCTTTGCTCATCCCTAAGAAGCAACTCCTCATCCATTCAATATTTTTCATGAGATTGCAGCCATTCAGTCACATCATCAGGCTCCACTTCTAACTCGAGTTCTCTTGCTGTTTCCACCACATATGAGTCTTGAAGGAGCTCAAGACTTGCTTCCTCCACTAAGTCTTGAACCCCTGAAAGTCATCCAAGAATGTGGAATAAACTTCTTCCATACTCTTGTTATATGAATTTTTGATCCTTTCCCATGAATCATGAATGTTCTTAATGGCATCTAGAATGCTGAACGCTTTCTAGAAGATTTTCAACTTACTTTGCCCAGATCCATCAGAGGAATACACTATCTATGGCACCTGTAGGTTTATAAAATGTATTTCATAAATAATAATACTTGATAGTTGAAATTACTTTTTGATACATAGGCTGCAGACTGGGTGTTGTATTAGCAGGCATGGAAACAACATTAATCTCCTTGTATATGTCCATCAGAGCTCTTAGGTGACTAGGTACATTGTCAACAAGTAGAATATTTTTTTTTTTATTTTTTATTTTTTATTTTTTTTTGAGACAAAGTCTTGCTCTGTCATCCAGGCTAGAGTGCAATGGCATGATTGCAGCTCACATTATTCTCTTACTCCAGCCTCCCAAGTAGCTGGGACTATGGGACATGCGACTAGGCTGGGCCATTTTTGTATTTTTAGTAGAGACATGATTTCACCATGTTGCCCAGGCTGGTCTTGAACTCCTGATGAATCAATCTGCCCACCTTGGCCTCCCAAAGTGCCACAATTACAGGTGTGAGCCACCACACTGGGCCAAGCAGAATATTTGTAAAGGAATATAAATTTCTTCCCAACAGTAGATCTCAACAGTGGGCATAAATTATTCAATAGATCATGCCATAAATAGATGTGGTATCATCCAGGCTTTGTTATTCCATTTATAGAGCACAGGCAGAGTAGATTTAGGATAATTCTTAAGGACCCTAGGATTTGGGGAATGGTAAATGAGCTTGACTTCAACTTGAAGTCACCAGCAGAGAAGAGAGTCAGCCTGTGCTTGGAAGCTTTGAAGCCAGGCTTTGCCTTCTCCTCCCTAGCTCTCAAAGTCCTAGACAGTATCTTCTTCCAGCAGAAAGCTGTTTTGTCTACATTGAAAATCTGTTGTTTAGTGTAACCACCTTAATGATCTTAGCTAGGATCTGAGTGATCTTAGTTAGATCTTCTGGAAAACTTGTTCATGATCTTCCCTAAACCTCATGAAGCGACCTCTACTAACTTCCAAGTTTTCTTCCGCAGCTTCCTCATCCCTCTCAGCCTTCATACAATTATAGAGAGTGAGGGCCTTGCTCTGGATTAGACTTTGGCTTCAGGGAATGTTGTGGCTGGTTTGATCCTGCATCCAAACCCCTCAAACATTCTTCATATGGGTGATAAATGCTGTTTTGGTTTCTGTCATTTGTGTGTTCACTGGAATAGCACTTTTAATTTCCTGCAAGAACTTTTTGTTTGCATTCACAACTTGGCTGTTTGGCACGAGATCTGGCTTTCAGCCTATCTCAGTTTTCAACATGGCTTTCTCGCTAAGCTTAATCACTTCTAGCTTTTGGTTTAAAGTGAGAGACACGCAACTCCGACTTTCACTTGGGCACTGAAAAGCCATTGAAGGGTTACAAGTTTGCCTAATTTCAGTATTGTTGTATCTCAGGTAATAGGGAGGCCCAAGGAGAGGGGAACAACAGGTTGCTGGAGTCATTGTTGTATTCATAAATACAACGTTTATCAATTAAGTTTGCCATCTGATAGGGGTGCAGTTTGTGGTGTCCCAAACAATGACAATGGTGACATCAAAGGTCACTGATCACAGATCACCCGAACTGAGATAATAATAATTTAAAAGCTTGAAACATTGTAAGAATGATCAAAATGTGATGCAGAGACATGAAGTGAGCAGGGACCATTGGAAAAGTGGCGCTGATAGTCTTATTTAACGAAAAGGTGCCAGAAACCTTCAATTTGTAAAAAACACAGTATTTGCAAAGTGCGATAAAAGGAAATGCAATAAAATGAGG
Organism: Colobus angolensis palliatus; assembly: GCF_000951035.1. Lineage (NCBI taxonomy): Eukaryota > Metazoa > Chordata > Mammalia > Primates > Cercopithecidae > Colobus > Colobus angolensis. The sequence goes on from NW_012115233.1 coordinate 1,064,091, forward strand.
TGTGCCGATAGTACAGCTCAGTGAAGAATATCTTAAAGATATTTAAAAAGAAGGAAGAAAATCACTCATAATTCTGCCGCCCATGGCAACCACAATTAACCCATGCCTGCCTTCCAGTCTGTTCATCATATGTTGTGTGGTGCTGGTGCCACATCGAGATCACTGCCCTACGTCCATTTGGCACATGGCTTATTTTTCCCTGTCTTTATACATTTTATCGTGTTGTTCTAAATGCTTCTTAACTGCAATTCTTAGTGGTTGTGATAGTCCACAGAGGGGAAGCATTGCTGTTTATTTATCCATTTCTGTGTTGTTGCGCATTTATATGGTTTTAAATACTTTTGCTGTCATAAGGAGTGTTCTGATAAACATCTCTGTGCATAAAGCAATTTCTATAGTTCCCATTACGTCTTTAGGATAGATTCCCAGAAATGGAATTACTAGGTCAAAGGTTGAGCACATTTTTTAAAGGTTTGTGAGACATGTTGCCAAATTGCTCTCCAAAAGATTTATAGCAATTGAAATGATCAGAAGCAGCATCGAAGTCCAGTTTCTTCTAACCAGTACTGAGTGCTCATTTAAAAAAAAAAATCATTACTAATATGATAAACAAACAAATGGTGTGTTACTGTTGGGTTGAAAGAGGCAAATTTGGAGAATCCAAAGAAATGCAGTGAAAATTCAATTTATGGGCTACATTAACCCAGCATTTTTGATTGGAGCATTTCTGAAGAGATTTCATTATATTAATGGATGATAAGTGGATATTTACAAAAAAGTGTATTTTGGAGAAAGTTGGAATAATACCTACTGGAGATTGTGTCCTCCCTCAAAATCGGAGTGCCACCTGCACTCCATGAGTCTGACACTTTGTAGGTGCTTTATAAATATGAAGTAAATGAGTGACATTCATATAATGTTTTGCAGTTTTTTCAAAGTGGGTTTTACATTGAGAATCTAATTTTTCAGCAAGGTAACTAAGGCATGGATTCGGTAATTTGCCAGAGGCACACACGCATAGAACATGATCCAACCAGGATGAGAACGGGACCGTCCAGCCTGGAGGGCTGTGTGCTTTTCACCTCCCTCTGGACCCTTCTCTGAGAACTGTTTTGTTTAAATCATGATGGCACTGGCTGGCTTCTCCACGATGCTGTTGTACTAGACTCTGTTAACCTCGTAGGAAAGACACTAGCGTCAGGAGGCCAGAGAAGAGACCCAGAGCCAGCGAACGAGACATAGGGTTTTGTAAGGGGTTTACATACAAAGGAGAGTTTCGTGGCAGTGGGCTGGGCAGAACTGCTTTATGTACAGAAACAGTTCAGGGGTCATGGATTGGACAAAACTCCACCTTCCTACAGTCCAGTGTCTGTGGTTGGACAACATAACCACACAGCCCAGTGGCCGTGGGCTGGGCAGGAAAACTGTAACTCCCTGCAGCAAGAGTGCAGTTTATATAACGTTTTCACTGAACGCCCTCCCCTTGATGACCTCCACCTGGCCACCTTTGTTTAATCCAAAATGCAGGGACTGGATTTTCCACAAGGCCTGTGAGGCCGGGGGGCTCAGTTGTTCCTCATAGACGCGGAATGACTCTCCTGATTGGCCACGCCCAGATTCCCGGGCTAGGAACAGACATTCCGGTGCAAATACCCTTCAGAGTCATTCTCAGGGTATTCTCAAGCTATTGCTATCAGGTGCATTTGCCCTACAGCCCTGAACTACCATTTCCTCAAAAGTAGATACAGATGGGCTAACAGTAGGCAATATGGCCCTTTCTGCACTTCCACAGTACCCAAAGTTTAGGTGCTCCTCCTGCCAAGAGCCCCCATTAGCAACAAAATATATCTCACATGGTGCCCAGAGCAAAAGACCCTGTGCTAGCTTTTTGTGGCTGCTGTAATAGCTGCAAACTGAGTGACTCACACAGCAGAGGTATATTTGCTCACAATTTGAGAGCCCAGACGTCTGAAATTCACACTGCTTCAGGGGACGCTAGAGGAGAATTTGTTCTTCGCCCCTCCCGGCTTCAGGTAAGCATTCCTTAACTGGTGGCCACATTACTCCTATCTGTGCCTCCATGGTCACTTGGACTTCCCCTCTGTCTGTCTCAAATTTCCCTCTGCGTTTCTTTTGTTGTTGTTGTTTTTGACACACAGTCTCACTCTGTCGCTCCGGCCAGAGTGCAGTGGCACAGTCTTGGCTCACTGCATCCTCCATCTCCCAGGCTTAAGCAGTTCTCCTGCTGCAGCCTCCTGAGTAGCTGGGATTACAGGCATGTGCCACCACGCCCAGCTAATTTTTGTATTTTTAGTAGAGATGAGGTTTCACCATGTTGGCCAGGCTGGTCTCAAACTCCTGACCTCAGGTGATCCGCCCGCCTTGACCTCCCAAATTGTGGGGATTATAGGTGTGAGTCAGCCACGCCTGGTCCCCTACGTTTCTTCTGTAAGGATACTTGTCTTTAAATTTAGGACCCACTTGGAATATCCAGAACTATCCTATCTGAAAAAATGTTTACTCATACCCGCGTATATGCTGTTTCCAAACAGAGTCATAGTTACAGTTTCCGGGGATTTGATGTGGGTATCCTCTGGGGCAGGGGGCATTTTTCTGCCCACCACAGATACTGAGGTTCATTGCTGATTACCTGAGTCCAGCATTTGTGAAAACTCGCTCATGATATCTTCTCTGTAGTCGCGCTCAATACCAGCTGCTGTGGAAAAAATGTTACGCATTGTGTTTACAACAGAATATATAACATGGCTTAGAGACAAAGTAGTAGACGGAATTCTAAGGTCTGATGTCGGTTTCTCATGACTTGGGCAGTGGTTTCTGTGAAGCTCTGTTTGTGGGGCTGTGGAATGGGAATATAGACACTCATCTATTTGAATTTCCAGGGATTCTAGAGGCTTGCAGTGGAATAACAAGAGAGTGTGCTGGTGAAAGGTAGAGTTTGCAGTAGGATTTCAAAGACTACATGGAGCCCAAAAGGTGGGAGGTGTGTTTTGGGGCATGCGCCAAGGGAAGCTGGGCTTTGGGAAGAGAAAAGAATCCAAACTGGTGGCTTCCAACAATTGCTGGGAGTCTGAGATAGATTCAATTGGGAAAACTAGGTTAGGGCCAGATAAGGTCCATTACTCTTTAAAAGTGGCCACTCATCCCTAATAATAAATAAAGCAAACATGGGGATATTAAAACAATTCGTTCTCAGCATCAGAAAAGAGGTCGTGTGTGTGTTTGTGTGTGTGTGTTTTTAATATCCCACCCAGCCCCCAGCCCCAGTAACCCTAAGATTGAACAAAATCCTACTTACGTGCTATGGATTTAATATAGCGTCAGGCTCCTCTAGGTACAATAAAATACCAAGTTAAGAGTATTAATTCCTTACAACCCTGATGGGTCCCAGCTGTGCACACGCATGTAGGGTGTGAGGGTGTGTGCTCAGCGAGCGCAGGTGCTGACGGGGCTGTTCCACCTCAGAGCGCGTGGGCCGGTAACACAGCTGTTTCTCAAATCACCCGCCACTTGCCTCTAAACCTCTATGAAGTTGTACTGCCTCTGGGCACAATTAAAAGCTGTATACTACATTTCATCAGGTAGTGTTAGAAATTTAGGCTGAGCCAAAAAAGAAAAAGGAGGAGGTGGGAGGGAGGAAGCAACGAGTCCCTTGTTAAGGCGGCATTAACCTCCTTACCCTGGTTATTGGAACAATAGTGCTTCTAAACGCCACACAAAATCCTCCAATATTAAGAACGGAGAGGAGTGTGGAAAAGGTGTGGGCGAGCACGGCATCTCTTCCTTCTTTTTCTTTCTTCTTTTTCTATTTCTTTCCTTCTCTTTCTATTTCCTTTCTTTCTCCTTCCCTTCCTTCCTTCTCTCTATCCTTCCCTTTTTTCCTTTCCTTCCTGTCATTCTTTCTTTCCCCCTCTCTCTTTCTCCATCTTTCCTCCCTTCCATATTCCCTACTTTTCTTCTTCCCTCTTCCCTTCCCTTTCTTTTCACATTAATTCCTTAATTTGTTGTTGGGTCTGCCCGCAGGAAAAACCATAAGCTAGGATAACTAAGGTCCAATGTGTACAGCAAAGCTGAATGGTGAAAGACCCAGATTTAGTTCTCCTTGCGGGAAAAAGGACCAGAATACCTTGCCCATTTTTGCCTTGGGAAGTGATCTCAATGAAATACATCTTCATATGCCCATTTTACAGAAGCAGCAGCTGAGGGCTGTTGTACTGAGACTTGCAATGGCCACCTCACCTTTTAGGTCTCTGAGGTAGCAATGGGACCCTTGCCATGGCCTCCCTGTCCACATGGTCATTGCCTCACACTTAAGGATCCACGTTGCCCTTTTCCTTCTTCTCTCTTGAACAATGTGAACACACTGTGAGAATGGGCCTTCTCCCCTTTCTAAAGTTGCTGCCTTTCAAGGGGAAAAGGTCTGATCTTGTAATTTCTGGTCTCTGCATGCTGTGTAAGAAAGTAAGTTTGAGTAGGGAAGCAACAGAGTACCTGCTAGTGAGAGGGAGGACACTGCTGGTCTGGGCTCAACAGCCAGCCCAGCACCACGTGAATAAAGCATGATGGAAATTGCCTGACTCTTTCCTCAGTGGGGACAGGAGAGCTGAGAATAAGGATCTAAGTTTAGATGCCCTCCTAGGATTATCAACATAGACGTGGTCAGGCCCATAAAATACTGTAGAGCTTAGCATCTTACCTATAAAAATGATACGGATGCATTTGTCACTCCCACATCTTCGGGAATGGAAATGAGGGCAGCTGCGACGTGAATCTGTTATTTGTTGAGATTCTTTTTCCTGCTTGCCAGACACTGATCTAGGATCATTCATACACTGGTTCATTCATCCTCATAACCGTTCTGTGCCGGAGTAGATTCTTGTCTGTATGTAAGGGTTAAGGATGTGGAGACCCAGAGGAGTCTCATCTAACAGGCAGTAGTAGAGCCAGCAATCAAAATAGTTTGATCCCAAGGCTCCAGGCTTTTTCCCTATTTCCTTCTCGCCCACAGCCATCTGCAATCTGGACCCTTTACCTGTCAGCCATAGAAACATGAAATAATGGGAGTGGGGTGAAATAATGCCGTTTAAAAGCAGGCACATTATAAAGAATTATGTCAACCTGATTTCTTGAATCCCAGGAAAATTCATATCCCCGTGCCATCCGATTAGTGAATCAAGAGAAACTGACTGATATACAGCAACAATAGTTAAGAAACAGGCAGCATCGACTGAGGTTTGATTAAACCGATACCCTGGGTCTCCTGCTGTATCAAATCATGGGCGAATTGGTACCATTAGGATAAATTACTACAAGAGGCACTGCAAAGTCAAGCTAAATAAACTCTGCCTTCTCGAGCCCCTGATTGTCTTATTAAATAATTTCTTTGACTCTTAAGTGTGGACTCGGAGCACTCGTGCTCTGAAAGCCCTCCTGATTAACTATAGCCTTGGCCTCAAGTTGATTTTATAAACTTCGGATGGTGCCCCAGAGGGTGAAGCTTCCTGTTGTCAATTCTGCCCGTTGCTATAGATACCAAACTCCACAATCAGTAATTAGAGCGTGCCCCCTGCCCCAGAACTGGTCAAACGGTGCGGAGCGCTCGGCAAATGGTCTTAAAAGCATCTGTGCTATCATGGAAATGCATTTCCAATGGTGACGGGGTTTGTTTTATTCATGGACTTTTTGAAAAAAAAAAAAAATCACTGGTGTATTGGAATCCATAGAGAAGTATAAGTAATTATTATGCTTTTTAAAACACAACCGAGGTTCCTTATCGTGATATGTTAAGGGCAAGGAAGACAGGGCAGGAGGGTGGTGTGGCACAAAGGCGGCTCTGTCTGACCTGCCGCGTTAGGACTGAGTTCATTCTCGTTCAGATTCAGCATCTTTTGTTATACCAGAAGTGCATTCCATGGCCCTGTCCCAGCCCTAGAAAGAAATGCCTTTTTTTGTAAGCGAGACTTCTTGTGGAATGATGAATACGTTCAGGGAGGCTGTTGGTGGCAAGAAAAGAAGGGCGATGGGTTGGGCTGATATTGTTTATTGGAGCAAAACAGATGTGAAACATTTGTGTCTTAAAGTGTTTTGGTCAAGAGAGAACTAAATTGGTTAGAAAGTGTGCAATTTTGCAGGCGTTATAAAAATATAAACCAATGAGTCCAGACTGTGTTCCCTAAAGGGGATGAGGAATGAAAATGAAGGTTTGCAAAGACATCTTGCCAGACCCTTATATATTTTAATTTAAGGTGGTATTACTGTCCTCATTTTCAAGCTGAGAGAACCAAGCTCTGAGAGAGTTAATGATTTTCTCCAAATCACTCAGTTTTTGTTACACAGCTGGGATTATAATCCATGCCTATCTGACTCTGAAACCTATTTTCCCATCCTTTTTTTTTTTTTTTAAGGGAGAAATTTCTCCCAAACTACATGGAGATCCTACTAGAGACTGCCCATCCCTCTATCCATTTCTCAGTTTGAAAATGAATCCTGGAATTCAGAATGATGAATATTAATTTTAAGATCTTCTTAACATTTCCTTGTAGATGTATATTACAGCTATAGTCTGCCAGGCCAAGAATTCTATTGTCATTTCCAGAGTACTGTTGATTGTATTTTTGAATCTTCAAAACCTCCCTAATTGCCTTGTTGATTTCAGACACCCTGAGAACATTTCCTAAATGCTCATAGCGACCAATAGCATGGGAAAGTAAATGGTTTATGAGGAGAATTTGGGACGTGCAATATAAGCCTTTGAAGAGAGTGCGTTATCTAAAGCCTGACATTGTAATAGCTTCTTAGTTACATCTTTTTTTCATGTGGCATTTTTATGGGATCCAGTACGCCCAGGCTCAAATGATACACATTTCAACTCCTACATCCAAGTGTAGGAAGTCCCAACTTTTTGAATCCATCCGTGTGGCAAATGTAACTGGACCCTTGGGATGAAGACCATTCCTGCGTCCTTCCAAGGAAACAAGTTCCGGGTCATAACTCTAGAGCAACCCCAATCCCCCCCAATCTCCAGGCCATGGACCAAGTGTCAACAGTGCTGACATTGTGAAACCCTCCTATGGAGGCGCATAGCTTTGGGGCAGTGCCGGGATTTAAATATGGGTCCGTGGGACTTCAGAGCCCCTTGTGCTAAATTGAAACATTATGGTGTTGCTTTGAGCAACAAAGCATTTTTGCCATAGCTTTTTACTTCTCCATGTTGAAATTATCAAAGATGATCATCAAAGGCATGGTTTCTTTACTATCTGTCTTCTCCAGGAGACTGTCATTTCTGTAAGTGCAGGAATCCGCCTGGTGGTGTTTTTACTCTAGCACCTCTTTCAGTACATACATACAGTAGGTGCTTAGTAAGTGTTTACTGGATGAATGGATAAACATGTACAAAATTAACTATGATCCCTGGTGTTAAATATTGTAAGGAAGCAATATAATGTGCCCTGGAATTTCACAGAAGAAGGGGCTTTCTTCCAGCTCGGGGATGGAGGTAAGCAGCCATTCTGGATGATGTGATGGGGAAAGGATGTGAGCTGAGGCTTGGAACCAAGCAGAGCTTGGGCTTTGGAGTGCTGGGAGGACAGAAGGCTGGAAACAGAGGCAAGAAGGGCAAGTGCCTGGTCACCATGAGTGATTTAGCTTTGGGAGCTGATCAAGTGATATGATTTGGCTCTGTGTCCCCACTCAAATCTCATCTCGAGTTGTGACATTCCCCCCATGTCAAAGGCGGGACCAGGTGGAGGTAATTTGATCATAGGGGTGGTTTTCCCCATGCTATTTTCATGCTAATGAGTGAGTTCTCATGAGATCTGATGGTTTTATAAGTGTTTTGGTTCCTTCTGTGTTCATTCTCCCCTCTGCCGCCTTGTGAAGAGGGTTCTTGCTTCCCCTTCGTCTTCTGCCATGGTTGTAAGTTTCCTGAGGCCTCCCCAGTCACATGAAACTGGGAATCAGTTAAACCTCTTTCCTTTATAAACTACTCAGTCTCAGGTATTTCTTTGTAGCAGTGTGAGAACAGACTAATACAGCAAGGGGCCAATTGTGGAGGACAGTCTGGAAAACTGAGTTGAGGGGTCAGTGGTGGATCCTGAAGGTCACACTAAGAAATTTAGACTCTATACTACTTAAATTTAGACTCCCTCCAGTATAACTGGATGTCCTATAGGACATGCAAAGCCACAGGGAGTTTTGGAACAGGAAATTGTGCTCAAAGTTGAATTTTGAAGAGGTAAATAAAGCCTCTGTGTGTAAGACAGAGAAAAGGGGACAGGGTGGGAAGTAATTTATGTATCCCAGTTGCCTAGAGAAGACAGAAAATAGGTGCCTGGCTTATGTGGCCGCTGCCTTTTTTTTTAAACTTAGGTTTTTGTTTTTGTTTTTGTTTTTTTTAAACTCTTGATTTAAAAATGTACATATACACATAAAATATTTACTTTTGAATAGGTAATACTTTTATATGGTTCAAAAATCAAAAGTAGACGATAAAAACAAGGCATACATGTATATATATTTATATGTCTATCTGCGTATATAAAATCCCTTTATACATATATACACACACAGGTACGTTTTTCTTTATGTGTGTTAAAATCTCCCTCTACCCCTTTCCTTTAGCACCTAATTCGTCTTCTGAACCAATGTTGTTTCCTGGTACATCCTTCTAGACATTGTTATACATTTACAAGGCAATATGTTTATGTATTCTTCTACCCTCCCCTTCACTATGCTATACACACCTTGTTCTTTTTGCTTGACAGTATATCTTAGAGATGGTTCTAAATCAGCATATAAATGATTTCTTCATTTTTTAACAACTGCTGAGTATTACACTGTGTGGATGTTTCATAATTCACTGAACCAATTCCCTATTGATAGACATTTGGGTGTTCCCAGCCTTTTGCTATTGCAAATTGTGGTGCAACGTGTAACCTTGCATCGACATCGCTTCCCACGTGCATGCGTGTATTTGCAGGATTGAGTCCTAGAAATAGCAGCATCGGCTGAGAGAGTATGAGCTCCAGTCATTTTCATAGATATTGCCAAATTGCCCTCTACGGAGGTTGTTCTGATTTACATTCCCACTAAGCAACGTACGACAGTTAGGGTGGCATTTCCTGACTCCATGCTTTGTAGGTGGGTGGAGGGGTGGACTGAGAGTACATGAGGATGGGAAGGTCTAAGTGAATGCTCTCAAAATGGGCTTTAAGGAGAAATATTTTGTTGGGACACAGAAGTTAGACTACAAGAAGGAGAAGACTGGATTCAGGGCAGGACATGAGTACAACTTGCAGTAGTCTAGATGCCAGTTACACAAAGGCCTGGGCTGATAGAGGAACAAGAGAGAGAGAAAGTGCATGGGGAAGACCCATCATTGATGAGTGACTGGATGTGAGGAACGGAGCAGTGGACATGGCGATGATTTCATTACCCCCTTCTCCGCCCCCCACCACCCACTGATGCTGTTATCCAATAGGGACCAGGAGAGAAGAAGAGATTTAGGAAGAAGACAATGGCTGTAGTTTGATGAAGATACACTGCCCTGCCAGAATCATTTGAGCAAAAACTTAATGTTGTTTGTGGCAATGCCACTTACTCCTGATCCCACCGGAGAAATCTTTTCAATTACTTCCAATCCATGTGTGTTTACACAAACACTAATTTTGTTAGTACAACATCTCCTAATAGCTAAGAGTTGAAGAAAATAGGTTTTAGAAGTGTTTAAAAAAAAAACAAAACACAAAACAAATGTGTCCTTTTAACACTTTCAGCAACCCTGTAAAGTCATTATCATCCCCATGTTACAGGTAAGAAAACTAAGACTCAGAAAGGTTAAATAGCTTGGCCAAGGTCGTACAGCTATTAAGGAATGGGACCCAAGTTAACTTTAAATTCTGAGCTTTGTAACTGGTTGATTTCAGTGGCAAATGCAGTGGCACGGAAGGGTCTGGGCATTTATTTCTGAAGACTGATTTCACTCAACGGAGGAATTCTAATCTTCTAACAGCATCCTATTTATTTCTAAAGTGTTGGGGTGAATTTGCCAAATTTTGAAAAGTGCATTTGTAAGCCAGTAGGAGTCCATTTGAAGTTAGGGATAACAGAGCCAGGGGCGGAGGCTAGGTCTCTTTACATATTTTGTTCACAATGGGACTAGAACACTCTGCAGAGTATGAAGGTTGTGATTCAGTTGCCCAAGCAGTAAGGCCTGACTGGTGTCACGATGCCACAGCCCGCACAAAGGCATCATTGTTGCCCAGTGTGAAGGGAGCTGAGGCGTCACCAAAAGGGGGCTGAGCATCCCTTCTCTGGGTTAGAAATGTTGTTTTCCATTCGCTGTTAAACAGCTGTCCAAGTTCGTTGTCCTGACAAAGAACTCTGTTTCTTCTTTTATGCTGAGAGTTTGCAAGTACAAATCTTGATAGGAATGCTTGCGAACAATGGTAGTTATAAAATGCTGCCTCCTGTATCTCAGCAGGCACTGTTCAAGCATTTAACCTTCACAAGTATCAAGACAAGTCTAAGAGAAGGTGGGGAGAGACTAGCAGGGCGTAGGCTTGCCAAACCTCCAATGCAAAATAGAGATTTAGTTTTACTGTGCTCCCCAATATTAAAAGATGGTATAAATGAGGGGGACACATTTCCTGATATGTTGGTTATGCACATTGTCACACACCTCTCAGTGCCTTAAAATTTTGTTATGATGCAGTCTATCTTGTATGGAATGATCTTGATGTATCCAACACAGAGGAGAGAAACCACTTAAAATGTGTGAAAAGTTTATTAATAAAGGAGTACATGATTATGTTTTAAAAGCTACATATATTAGGCTTAAGCTGCAGAAAATGACAGTTTATTCCAAAAGACTGCGATATTTATGCTTAAATAATTAGAATTACCTCTACCTGGTAAATTTGCAGGAACAAGCAAAGCATACACTGAAAATAAATTCTCAAATGAAATTCATTTCACATTCGTTGCATCCCAACATTCCTTTATGGACTGTTTTCCATGCCTGGCACTGTGCTTATGATTTATTAAAATCTAAAGCCATTAATAAATAAATTATTCAATCCATGCATTGAATTATCTAGCTCTTTCAAAGACAGTCACAATCAGTCCCTCAAAGAGCTCCTGGACCAGTCCAAGGAGGATGGCAGCCTGGGTCAAATGTGTGATGAGCGCACAGACAGGGGTCAGGCTCCCTGGAGTGAAGTGTAAGCGTCACTGATGCCTGGCTGAGTCATCTTTGGTAGATCCTTTTGCCACTGTGCCTCTTTAAGTCTCCGTTTCCTCATCTGCAAAATAGAGGTAATAAAACAGCTAATATTTACAGAGAGCTTACTCCTTATTAGCAGTTTTCATTAATTAATGGATGTATTTATTGGAATAACCATATAAGGTTGCCATTTTTATTTCCATCTGTGCATTATAGATGAGACGTGTAATAGGGAATTTGCCCAAGTTCACAGTCACAGACTGGTGGACTTGGGATTTCAAACGCAGAGTGTCTGATTCCTGAACCTGTGCTCTTTTGTCTCTTGCTTCAATAGCACATACAACAGAGGGGACAAAATAATTTCTATACAAAGTGCTTAGCATAGTGCCTGCCACTTAGACCTCAAAATATATTATTTTCGTTGGATAATTAAATATTAAATAATATATAACATGATTAATACAACTAATAAATAGTGCATTTGTACTGTAGGCAGAGAAGACAGTATTAAGTACAGCACAGATCTTGAGGAGGGTAGGGTCAGTTCTACATAACAAACAGGGTCAGTAAAGGCCACAGAGAGATGTCCTTTGAGCTGAGTCTTCAGACTCCAGAGATCAGGACTCAAGAACTGTGGAACATGTACGTTCACATCCTGGTAATCTTACATTGCTCAGAACACTCCAAGGACATTGAGGTTGCCCCCATGGAATTGAAACTCCCATGCTGATCACTTAGGAAGCCAAGAACAAATTAACCCAGGGCAACAAAAAACAATGACTAATTAGACCCTAATGAAGTACTACAGTACTGGTGTCCTTCCAGATTTAAGTTGTAATCGCCACAATGTATTACAGATGCAGAGTCTTCATCTTGTTGGACTGTGATCAAGTACATATGCTCCCCAGCAGTTCTTTCAGATTTCCATGTTCTCCACACAGCGCTGAGCTACTGCGGGTGTGTGAGCCAAGGGAGCCCTGTGACCCTTGAAACAGAAAAGGGGGAAATGGCTGCATGCCAACCGAAGAGACCATGGCATTCTTGGCCATAAATGAAACTACTGAGATGTGTAGGATATCATAAAAAGAACATTGACATAATCCTTTTTTTGGATGAAGTTGTATTGCAACCGGAGCACACAATGACCAGCAGCCTTCTTTTTCTGTTTGATTGAACTCCTAAAAAGCAGGCTTTCTGCAAGAGTTGGACAGACTCCATGCTGCCCGTGCCTCCTGAGCCTTCCTTCCCAAGCAGGGATGAGCTCTCCTCTGTACGTAACAAGGAAGGTGATTCAGCAAGAAGACTGCTGGTCTCTCCCTTCCTCCAGGTCCATTTGTGAGAGTGAGACACAAAATAGCAGAAGCAAAAGAAGAAGCTGCACTCCTAAGAGGCATGGATCCTTGAGGGAGTTATGTGCTTGGAAAAAATTAGTTTGCCCATGTGGACACAAAGAGAGCCTGAAAAGCAGGAGGCTTTGAGGTGTTTCGGAACCTAATCTCCTGATTCGGAGGGAAAAAAATCAAAATGTTTGTGTTCATTTACGGAAATTAGATCTATCAAATACTCTTATGCGACTTATTGTTAAGCAGTACCCCTGAATGTCCTAATCCAAGGAAAGTCAAGAGTTGACTACAAGAGGGGAACACCCAGAAGCTGGTAAATCAATTCTTGAATGATGGTGTATTAAGTGATAACCTTGTCATATTTAAAGTCACACTGAAAGGATATATATTGAGGCTTTATCTCTGCCGTGGTGTCAGCATCAGTGAATTAGCACAGGGTGTCTTAACTTTTCAAAAACAGGGCATGGGTGATCAAGCAGCAGTATATCTCTTTACTCCTTGTGTTAGTCCATTTTCACACTGCTTGATAAAAACATACCCTAGACTGGGAAGAAAGATAGCTTTAATGGACTTCTAGTTCCAGGTTGCTGGGGAAGCCTTACATTCATGGTAGAAGGCAAGGAGGAGCAAGTCACGTCTTACACGGATGGCAGCAGGCAAAGAGAGCGAGCTTATTCAAGGAAACCCGTTTTAAAAACCATCAGATCTTGTGAGACTTATTCACTATCATGAGAACAATACAGGAAAGACCCACCCCTGTGATTCCATTATCTCCCACCAGGTCCCTCCCACAACACTTGAGAATTATGGGAGATACAAAATGAGATTTAGGTGGGGACACAGAGTCAAACCGTATCACTCCCCCACCCAGTAGTTGCAGAAACACACACACACACACACATACACCCCTCCCTACATCCTATATCCCTGTACTTGGAAAGCAGTCATATTTAAATCATTACCACTGGAACTTCAGTGGACTTTGTAAGTTACATTTTACATAAAAAGGCAGCAGTGGTGAAGTTGGAAGAGGGCATGTAGGCTTTGATTTCAGGCAAGATTTTGTTAGGTCCCAGTATTGGGACTTCCGGTTGGTGGATTTTGCTCAAGAAGAATTTTCTCTTTGCAGAACTGTTCATGAGAGATGACCTAAATGAAGCCGCAGCCAGTGTTACATAAATAGTGTTTCATTATTAAAATAATGGTGCTTATTCGGGAGAGTTACTTGCAACATGTCAGATGATTTGGAGGTAGGGTCTTTTCGGGAATGTTCTGAGTTTGTTTCTTGATCTCGATAGCAGCAACCTTTCCATTTGCGCGCTCTCTAGTTTCTCTGTGTCTCTCTCTTTCCCTCAAACATCACTTTTCTCTTTTAAAAAAATGAATAAATCCTTTAGGATCTTGCTAAGTTATTACTTATATTGTCATTTAGAAAAAAGAAAAAACTTTGGAAAGAGGCTCTGGCATGCTTTAAAAAAGTTAAGCACACTCAAGCCTCTTTAATTCTAAATTCAGTTTTGAATATGCTTGTTGTACTGATGTCAATGGCTTTTCAAAAAGAGTGTCCCAATTATTTAGGTGGCCAAGAGAAACAGCTTTAATTCTTTATCACATAAATATGCTTCAAACCGCAATTTAAACCAGATGGATGGAGCACTGGATTAGTGGTGGGGCTTCTTGGCTGATCTGAGTTTCGCCTCCTCAGTCTTGCCTGGGTCTGTTCTGTCACTTGGATCTTACCAGTCCTGGCAGGCACACAGCTCTGTGAGATTTTCCTTCTGGCTTTGCATGAAGCTTTTGAAAAGAAAACACATACGTGCAAGTGACCTTTCTAGGGTTGTTTCTAGTTTCTTCGTCTCACATAAAGCCCCTGCTAATTTAGCATGGTGTGCGCCCGAGTTTATTTTCTTTTTAACAACTGTGTTTATGTAATCAAGTGAGTGAAGTCATACATCTTATTGATCTAATGAAACGCATTTCGTGGTTTCTCCTGCCCTTCATCTTCCGACCTTACGCTTCAGATCACAGCTCTTTACTTTTGTCGATGAGAGGCCACTGAACAATTTTCCACCTTGCCAAATTTGAGGTCCCCCTCAATATCAATAGGGAATCCAATATCAGTTTGTTAAATGGGAGCAAAGATTGACGTCAGTATAAACCATGACACACATTCACATTGCGGAAGGGGTGAGAAATCCTGACACAGAAGGGTTGCGGTCTCTAACAGTAAGGTACAGAACAGGTGGTTCTCATTTTAGTATATTTAAACTTCAGGTCCTTAAATGTTCCTTTCTTTTTCCTTCATTCTATTTTTTTTATTATTTTAATGGAGTGCAAGGTGCAGTCTTTTTGATGATGTAGAATGTGGGCTTATAAAAGCTAAGTGCTACTATATATTTCTACTGTCCTTGCCCGCGGCCTGCACTGGGGAGTTGTATATTGTATCGGTAATTTTAAAAGCCAGCAAGTGTTCTACCAGCTCATGAAGTTTTCCTAACGGTAGCTGGTCAAACATATTACTTAACTAGGCATATAGAATTGGGGTGAAATGTGGGATGTAATGAAATGACATTGGTCAATCCTCAGTAAATGTTTTTTTCAAAGACTTTGCACAAAAAAATATGCAAAATCTTGGAGGCAGGTTTTGTTGTTGTTGTTGTTGTTTTTATTGGTATTTATCAGGGAGGAGATTAATATAACACTCAATGAATTCAGGCAAGTCCTCCAGAAGGAAAATTTAAGGAGCAAATATGTGAGCCAGGATTTCATGCTGGACTATCTAAGCAAGCCTGAAGGAAGAGTTTGTTTCTTCCTGCTCTGGCCATAGAGATTTGGTTGCCACTATGAAGAAGGGGCCTGTGGTTTTTTAAAAAATACGCTGATCTTGGTGAAGTCACATTTTGCCATTCTCAGTGAAGGGAATAACTGGGATTTTCTTATGTTTTTTTTCTCTTCAATGTTCTTACAAAGGAAAAAGAAAGAATCCAATTTGTTATAAATAACTACTGAGGGTGGTACATGTTGCAGGTAGTCACTATCTGGGTCTACTGGCACAGGCGGTAAAGGATTCACCAAGACAGTTGTAGGTAAAGAAAGGTAGATTTATTAGAGAAGGTATGAAAGTACACTGCAAAGTTACAACAGGCAACGCAGCAGAGAAGGGGCTGTCTGCAAAGAGGCAGGGGCTGGAGGGACTGAAGTTGGATAGGGTCCTGATGGAGGGGACTATGTGCAGAATGAGGTCGAGGTCATTGTGCCTGTGGATTGTTTGTTGTTCTTCCCTACCCGGGGCCCACTCCCACCTGGGGCCCCTTCCTCATTGCTACTTACTTATTAGAACTCCACAGTAGACTTTATATAAATGCAGACACACACACACACACACACACATATACAGACACACACACAAACATATGCACATTTAGATTGTGATTTCTTCACAAGGACATTCTTATAGACGTCATGAAGGGGTTTGGGGTTCAGAGAAATGACGTAACTCAGCTAAGTCCACACAGTACTTAGCCGGGGGATTCAGAATTCCACGCAGGGATGGCTCCAGTTGCCTGTTTCTTTTCATCTGATACAGAATGGCCTAATGGGTCCCCACCAGGGGTGACTTGGAAAGGAGAAAGCAGTTGGTTCGCACTGGAAGGTGTTCTGTAGCAAGCGAAGTGAATGCTGCCAGTAATGAGTTCAAAATAGGGCGTGTGTTTGCAGACAGGAGCTACACACTTTTGAAAATTAGGATGATTTGAAATTGAAATGAGGGCTTATGTTGTTCATTGGATTCGTTTTTCTTTCTTATAAATTAAAAATATATACAAATAATACATAAACATGATTAGAAAATTCAAGCCATAGTGAAAAACAAATTGTTTTTCTTCTTCTCAGGAAATGTTTTCTCCTTATACCTCGAAAATAACCACTGTTGACAGTGTATTGTTAACCTTGCCAGAAAAAAAAATTATTTTTGATCCATACACGTAAATATGCATACTCATAAATATGCATTTATATTTATGTGTATGGATACACTTGTTAACTTACATGTATGTCTTGATTTGTATACATTGTTCTATACTTTTCCTTTTCCCATAATTTTATAGATTACATTTATTTTCATTTCTGTATATCTCATTAATTCTTTTAAAAGCCTGCATATCATCCTATTGTCTGTCTTTACCATCATTTACTTATCTAATCTGGTAAAGTATTTTAATATTAATCTATTCATCTATCCATCTATTAAAAGATTTAAGTTATTTCTAATCTTTGGGTATTGTAAGTTTCATTTTGGCGTGTACTTTGACCTTCTTTGGCATATACATCAATAAGTAGAGTATATTCCTAGAAATTCAATTACGGACCAATAAGATGTACTTCAAATTTTTAATAGATATTTCCATGTTGACCTCCCAAAATGTTTTCACACACCCACCAAATCTAAGTGTCTGTATAACCCACACGTGCCGATTTGGAGTATTACCATTTTAAAAAATAATATAGCTATCAGTCGTATGAAAAATGTCCTCATCATTATTCTTAATTTTAGTTTGTAATTATGAGTGATGTTGGGTAGATTTTTATACTTGTATTGGCCATTCACATTGCTTCTTTTCTGAACAGCCTTTCCATATTCTTGGTCCAGGTTTCTGTAAGATTGTGCTCATTTACCAGTGAGAACTCTGTGTAGATTGAGGAAACCATCACCACCTTCCAGTGACCAACTATTGTAAATATTTTAATGTTTGTCGTTTGTTTGCAACCTTGTAATATTTTTCCTGTGCAGCAATTTTAATTTTCTGTATTCAAATATACTCAGAATGCACAGTGAGTTTGGGAGAAGACCATTTAACTCTTGCATTTTCCAAAGCTAGTCAATATCCAACTGCCAATGTTGCCTGAACAAGAAATACTTATACCTGAAAGTGTCCAGGTGAGAGTCAGGAAAGCCATGAGGGTGTAACTGGCATACTCATGTCACTTCTTTTTTGTTTGTTGGTTTTGAGACGAAGTCTCACTTTGTTGCCGGGCTGGAGTGCAGTGGTTGCAATCTTTGCTCACTGCAACATTTGACTCCCTGGTTCAAGCGATTCTCCTGCCTCAGCCTCCCAAGTAGCTGGAGTTACAGGCACACGCCATCACACCCAGCTAATTTTTGCATTTTTAGTAGAGACGGGGTTTTACCGTGTTGGCCAGGATGGTCTTGATCTCCTGACCTCGTGATCCACCCGCCTCAGCCTCCCAGAGTGCTGGAATTACAGGCGTGAGCCACCGCGCCTGGCCCTGATGTCACTTCTTATGCAAATTTCTGTGAAATTCTAACTGGGAGGAAAAAGTGAACAGGAACTTAAAGCCGGCAGAGGAAAGCTACCTTCCCTTGACTGGTGGTCAGTGCATGGATTCCAGAGACAGTGTGGATACGAGTTCCTCACTGGGTCCTTTCTAGTTACATGACCTGGGGCAGGTGACTTGATGTGACTAAGCCTCAGCTTCCTGACATATGGTGGGAGTAATAATATCCCTTGAAGCCAACAAAATTCAACAGGCACATGCCATGTACATACCTGTGTTATACCAGGAACTTCTTAGCATTTCCAGAATATGTGTAATCATATTTGTCACATGCAATATGAAATTATATATGTAAACTGTCCGAACTGCAGGAGGTAGTAAATCCATCAATTAAATTTGATTAATCCTCCCCCTATCTTACAGAGAATAGGAGGGAAAATAGAGCTCTGAGGTGGAGGAAAAGAAAACTGAGAGGAGGCTATTGTGATATTTTATTACCATAAACTGCCAACAGTTAGTCACAGCCCGCCATCTACCAGCTAATTCCAGTTTCATTAATATGAATATCCTCAAGCTTCTGGAAGGAAATTCTTGGAATGTTACGGATCTCTGTGGCAGGCACATGCAATGTCCAATGCTTCCCTGCTAGTAATGTGGCAGTTTTATTCTGCATCCCGTACCCATGGTCTCTCTTTCCTCGATAGGCCTAATAAAAATCACCATGCTTCCTTTTAGAAGAAAATGATGGTATCACATTGACAACAAGCTGGGGGACTTGACAATCTTGGCAAGGCTTATCAAAAGAAAATTCATATGTGTTAGGCTTAATACTGCTTTTATTGAATTCAGTTTTTATCAGAGCTGATAATTTGGAGACGTAAGTATTTAGAGATAGAATTCACTTAAGAATGTTCTAAAATGTCAGAAAGTTTAGGATTCTTTTCAGGTAGTTTCCTTTCTCTCACTTAGAGTGACATGTTGGACCCCTGGCATTGCCCTGAGGCAACATTGTGGAATTTTTAGAGAGTGTTTGTCTGTTAGCTGTTTATTTTGAACATGTTCGCCTTTGGCTGTGACCTGCCATCATGGAAAAAAAGTGTCGGTGTGTTGGGAAAGAAATGGGCCGCTTCTCCTCTTTTCTCCTCCCTTCTCTGTCTCCTTCCCCCTTCACTCTTCCATCTCCTTCCCTCCCCGACTCCTGCTCTCCAGCCTGGCCTCTGTCCCCTCTGTGTTCCTCCCCCTCTTCCTTGTATCCTTAATGACTTCCAGGTGTGCCCGCTGGGTCAGCCTTTTGGCCCTATCCTGGGGAGGCTGGGTCTGTGCCTCCACAAACACAAGACCAAAGTTAGGGAGTGGGGGACTCCAGAAGTACAACATCAGAGGAAGAAAAAAAAAACTTTGAAGTTTTGAGGATGAAATTGGTAAAAAATAATTCTAGATGAAGATAGACCCATTTACGTTCCAAGAAAGAGAAATGTTTTACGCAAACTGTTTCCATGGACCCTGTGGGTTCTTGTTAATACCTTTCAACCTTGTGATGGAAAGTCCAAGCCCTGTGATCCACAGCAGGGGCCACAGCCAGAAATAATTCCCCGAGAATACTGCGTGTGCCTTCAAATGGTCCTTGATCGTTTTTCTTGGATGCCCCACTTTCCAAAGGCCAGAAATTGTTTCAGGGAGTCATTCCAGTTGGGGAAGGTTTTATGTTCTAAGAGCAAGGTGCTGTACTTACAGGAAAATGTGTAATTAGTCACGATCCTTTTGTGTGGAAAGGATGGCGGTGGTCCACCTGTCAACTTGGGGGTCACTTAGTGACACATGATGGACCCTTCAGTACGCTGCCCAGTGCCTTCCCCATTTGACGTAGATTTCCTGCCACAGTTTAAGTATCACCCCCTCTATGACGTCTTGCCTGACACATTCCTCATCTCTTTCCTGTTGGAAGAACTGCCTCACTCCTGTGGCCCCACTGGGCCGTAGACAGGTTAGAGAACATGGGCCCTGGAGTCAGATCTGGCCGGCAATCTTGATTATGCCCCTTATTAGGATGTCCTGGGCAAGCAAGTTTACCTGTGCCAGGGACCCACCTTTTTAACCTGACACTTAGAGGGGTCCTCTATGTACAGCCACGATCACAGCTTTCTAACGTGGTCACTTGCTTGCACATACTTATTTAGTTGTCTCTGACCTGCTGTTAATTAGACTGTGAGCCTCCAGGGGGTGAGACTGACATCATTTCTCTTTGCAGTCATAGCAGAGGTGCAGGCACACAGTAGGGACTCAGCAGATGTGGCAGGGTGAGGGAATTGTCCATAGATGCCTTAAAGATACGCTATCCACAGGAGCAGACAGCACAGCAGGCTGAATGCCAAAGAGAATTTGACCAGGGTAAGGCTTACAGGCAATTCATTCGCTGCAGAGTCTTCCCCCATCCACACATATAACTCCCTTTAGTATTGATGACCTTTCTCTCTGAAATATTACAGAAACTGCCCTGAACGAAGATAGATGGTCCCCCCTCAGCATTCACACACAGTTCCGTCTCATCCACCAGCTTCCCCAGCCCCATTCCCTCTGTCTCAGGAAAGTAATAATAGTAACTCATAATAATAGTTCAAAATAATAATAATCATATGTGGGATTTACATATCAGCGTGCCTCCTAAGAGGGCAAATAAACCATTTTACACAATGCAGAGAGAAGGACAGATTTTCTTTGTGCTGCTGCTGATCAGGTTAACGCAGGAGAGATTTACAGTCAAATTCCAGCTACAGAAGCAAAGTGTTGGTGCCCCGTTGGCATATGGGGATCTACTTTAATGCTGTTCTCTTGGTTTTGCTTAAACTGCCAAGTGAATTACTGTAACACACGTTGCCTGCAATTAATTTGACATCTAGTGCCAGAGAGCTGCTTTATATTTTTCAAGGCAAGCCAGGGTGAAATTTTTGCAAAAAGATTTGTCCATCATTTTCACTGATGTCCAAACATGATCTCTTTAGCTGCTTTGGAATCGAACTGTGGAAATCACGTGGGCTTTTTCTTTCTTCTTTTCTTTCTTTCTTTCTTTTTTTATTTTTTAAAGGATCACAGAAGAAAAGCATGCTGATCTTGTTGAAATGTTTTTAAAACCTCCAAATAATAAAATAGGTTTATGGTGCTTGTTTATGAAAGCTGACTTTGACCAGAATGATTTATACGCATCATGGGCAGAGGGGCAGTCGAATAAAAGAGGCAGAAAGCGCTCTTCAAAAATGTCCCTGGGCACTTGCCCGAATGACTTTAGAGACAGTATCCACTAAAACTGATATTAATTCTGTTACGTGTTATGGCGCGTACCTGAGACCCTCCCCATAAACTATTTGAAAGAAGCAAAGTGGTAATTCTCCAAATAGGAACTCGTACATTTCTGATCATTTTAGCACCAACATTGATTCAAACTCTGGCAGCCGACCACAGTTCCAGCTGAGCTTTGCTGCGCTGTCAGCACCATGGGGCCTGAGGAAGCATTTTTGGATATTTCCTACTCACAGTGCCCCATGGTCTCAATACTGTTGGAAACATTAAGCTCCTTACCTGTGTTTTGTTGTGGTGGTTGTTTTTCTTTCTGGTAAAGGACTTTATCTGCAGTGATAACAAACTGACTTACATTAACATCCTAACTCATGGCTAAACCAAAACTAAACTTGCAGACCCTGCCTTGAAATGCACGCTCTGAGCAGTCTATTGGATGCGGTGGTGTGGCCGATTTCTTGGACCTGCTATATTCTTAGGCAGGTGACATCTCCCTCCATTTGTACAGAGGGAGTTAGAATTGAATCGAATTTCCACCACAGCATCTCCCAGCTCTTAAAATCACTTGCCCTTTGCTGAGGGTGAGGTTTTAGCTGCTTTACCTCCTACCCTATAGCACTAACACCTGAGAAGTCCAATCCTTTTGGAGTGCAGCAGATTCCTTGTCTCTGAAAAATCAGCAGAAAACACTGTAGCCTCCTCTTGATCTCCCCTGAACTTTGCAAACCTCTCTCTGCATTGACCGCATGAAGGGAGGGTGCCCTAAGGCAGGCAAGCCACGGGGTGGTAATTAAGAAATAAGAAGCACTGCTCCAAATTCTCTAGATCTGGATTTAGAGGCCAGTCGGCTTCAGAAAACATCTCACTCACACAAAATGGGACGTGGTCTTTTGTCTGTTAAACATAAGCTTTCAAGGTAAGTTGTGCAGAAACAACAGTCTGCTTGTTTCATCAAGCTGACGTTTATGCATCTGAGTAAGGGAATCTGGAGATTCTTCTTGTCAGTCATACAGTTTCCGTACATCAATTTCATGCCTCTGATCTGTGTGTCTCTGTTGGGAAGGATGCTGATGTCTGAGATTTGGAGTAGAGATGGTTGGACCTCTGACGTTCAACAAGAGGAAATGAAAATTAAAAGAAGAATGTAGGCACTTGTTTAGAAAGGACCTGTGAAAGGAAAATAAATCTTGGAGCCCCAAAATCACTAAAGTAAAGGGAAAAGTCAAGCTGGGAACTGCTTGGGGCCAACCTGTCTCCCATTCCAGTCAAAGTCACTCCTCTGCTCACTGAGATAAATGCGTATTGGATTGCCTCCTTTGGAGAGGCTAATCAGAAACTCAGAAGAATGCAAACATTTGTCTCTTACCTACCTATGACCTGGAAGCCTCCTCCCCGTTTCAAGTCTTCCTACCTTTGCTTCAAGTTGTCCCGCCTTTCCAGACCGAACCGATGTTCATCTTGCACATGTTGATGGATGTCTCATGTCTCCCTAGAATGTATACAACTAAAGTGTGTTCTGACCACTTTGCGCACATGTCCTCAGGCCCTCCTGAGACTGTGTCACAGGCACACATCCTCACCCTTGGCAAAATAAACTTTCTAAATTAGCTGAGACCTGGCTCAGATTTTCGGGGTTCACAGACCTGTCAACATGAACTGTGAGTGGTGATAACAACCGTTTTCAATAGTCGTATTTTAATCAGAAGGAAGTTTTCCCAGATCTTTTGCACTTTACAAGGTCGAGTTCTTCAAATTGAAGAGATACAGAAAGGTCCTCCAAAGAAGTTTGGGGTGAAAACATGTGACAGTTTCTTGTTCATATTTGGCCAGAAGGAAGCAGTGTCTCTTAGGATGACTGTCCAGTGCTTCTTGGCTGGTGTGATAAGTCTGTCTAGCAGGGAGGAGATGTCCACACGGTGTTCTCCAAACTGCTCAGAAAAGAGCAGTAAGAACAGGATGGGGCCCAGTTAACAGATATATATCTTATCTTCTCCTTTTCTCCTTCTTCTCCATCTCCTGCCCTTACTTCTTCCTCTCTGTCATTTATTTGTTTTTTTCACAGATATTTAGTGAGTCCTTGCTCTGTGTCAGGCCGCAGTGTAGGTATTCCAGGGATGGAGGTGACCAAGCAGACGTGGCCATAGTGACAGGTTAAGGAAGCACAAATCACAAATATAGAAGATAATTCCTGGTAGTGACAGGTGCCTCCAAGCATACAAAACAGGCTAGTGAGATGGAAGTTAGAGTAGAAATGGCTCAATTCTGTGCTGGAACTGGCTGCACCAGCAGGAGCCAGTGATTACCCATCTCCCATGTTCAGTGACATCACGTTGATAGCTTGATTTCAGCCATAGTGAGAATATTTACACCACAGAAATTGACACATGTTACACATCAGGGCTCCCTCTTCTCCACCAAAGCCGATCATTAAACATTTTCTAGAACATACCTGGAAGGCATCTAGGAAGAGGTAACATGGATCTTAATTGTTATTAGAGAGAATTTTCATTTTCAGTTTCAGCATGAAAAATCCCAGAGTTCATTTATTTCTCCTCTTTGAGTTAGTATATCTCAAAACATTTTTTTCAAGGTTAACAGAAATACAGGGAGTCCCTGGATCAGTTTTTGGTTTTGTTTTGTTTCTTTTTGAGTTAGGGTGTCATTCCGTTCCCCAGGCTGGAGTACAGTGGCACCATTATGGCTTACTGCAGCCTTCACCTCCCAGGCTCAACTGATCCTCCTGCTTCAGTCTCCCAAGTAGCTGGGACTACAGGCATACACCAGCATGCTCCAGCTAATTGTTATATATTTTTTTTGTAGAGACAAGTTCTCACCTTGTTGCCTAGGCTGATCTTGAACACCTGGGCTCAAGCCATCGGCCTGCCACAGCCTCCCAAAAAGCAGAAATTACAGGCATGAGCTACCATACCCAGCCATTTATCAGTTTTTTAAATGGCATTTTGGAGATGACAGAAAAAAAAAATAAGGGAAAGAGAACACTCATGGAAGTTTAAGGTTCAGAAGTACTTGGCTTTGAAAAAAAAGTTTAAGGGACTGTTTGTCATAGGGTCTGTACTTCCAAATTTAATGCCCCATTCCAGGTAGCTGCAGATTTTATGATTTCTCTCAAAGAATGTCAATCCTATTGTCTTTCCTTGCTTCCCCCTCCTGGATGAAGCCTTTATCTGCACTTTTTTTTGGGAACTTCCCAAATCTGTCGGTGTATATTACAAAAATGGTTACCGCCTAACACATTAAATGTATTTAAATTATTTGTTCTATTAAAATGTCAGTGTATTTCTTGAATTTTAATTGTGCCTAAGATCAATCATTGTAACAGCTGCAGGGAAGGCTTTATGACTTACCTGAACAGTGGTGTATTCTGTGGCTCGGCTAAGTGGATTCTTCGACTTTAATAGATTTTATTAGCTAGGGCACACCGTTTGAGTGGCTTCTGTTGGAGGTTTATTCTTGGTACATACCAATGATTTACTCAGCTGCCTTAGGGAAAAGAAAGTAGTTTTAGGGATGATAAAAATTTGATAATAATATTGACAATAAATAGAGTATTCGCCAATATGTATTGAGTGCTCATTATCTTTCACACCCTATGCCTTATATGTGGTGCCTCATTTGAACCTTATGGCAGCCCTAAGGGGTAGGTGCTGGTTGCCTCTTTGTGCCCATGGGAAAATGGGGCACAGAGGTGTTAAGTAAGTGACCCAAGAACACAGAACTGATAGGAGTTTTAGCCAATATTTCAGTCTCTATCTGCTGATAGGAAGCCGATGCAGCTAGCCACCATGTTATATCCACCCACAGTCATTAAAATAAGATGAGCTTACCTTTTTTCTTTTGAGACGGGGTCTTGCTATGTACCCCCGGGTTGAGTGCAGTGGCACAGTCATAACTCACTGCAGTCTTGAACTCCTGGGCTCAAGGATTTTCAGCTTACCAAGTAGCTGTGACTACAGGCACAGGCCACCATACCAAGCTAAGTTTATTATTTTTTGGTAGAGATAGAGTTTTGCTATGTTACCCAGGCTTATCTTGAACTCCTGGCCTCAAAGCGATCCTCCTGTCTCAGCCTCCCAAAGTGTGGCGATTACAAGCATGAGCCACTGCATGCAGCCAGGGTCAGCTTTTTCGCTCCAGCACACCAGGATTTTCATCCCAGCTCTCCTATTCACCAGTTGTGAGGGCCTGGTCAATCTGTTCAGCTTCTCAAGACTTCAGTCCGCTCAACTGATAGATGGGGGAAATTAATAGCATCTGCCCAAGAAGGCAGGCTTTTGGGGGGACCCAGGAGTTACGAATGCCCACCACTTCTCAGGTGATAGCTGCTGCTCATCTCCTTGTACAGAGAGAACTGAAACATTCTGAAGATCAAATGGGATAATAATGTCCATGAAAAGACCTGGCTTCACGCTTGCCTCCTACTAGTTCCTTTTCTGCTCTATTTCAGCTTCCTGTTTGTAACATGATTTAAGCACTAAGCTATTGAATTTTCAAGTGCATTTAAAAAAATCAAGTGGAAAAAGGAGTATTTCTAAGGGAGGAAAAACCCTACTTCTGACTTTATAATATTAAGTTCATGCATATCTCTCCTAGATTCTTACATAAATTGTATTGACTTATAACATTCTGTACAGTACTCCTCCTTATTTACAGTTTGGGTTTCCAAGGTTTCAGTTACACATTATCAACTGTGGTACAAATATATTACTTACAATACGATATTTTGAGAGAGACCACATTCACATAACTTTTATTACAATATATTGTTATAATTGTTCTATTATTGTTGTTCACCTCTTACTGTGCCTAATTTACAAGTATACTTTATTGTAAGTATGTATGTATAGGAAGAAATGAAATATATGTAGGGTTTGGAGCCATCTGAGGCTTCAGGCATCCACTGGGGGTCTTGGAGTATATCCCCTGCGTGGAAGGGGAGGCTACTGTATATACATTTGCCTATAAGTGAGCACTTTCTTAGATTTTATTGAATGATGCCACTGATTTGGGTCAGAGCTTGTTGAAAGGGCATTAATCCATTATTTACTAAAACTAATTAAATTTTCATGTCATTTCTTTACTTACTGTTTTTATTCTCTATCAGTGTAATTTATTACAGCAACAAATTAAAGAACAACTTTATGGTTCTATCAATGATGCCAAACAAGCATTTGCTCAAATTCAGAAGTCACGATAAAGCCAACGCATCAACAAAACAGCAATACTTGTAACTAAAATTGGGAGAAAGGAAAACTCTTTCAGTAGAGTCCAGAATTTTTTTTGTTAATTACTTTTATTTTTAGAGATGGTCTCACTACGTTGCCCAGGCTGGTCTCAAACTCCTAGGCTCCCACCTCAGCCTCCCAAAGTGTTGGGATCACAGGTATGAGCCACCACATCCAGTCCACCAATATTATTCTAAACTGTAATATTGTGAAATGTTTTCCATTAGAATCAGAAACTAGATAAGAATATTCACAATAGATGTCAATAGTCATGTTATTTTAGAAGTTTTAACAAATAGAGTAAGACAAAAAAAAGTCTTAAGGGGATGAAACCAAAATGTTCTTTGTTTTAAACTTCTGTAATTATAATCCTAGAGAAGCTAACACTTTGAGTAAAAATTACTAGCAGCGAAATGATTTGAAGAGTTGGCTAGATGTGAGGTAAATATACACAAATCAGCTGGTATATACTAGTTATAATTTAAGATGGAAATAGAAAAAAACCCCATTCAAAATATTAACACAACTATCAGATATTTAAGAATAAATGTATAAGAGTGATCAAATACCCGTATTAAAATTATAATTTTTTGAAAGGAATTTTAAAAAGTCACCCATAAAACAATATGATATAATTTTACCATAAAATATCTGCCTAAAAAAAGGGTCAGTCAGCAAAAGCTAAGCTGTGAAGTAAGATTATTTTCTAACCCTTAGTTCTTTGATAACATAAATACTTGTAGAACTTGGAATATTTCAAATAAAGTAACATGCTATGTTTTATCTGTATTCCTGGTAACTTGCATTTTTCAAGGAAGTAGAAAGGGAAGTATATGATATGAAATAGGCTTATATAATTTAATTAGATGAGGTCTTGGATTATGTTATCTTCAATATAATACAGAGGAGAAAACAAAAAGAATCTTCTGAATTTTTATTCCTTATTAATGGGTCCCATTTTCTTGGGATGTCAGCCTGACTCTGAAGGTATTCTTCTACCAGCAGAGCCTTCTTTGATGCCCTGTCTTCAACCCGCCATGTTTTCCCATCTCAGAGGCTTCTATTGTAGAGACTTTTCCTCCAGCACTGGCTTATATCATCCTGTGTTGCTGCATCCAATCACAGGTCCATGGCTGATCTGTGCGCTATAGTAGAAAGGTCTTGAGATTTGGAATCATAACAAGTTTTGAAAACTCATAACTCTATTATAGTTTGAGCAAGTCATGTAACCTATGTGAACCTTTGTTTCCTCCCCCACACAGGATAAGATGAGGATGATAACAGCCATTTCAGAGTTTGCATTAATATTTAAATGAGAGAATGCAGCCAGTACCCTCCAAATTAAGGTTCATTCATTCAACAAGTGCTTACTAAGCATCTGGTTTATATTATGGGAAGTTTTGAGAATTTAGATGGTCAGAAAGGTGTGGTCCTCGCCTTCAAGGAGCTTACATTCTAGGAAGCAAAGACTACTGAACAAGAGGGTTTAGTGCTAGGATTGGAGACCCCCGCAGAAGCAGCAAATGCTGTGTGAGGTTTAAGGAGCTTGGAGGCACCTTCACTTATACTTCTGTATGTCTCTCTTTGTGTCTAGTTCACTCGCTGCTTTTTTAATTGAAATTCTAATTGAAGATTCACATGTAGTTGTAAGAAATAATAAACAATGATTCCTCATATTCTTAGCTCAGTTCCCCCAGTGATAGCTTTTGCAAAATGATTCTGCAATATCACAGTGTTGACACTTACGGAATCTATGGATCTTACTCAGAGATCTCATTTTACTTGTACTCAAGTGTGCGTGTGTGTGTCTTTGTCTACATATGTAGTTTCATACAGTGTCATCAAATATGTCGCTTCCTTTATCCACAACCACATCAAGATAGTGAACAGTGTATCATCACAAAATTCCCTTGTGTTGCCTTGCAAACCACACCCACCTTCCTTCTGCCCCTGCCTCATCCCTAACCGCTGGCAACCACTAAACTGTTCTCCACTTTTAAAATGTTGGGTTTTTTTTCAAAAATATTATATAAACAGAATAGCACAGAGTGTAATCTTTTGGGAATTGACTTTTTTTCACTCAGTATAATTCCGTGGAGATTCATCCGAGTTGTTGCATGTGTCCATAGCTTGTTCAATTTCATTGCTCGGTAGTATTCCATGATATTGTATATATAAGTCATAATTTGTTTAATCAATCTCCCACTGAAGGAAATTTAGTCTTGGCTGTTGAAAGTAATGCTATTATAAACATTTATATACTGTGTTTGTGTAAACAGAAGTTTTCATTTCTCTGGCATAAATGCCCATGAATGCAATTGGTGGGTTGTAGGGTAATGACATGGTTAGTTCTTACAAGAAACCGTCAAGCTTTATCCATGCTATTTTACATTTCCACCAGCATTTAGTGATCTAGTTTGCCTATGTCTTCACCAGCATTTGGTGGTGTTGCTGTTTTTTATTTTAGTCATTCTGGTAAACTTGTAGTGATACTTCACTGTGGTTTTATTTTACGTTTCCCTGATAGCTAATAATTTTAAACTTATTTTCATTTGTTTGTCATCTATATATCCTCCTCAGTGAAATGCCCATTATTATCTTTTCTCATTTTCAAATTGAATTGTTGTATTATTGTTGCATTTTCAGAATTCTTTGTATATTCTAGGTATTGGTTCTTTATTGGATATGTGGTTGGCAAATATCTTCTCTCAATCTACAGCTTGTCTTTTCATCTTCTTTACATGGGCATTTGCAAAATAAAAGTATTTAGTTTTGATGAGGTCCAGTTTATCAATTTTCCCTTTCAACTGAGCTTTTGTTGTCAAATCTAATAATTCTTTGGGTAATTATAGATGCCAAAGAATTTCTAATTTTTTTTCCCTAAAAGTCATATATTTTTGCATTTCACATGTATGTCCATGATACATTTTGAGTTAATTTTTGTATAAGACGTGAGGTTAAGGTCAAGTCTCATGTATTTTGTATAGGAACATCTTACTGTTTTATCACCGTTTATTGAAAATGATCTTCCTCCAGTGAATTTTTTCCACCTTTATCAAAAAATGAATTGAGCATGTTTGTGTGGATTTGTTTCTGGGTTCTTTATTCCGCCGATCTATGTGTCTGTCTCTCTGACAATTATACGCTGTCTTGATTACTATAGCTATATAGTAAGCCTCATGTCAAGTAGAGTGATTCTTCTCACTGTATTCTTTATTAATACAGGTCTTAGCTTCCTGAGACCTGTGCTGCTTCATATAAATGTTACAATATGGTTGTATATGTCTACCAAAAGCCTTTCTGTGGTTTTAATAGGGTTTAAATCTATAGGTCTAACATTAAACCTATAGATCAATTTGGGGAGAATTGACACCTTTACTGTATTGAGTCTTCCGGTTTGTGGACATTATATGTAATTCTGTTTATTTAGTGTAAACATATTGGAGTGTGTACCTAAGCATATCACTTTATTTGGAGCGATTGTAAATGGTATTTGATTTTTAATTCTGATTTCCACATATATCTAGAAATATGATTGTTTTGTGTATTGATCTTGATCCTATGACCTTGCTGAATGCATTTATTATAAAGTTCTAGGAGTTTTTTTTTTTTTTATTTTTGTTTGTATTTGTTAGTTTTTTTGACATTTCTTGGGATTTTCTATCTAGCCTGTCATGTCATATGCAAATAGAGAATTTTATTTCTTCCTTTATAATATGTATTCCCTTTTTTTTCTTGCCTTATTGTAAAGGCTAGAACTTCCTATGCTGTGTTGAACTGGAGTAGTGAGAACATGCTTGCCTTGCTCCTGATCTTAGAGGGGGAGGTTATTTACCATTTCCCCACTAAATTTGATGCTAGCTGTAAGCTTTTTGTAGATGTTCTTTATCAAGTTGAAGTGATTCTACTCTATTCCTAAATTACTAAGAAACTTTTCAAAATGATAATGGGTATGTACTTTTTGTCAACTGCTTTTTGTATGCCAATCTGTATGATCATATGATTTTTCTGCTTTAGCTTTTTGATGTGGCGGACTATATTGATTGATTTCAAATATTGAACCAGCCTTGAATACCTGGAATAAATCCCACTTGGTCATGGTATATATGTCTTTTTATACATTGTTGGATTCAGTTTGCTGACATTTTGTGGGTAGCTCACCGACTTTTATTCAGCAAATGCCCATCTCAGCTTAGTGCCCAACAAGGAAAGGATGCTATTTGTTGGGTGGGTTCCATTTTTGTGGTTAGGAGGATGTAAGAGAAAAATAAAGCTCCCTTCCTAGGGATGGTCTCAAATGAGTCCCCGTCAGCCATCATGGAGCTCAGCTTGAGTTGCATAAGAACCAATGAGGCATTTAGTTTCATGTCTCATAAATAATCTGCCTGCTTGTATTTTCATCTGTACTTCTCTCAGCTGGCATTCTGCCATAGAGTACATTTAGGACTGCAGCCAGTGGGTTAGAGCAGGAGGCCAGACTCCAAGTCCTGGTGTCACGTTACTTGGTATACATCACTTAGTTCTCTGTTGGCATGGATGCTCCTCCCATCAGCCATCTTGCAGAATGGGTGTGGTGGATCACATAGGGATCAGATAAGAGGGTTCAGATCCTTCCGTCCATCTATCTACCCATCCACATCACTGAAAAAGGGACTCTCACATGCCCATGACCACAGTAAGACCACATCTGTGGTCACAGCAGAGCCCATTTATGTTTTTTATGGGAACCTAAGAAGGAAATGCTTCTCTGGTCAAGGACTTTCCTCTCTGATTAGACCTTTCATTTTAAGGCAGCTAAGAAGACTCACAGATGTTATTCACTGGCAATGGCCCTGGTTCACCAAGGTTAGCTCTGCTCAGTCTACCTTTAGTGGAAGATTAAAAATGAAAACTCTCCTTGATAGAGGTAGAAGAGATCCTTTCCCAAACCATAGATTCATGGAACTATCAAAGAGCGGCACTGAACTTTGTACTCAATGCCTTCCTTTTTCTAGTTGAGGATAATTCACACTAAACATGGGATGGTCACCTCTCTGACTCATGCATCAGGATCTTGGAGATAAAGCCCTGTTAATAATTTATAACTATATAGCACAGTATAGGGCAGTTTCAGATGCTTCACCTACCAGGTAGGCAGAATAAAGGAATGACGTTGCTGTGTATGGGATGATAAATGGAGCTAGATATATGTCCCCAATACAGGGAAGACAGGAGAAAGTGCCAAAGATAGAGTCCATGCCTCATCTCTAAGGGGCAGCCATTACTGACTTCCAGCTGAATGTTGCCGTGTGGAAATTAGCTACAAACTTGCCAGAACCTCCAGTTTTTCTGGAGAGATTAGATTAGATATTCATATATTTTTAAAATATTAAATCATCCCCTTTTTTTTGAGACGGTGGCACACCATTGCCCAAGCCACCCTTTATGTTGTCCAGGCCACTCCGGAACTCCTGGACTCAAGTGATTTCCCCCCTTGGCCTCCTCGGTAGCTGGGACTACAGGCATGTGTCACTGAACCCAGCTGAAGTCATGTGATTTGTAAATGGTGGCAATGAAATCATTGCGTAGGCCGCTTGGAGTGAGCCACATAAAATACATCCGCTGCCCAGATTCAACCTGCAGGCTGTCATTCTGCTGTCATTGGTGTAGAAGACTTTTTCAGCCTAGTTTATTAGCTCTTTTCGTTTCTCCCTGATTAGGGGCTTTGTGTGACATTCCACCGAAATTACTTCCCTTTTAAACATTAGTTTTCATTTTACCAATTCAACTCTGCTACTGGCACATCTATGAAATATGTAAAGCTATCATTTTAATACTAAAGAGGAAACACACATTTGATGCATTTCGCCAGAAAATTCCCCTCCTGCTTTCCATATGTTATATAGTTAACTGTAAAAGTGGCACCACCTCCTAAACAGCCAGCTCGTCTGGTCATTTGAAATCTGGAACATTCTGTCCCACAGTGATTGACTTTTCACTACCTTTGAGGTTCTTTCCACGTAAAGGCACTATCCTTTGTGGTGCGCTCCTAGAGGTTACTAACAAAACATCTCCAGCAGGTGTTGTGTGGACTCCCCCAGATCCACAGGCTCTTATTTCCTAGACATGAAGAGTATGTGTGCCTTCTCTTTGGTTACCCTGGACCAGACATTCATCAGCACTGGCTTGCATCGGCAGGAGGTGGGAGAGGGAGATGACAGCAACCAATATCGCTCCTTCCGCATGATCAGTGTTTAGGTTGAAGACAAACAGGGCTCCAGTTACGCTGAGATTTAGAAGGTGACAGAGCTAAGACCTCACCCTCTGCTTATGGACTGCATGCCTTTCTCAGTGAAATAATGCAGAATGCAGAGGCCATGCCTGCAAATCAAGGGTGCTAGAGGGTAGACAAGAAGGAAATGGCCACCATATTTGGTGTTGAGAGCATGCTAGTCTCAGAGCAGCCTGCCAGGGTGCCTGAGAGCCAGAGCCACCCGATGGGCCTGGTTGATCCTGGAGTTGCTGTAATAGCAAGAAAAACCATGGCCTGAAGCCCCAGTGTTGAAGTTTTGACTCTAATGTGATTTTAATTCTCTTTTCTGTGACTGGGGAGTTGCCTTTGTTTATCTTTTTTTTCCTTGTTTTAGCCATGAAATATCACATCTAAGTAGCCAAGGATACCTAGGCTCTGAGTCTTGAGAAGCCAACAGGCCTCTGTTATGAAGGGAGGACTAGTTTTCATTGTCACCGTGTTAAGCGTAAGTTGGGAATCATAGAAGACTTTGATCTTACCATATCCCTTGTTAAATTTCCACTGATGCTGTTGAGAAGTTTGTCCTCTACTTTTTCCTTTAGAATAAAAGATACCGATTTTATTTCTGTCAGCACTGCCTTAGAACTTGTTTGCATCCCTCCTCGAAGTGAGGCCAGGCCCTGAGGAGCAAGATTCGCTGACCCATGCTGGCAGAGCAGGTGATGGATGGGGCAGAGAAGGCTATAGGCTGGCTGGACCATGAGACAGGGAATGCAGGTGGAGCAGGCTTCTTCCTGAATCAGTAGTGGAAGAGGAGTCTCGGGTGAAGCCAAGGGGAAGGCAGTTAAGCTTTAAAGAAACAACTTCCCGGCTAGGCACGGTGGCTCACGCCTGTAATCCCAGCACTTTGGGAGGCTGAGGCAGGCAGATCACGAGGTCAAGAGATCCAGACCATCCTGACCAACATGGCGAAACCCCGTCTCTACTAAAAGATACAAAAATTAGCTGGGCATGGTGGCTCATGCCTGTAGTACCAGCTACTCGAGAGGCTGAGGCAGGAGAATCGCTTGAACCTGGGAGGCAGAGGTTGCAGTGAGCCAAGATTGCACTACTGCACTCCAGCCTGGCGACAGAGCGAGTCTCCATCTCAAAAAAAAAAAAACAAAAAAAAAAAACAAAAGAAAACCTGCCCAGCTATGCTCAGAGTGGCCAGCTGTCAGCTTAGTGTGGACAGAGCTCAGTGAATTGTTCTGCAGTTGAGCTAACATCTAGCACCTTCTTTGTGTCAGGTGGGCCAGCACTGGGGTGGAGGCCAAGACATCTTGTGAGCTTACTCCCTGGGAGATAGAACGGAGGACCCAGTTGCACTGAGGGAAGAGGAGGGATAGAAGTGGGCTCTTGGTCTAGGAGACGGTGGAAAGAGAGGACTGCTTCTAGCCTGAGAGTGTCAGGGAAGCTGGAGGAGACACCAGAAAGGAAGAGAATGCAGGCAGCTCAAAAAAGCCGGGCAAGGAGACCTACAGAGTGAGCAGAGGCCTGGTTTCTGTGAAGCACAGGGCAAGAAAAGCTGAACTCAATGAGTACACGCTCAGGGTCATGGGGTTGCTATATTTTTCATTCAATCACCTAGAAATCTTGAGAGGCAGCTTTATCATCTCCATTTGAGGAGGAGGATATTGAGGCCCAGTGTAGTGGCTTGCTAAAAGATGCCAGCACTCAAGTTTGACCCCAGTCCCACCTGACTTCCCTTCTCCAGCTGTGAGACGCCCCTGTACAATTTTTCTGGAGAGTCTCGGGTCACATCAGTCATGCCAAGCCGCCCCTTCTGTGAGAAGGAAGACAAGCAGAATCCTCCTCTGCTTGTGGGTACTTACTTAAGGAATTGTGGAGATGTCCTCAGGTAGCCACTGGGGTGTGGGGTCGTACCAAGTCATTTGGTTTACATCAAAAGTGCCTTCGTCATTATGTCTAGACCCCTAGAGAACAGCCCACAGCAGTGCACTTCTGGAAACTCGGATTGTGATGTATGCTGAGTAACAATCCTAATAATACCTGCACACAATCAGTTACCTGTCCAAAAAGCAAGAAAGAACCTCTAGATTTTGTGGTCACCGTATTCATCATAAATTGGGGATCATAGAAGGCCTTAATCTCATCGTAGATACTTTTTTATTCCTCCCAGTACCTTTAGTATCTTCTGTTTTGTGGGGTTTTGTTGTTGTTGTTGTTGTTTAGCTTTTTGTGGGTAGGAGAATGCCTGCTCTTTTAGGTACATCTATTCAAATAAGAACAGGTTGTAACCTACACTCAGAAGACATAATCTTGGCAAGGTATGGCCCCCGAAGTTTGAAAGGGTTTTCCAGGCCTGCTGACAGGCCAGGCTGGACTGTCCACAATTTCTTCTGCTGCCTGCCTTGATGCTAGCCATAGATGCATCCCACAAGCATTTAGAATTTGGGAGAAAAGAGAGCAGAGCATCCTACCCAAATCCAAAGCAACTTTGGCTCCCTTTGGCCTCCATTCTAACAAGCTGAGTGGATACATCACAGTCAGTCTTTTAAAAACAGGTTCTCATCTATTCAATGTCAGAGCCCTAAATCGTACAAAAAATAGGCACCTTGGGTCATGCCACTACAAATCGACACCTATGAAATCCTCTTAATTTAGTCTAGTGCAACAAGTATTTATGTAAGTGTCCTCTGCCCTGGACACTGGTGAGGTCACTGTGGGAATGGCCAGGCAGGAACAAAGCCTCTTGTTTCCAGCTGAGTTTCCTTTCCTGAAGATTCCATGTCCGAGCCACTGGTTCTCTGTTCTTTGTGACCCTTATTCCTGTCTCTTCTTCTTTTTCACTATTACCCATTTTCAACAGTGACCCCTCATTTCATTCCCTCAGTGACCTCTCAAAGACAAACATGGACATATAAATAATCTTTTAAAACCCTCTTTTGCAAAAAAGGTGAGTTTAGTTGAAAGGACGCAGCTACTCTTTTCTGAAGTGACGGGAATATTTAATGGCAATTTTGTGTTGTCTTCATTTGGAAAAACTAAAAAGTTTGCAACATAAAAAAAAAATACAACCCTTTTGCTGACGGATGTACACCATAAAACAACCACATTTGGTAAACTGTTAATCATTTTCATAGTGTACTTGGATGGAGCTGGTTAAACCAATTTTCATGTGTTCTGGGTCCTTCTGGGTCTGAAGATAACCATTTTTTTCAGTCCTCATGAACCTCTGAGCCTGAGCTATGAAATTCGTATTACACCTGTGCTTTTATAAACTTGATCCAAGATTTAGGCTCTCAGTGCCTGTTTCCTGTTGAATATATATCATGGTTTTGGAATAAAGAGAGTAAGAATAGTCATTCCTCTGACAAGTTATTTTCAGTAGAATCAGTGTCATGATGTCATGCTTATTTCAAAAGATAGCTTCATCTGTGCCTTCACCCAGACTTAGGGTTCTAGATTCATCTAGATTCTATAGCAGGCACTGGCAAGCTTTTGCTTAAGAAGGCAATCCAGGAACTGTGGCTCATGCCTGTAATCCCAGCACTTTGGGAGGCCGAGGTGGGCGGATCATGAGGTCAAAAGATAGCTTCATCTGTGCCTTCACCCAGACTTAGGGTTCTAGATTCATCTAGATTCTATAGCAGGCACTGGCAAGCTTTTGCTTAAGAAGGCAATCCAGGAACAGTGGCTCATGCGTGTAATCCCAGCACTTTGGGAGGCCGAGGTGGGCGGATCATGAGGTCAGGAGATCGAGACCATTCTGGCCAACATGGTGAAACCCCGTCTCTACTAAAAATACGAAAATTAGCTGAGCATGGTTGTGTGCACCTGTAGTCCCAGCTACTCGGGAGGCTGAGGCAGGAGAATCACCTGAACCAGGGAGGCAGAGGTTGTAGTGTGCCGAGATTGCGCCACTGTACTCCAGCCTGGGCGACAGAGTGAGACTCCATCTCAAAAAAAATAAATAAATAAATAAAAACAAAGAAAAGAAAAGGGCAGAGAGTAAAATATTTTAGACTTTGAAATGTCAGAGACAAAATTGAGCTTATTATGTAGGTATTTATATACCATTTAAAATGTAATTATTTTAAAATGTAGAAATCACTTTTAGATCATGGACCATAAAAAAACAACAGCAAAAACCCGGTGGCTGGCTGGATTTGGCCAAGTTGACATAGACAGCCAACCCCTCACCTCCAGCAGGGCTTTTACTCAATGATACAGTGTACATGAATCGCTTGGAGATCGTCTACAAAATGCAGCTTGGGTTACAGGAGGTCTGGGAGGGGCCTGAATTCTACATTCCTAACAAACTTCTAACATGCTGATAATCCATGGATCACCTTTTGAATAGAAAGGACTATGCAGAAAGCCAGAATTTTTTTTTCCCCTTGCCTTATACCAGTGGTGCCTAGTATGGCGTCAGGTTTATAGAGGACTAGTACGTGTAAGAGGGAGCAAGGGAGGGAGGAAGAATTCCAGTTCTTGGTTTTTTTGGTTTTTTAAAATCTAGGTACAAGTCTCTCTGTTGATTTCTAAACATCGAATGAAGATGAAGGAAATACTTAAAGCACCTAAGCACTCATAACTCACTTAGTCATTTCACTATTAAAAGAGAAAAATAGTGAGTTGACGATTTCCAGGAAATCAGACAGGTCACCCACCTCTTCAACGACTAGAATTTGCACACTCACTACTCATAGCCTCATCTGTTACTACTAACAGGTGCTAATGTGATTGTAGGTCTAACAATTGGAGGTTGTTTGTTTATTTGTTTGTTTGTGACAAGGTCTCACTCTGTTGCCGGGGCTGGAGTGCAGTGGTACAATTTTGGTTCACTGCAACCTTTGCCTCCTGGGTTGCACACCACCACACTTGGCTAATTTTTGTGGTATTTTGTAGAGATGGGGTTTTGCCATGTTGCTGAAGCTATTCTTGAACTCCTGACCTCAAGTGATACACCTGCCTCAGCCTCCCAAAGTGCTGGGATAACAGGCGTGAGCCACTGTGCCCACCAACAATTGCAATTTTTAAAGGCAGAAAATATTACACAGATGGGTTCAAATTTTCCACACCATGTAGAAGGTATTGGAAGGAAAATTAGGAATTCTTAAGCATCAGAAGATTAGTAGTCAGAGTTAGCAACCAGACAATTAACAAGTTAAAAAAAAAAAAGTGTGAAGCACACACAGCTGTTATCTTCCAGAAACACTGCTTACAAAGGTAATTGCTCACAAATTTTAGGGTTTACAGCAGGTATCACAGGATTTGAAATTTAAGTGGGGGATGGGGGCCTGTGTTCAAAGTCTTAAGAATATCCCAGGGATGTATGCATAATTACCTGAAATTGAAACTACCATAGTTTAAACACTTGCTGAAAGAAGACCTTTTATTTCATCTTCTCCACAGGGTGAAAGAAAGAAAAAACAAAACCAACAACTAACAGGAAAACTTTTCATGTCGAATATGTAGATTTACAATAGGTGAATTATCATCAGAAGAGTGACGTTCTTTGATGATTGTTGCAGATACGCTGAAGAATTGGCCCTTGTTCTAGAAGAATGGCACAGGGCACATGGCAAAATGGCCCTGGCCATTCCTTTAGACATTTTCTTTGTACTTGCATTAACTTGAGAGAAAGTATTAGGGAAAACAGAGGAATTCTGTGTAAATATTCCTGATGCTACACTAGGCAAAGCAGGGAGAAGAGAAAAAGTGAGCAAGAAATTGTGACTGTGAATTCCAAACCAGTTTGGCTGGATGAGCCAAAAAGACAAAACACCAGCATTCGAGAGTCTGCTAAGAAGTGGTGGCCTTTAGTTCATTTCAGTAGCAAGAAAATGGATCTTTTTCTGATTTTAAGAACTATACCATCTCTATTCTGGGCTTCACTCCCAGCTCTCACAGTTACAAACAGTGAGCCTTGGTCAGGTCTCATAAAATGTGTCTCAGTTTTGTGATTTATACAATGGCCAAAAAAAAAAAAAAAAACCACAAAACCATACCTTCTTTGCAGGGTTGTGTGAAGGCAGGTTGAACTAGAATAGGTTGAAGTGTATCATATCTCTAAGGCATTTGGCACGTAGTGGAACCTCAGTAATCAGTAGTTATTGTTATTTGGTGCATGATGAAACTGGCCATCTGGAGATGCTTTAAAATACAGGTTTTATTGTTATTTAGGTATGCTAGGACCAGTAGATCAGGAGACGATGGCCGCTGAAAAGACACTTTGTGAGAGTTGTGGTGACTGTGATCTGTATCCTTTACAGTTTGCAAGGGAAGGGGACATGGTTATGTCAGGGTGGAGGGACATGGGGAGGCACCAGGACTGCTTAAGAGGCCGAGGGAGAGGGTCAAACTGTGGGTTCTGTGCGAAGGAATGAACAAGGCAGGGTAAGTAGACTAGGGTTTTCATAAGTTCAGCAGGCTCTGGGGAAGAGAGGCTGTCCCTATTTTTCTGGTACCTGGCCCTTGCTGATTAGGAAGGATGGATGGTGGCCTGGGGCATGAGAAATCCATAAAGGAGGTGGTGGGGGTGTAGGTTCTGGATTGGTTGGCTTACATTCAAAAGGGGTGCCCCCAACTGAGTTGTTTGCTATCTCTAGGAATTTATTGAACCTGGGGCGGGGGGACCGTAGATATCGAAGAGTGGGGCGACAGAAAAGAAGCAACATGGTTCATACAAGAGAGAAGTAAACAGAGACCTCTGGAAGTTTAAAAATATATGTGTTGGGATTTCATGGATGAGGTGAGAAATATTGGCCAGAAGAACTATTAAGGAGGGGATGATCAGAAACATTTTCAAAATACCTGGAACAAACAAAGTACCACATTTCAAGAAAAAGACAGAGAAACAAGACTAGCAGAGTTTTCAGTTGGAAAAAGCACACGTTGGACAGGAGACTGAAGGTGAAGGAAACCAAGTCAGGCTTCGACACCACTCTGAACTGCGGCTGCAGGATCACTTGCTTTAGATGGAATCACCCAGTGGATGGTGTTTAGCTCTGCGTTAAACCCTTTCATGGCTTCCCACCACACCTGTAAAAGAAGTCCATACTCCTTATCCTGTCAACAGGGCCTTGCTTAATCTGACCCTTTCCGCTTTTGCTGGATCACCTCCTGCCTCCCTGTTCTTTCAATTCCTTGAACACACCAAGTTCCTGCATTCCCGCCTCAGGCCCTTCACCCTCAGCCTCTCTGTCCCCCGCATGCTATCCTCCCCAGCTTTGCACACCTGATTGCTTTTTGTAATTCAGATCTCAGATTAATTGTCGCCTGTACAGAGAGACTTTTTTTTTTAACTCTCCAGTCTAAAGAAGCCACCTCCTGCAGTTCTCTGCACTGTGCTTCTCACTCTCGTTTATTTTGTTGTTTATTCATTTGCTTGTCATCTGTATTTTCCCACTAGAATTCAAGTTTGTGACGACAGGGACCTGGGTCGTTTTCACTGCTGTAGTCCCAGGTCCCGCAGAGTGCCCAGGACACACCAGGAATGTGACATTTATGAATAAATGAAAGAACAGTTGCTCTTCACTCTCCCTCCAGCCAACTCAAGAACAATTTCCTAAAGCAGCTCTGAAAATTGCGAAAGGAATAGTGCATGGATTCCAGCCCCAGTAGGCTTCTGGGCTTGGTGTTTCTTTAATTTCATGTAAATTTCTCTAAGTAAATATTCCTTAAAAGTGAATAAAATTTTATTTCGCTTTAACAAGAGAATATAAAAGTTAAAAAGGTCACTGTAGTAATAGACTAATCTCA
Organism: Colobus angolensis palliatus; assembly: GCF_000951035.1. NCBI lineage: Eukaryota > Metazoa > Chordata > Mammalia > Primates > Cercopithecidae > Colobus > Colobus angolensis. The sequence goes on from NW_012115233.1 coordinate 1,104,504, forward strand.
ATTACCAGGGCAGCCTCTGAAACCCTCACTCCCACCTAATCTCATTCGGTGCATACGCAGCTCACCGTGTGATTTCCAACACAGCTAAATGAAATTATAAAGCAGTGTTAAATTTATTAATCATTTAATTAGCTAAATGTTCCTGCAAGTACTGGCGAGATGAATGGCATGTCATTTTCTAATGCAATTTGCCTCTCAGGCAGCCAGGGTCAGAAAGGGAAGCTCCTGGCATCTCGAATGAGCTCTTTATATCACACCTTCCATTGGGAGACGGTTGTTACACCAGTGATTGTATTTGAGACTCGTACACGAGACCAGGGCACTCAGGTGCTGGAACTGGAAAATGCTCTCTTTCTTACCTGGGTTACAAAGAGGAGGTGCGGGGCAGCTGATGAGTCCCTCAGAGATTGCCTCTCCCTGTGTCCCCTTGCAGGGCAAATCTTTTCGTATTTAACAAGCCACTGAGCAGAGCAGGGGGAAAGATAGCAGGCAGTATTAAACGCATGCTCAATCTAGTTTTATTTCTTTAAATTTACTCAGTCGAGAAAAATTTGTGGAGTGCGAATTCTCCTCATGCTAGGTGACTTTTTAATCCTTCTAGTTGAGTCAGGATTTATTTCTCCATTCCAGCCTTCTAGCCTTGGCTTTTCATGTTGGGGTATATGCTGCGCCTCCTCTCTGAAGAGGGTCTTCATTTGGAGGGGTGGTCGAACTCCCAACCCTTCCCAATCTGGGATTCATACCTAGGGAGCTTTGGGATTTGGGGCTGACTTCAACCCTTCATTATGTCTGACTGCAAAATCCATGACAAACGGCTGCCCCCGGATGCTTTGTGAATCTGTTGCCATTTGCAATGAGAGTGCTGGCATGAAGCACATTGTCTAAATTCACTCGGCAAGAAGCCGTTGGAGTGGGTGCCACGTGAGGCTGAGAACATCCAAATGAACACTGGTCTGTTTGTTCAAGATGGGACCTGTCAGTTTTGAGAGCTCCTATGGGAAGAGTGTTTGGATACATAGACATCCCTGGTCCACAGAGCCACAATGCAGAGACCGACTATTCTGTAAGAAGGAGGGAAGATAGACTCCATGCAGCACAGTGGGTGGGGCACCAAGCAGGAGGTGGAGGGTTGCCACCTAGTCCTGGTTCCGCCTGCTGTCACCTGCGTTCCCCTAGACAAATCACGGCACCTCTGGATCCTTGATCTCAGCATCTGTAAAACAGAGATCAGATGAAGGCTTAATATTAATATCAATAAGAGCCAACCATAGAACTGCTGTAAGGAATAAATACAATGATTGTACCATACTTGAAAGTGTCCTATAAATTCTGAGGTGAAGTGGAGGCATTATGGATGCATTTTATTTTGTTTTATTTCATTTATTCTTTCTTTCAAGAACTATGGGTCAAGCAGATCTGCCTCCTACACTCAGCTCACTGATTACGTCCCATACAATCCTGGCAAGATACTTAGCTGAATTCCGTCAACTTAGTGATAAAATGGGAATAGCAGTAATGGTGCAGATGAGAGAAAAAAACTGATTTGTGCATGCATATATCTGTATGTACATATATGTATATATTCTGTGTATATGTAGGCAAGTATAGATGCATGTGTGTACATATACACGCACACATACATAAATTGTGCATATATACATATACACATACGTATAGTACATATATTCTGATATATATACGTACAAATATATGTATACATGCTATATATAATATAGCACGTTTCCTGGCACCTTGTTTGGGTCAGTAATATTGCTGGGATTATACTACAATTTCCATTACTCTGACTATGGCCACACTGCTGATAAAGGAGATCACTTCTCCCCACAAACACTTCTGTGTATTGTTTAACACAGACCTCATGAAATAGGTTTGCCATGGATTAGATAAGGCAATTCTGGACTCGCTTCCAGGATAGAAGGAAAAGACGAGTACCAATATATCTGGTAAAAAATATGACATACTTGGGAGCACACAGACAAGTGGACCTGGTTTCAAATCCTCCCTCTGCCTTTTCCCAGCTGAATGACCTTGTGCTGGCTCCTCACCTCCTAAGCCTCAGTTTATCTCTAGGATGGAGGTCATCATAGTGTCTCCTTTCCACCTAAGGGTTGTTGTTAAGGATGAAATGAAAAGTCCACAGCATAAGCTTGGCACATAGAATAAGCACCCGCTGAATACTCACTAAAGAGAGAGCAGGAGTAGGGGAGAGAGGGAGAGAAGAGCGGAAGTGAAGATGTTTCTGAATAAGTTACATCTAGGTTTTTTCGCTTTTTATTTTTTATTGTTTTGGAGACAGGGTCTTGTTCCATTGTCCAGGCTGGAGTGCAGTGGCATGATCTTGGCTCACTGTAGCCACTGCCTCCTGGGTTCAAGTGATTCTCCTGCCTCAGCCTCCCGAGTAGCTGGGATTACACCCCCCACCATGCCCAGCTAATTTTTTTATTTTTAGTAGAGATGGGGTTTCGGCATGTTGGCCAGGCTGGTCTCAAACTCCTGACCTCAAGCAATCCGCCCGCCTTGGCCTCCCAAACTGCTGGGATTACAGACATGAGACACCTCGCCTGGCTGAGATTTTTTCCCTTTAAGAAATGCTTTTTTTTTATCACCTCCCTGGACTGTCTTGCGATTGTTTCTTTAGGGGGGAAACACTAGGCTTTAATTTTCCCTCTCAGGCCTTGGAAAGGCCAAGAGAAGCGTGGAGATATGAATCCACCCATACAGAGTGTCTCAGTAAATTGGCGGTGGCCAGGACCAGAACCAGGACACCTGTCTCCGTGGTCTGTCCTTTTCTTGGATAACTTGAAGTTATGGGTAGTTACTGAATTGATCACTGGTTACCCCCTGAATGATTCCCTGATTTTTTGCTGAGTGTTCCTACCTGTGAATAAAGGTGCCTGCTTTTGCACAATTGTTTTCACAGGCCGAGAGATATTTTTGTATCTGCCTTTGGGTTGATGAGATGCTGGTAGGTATTACTCGTTCAGCCATTCCTTCAATAAGTCATCACGGAAGGCTGCCTATTGGACAGATTCTGGGGCTCTAAGGAGGAATTCACTTCCTCAAAGTACAGTTTCCTGCCTTGCAAGTTTGGAGTTAAGGCCGTGCAGACCAGAGTAATGTGCACAGGTTGTAATACTCCCCTTTGTCCCTGGTCGCCTGCTTCAGGTTAGGAGTTTGTTTTGAATTCTGTAAGTAGGATGCTGACTCTCAGCTGTCCCGATACCACTGGTGTTCATCTAGTAGACAACAATGATGGTAAACATAGAAAGTCATGGAAGGCCTCAGTTATCTCTAGCCCTGAAGAAACAGGGATACCCTTGGGACTGAGACCTTAGGGACACAGTAAGACCAGGCCTTCGGAGTACAAACGGTTTGCCCTTGGGCCATGACTTCTGCTTTCATCCTTGCACTCTGAACAGATCATGCCAAGGTCCTGTGTTCGCCGCATTCCTGAGTCCCCATTCGGAGGCTCAAGAATTGAAACAAAGGACCACCTGCAGGTCTGCTGCCCTGGAAGCTGTGCTGGGGGGAGCCAGCAGAGACTTCAGGTGGATCCGGAGGTCCTTCCCCAAACTTCTGCAAACCGTGTCTTCCCAGAGAGCTTCTAAGCAAAAGCAAAGGTGTTGCTCTCTGCCTCCTGTTTCTCTGTGTAATTCATCTTAGCAACCATCTTTGCCATCTCTGGGAAGAGAATGTTGTCCCCCAGAAAAAGTGCTTATGGATAGATTTAGTTACTGCTTATGGTTGAGAGAAAGTGCTTTTCAGCAGTCACGTGCAAGTATTCTTTTAGACATTTATCCAAACACACAGGATGAGGCCTCTTTCTCAAACCATTGTTTGTTGACAAGAGTGACATTTGTGTGGGGGAGAAGGCTTGTTGTGTGTGTTTACTTGGAGCTATTATATATGCTGGGGGAGACGCTGTGTATACAAACCTACGAGGGAGAGACTGGGAGGAGGGAAGAAAGTGAGGAATAGACTTAGGGAGAAAGAGAAAAGAAATAAACATTAGCAGAGTGGTTAAACATCCAAGCATTGGAAACTGCATGGTGGAGGTGTGTACTAACTGGGGAGCCTTGCGTAAGCCCATTAGTCTCCCTAAGCCTCAGTTTAGTAGAAGTAGGAACCATCATTAAGGCGCCTCATTTATGGAGTTACTAAGAGCTCCATAAGAGATAAGCATACAGAAAACTTTGGACAGTGCCTTACACAGTCACTAATCAATGCATATTCATCATGATGTTAGAGAGAGGCCGGTCATGGTGGCTCACGCTTGTAATCCCAGGACTTTGGGAGGCCGAGGTGGGTGGATCACCTGACGCCAGCAATTCGAGACCAGCCTGACCAACATGGAGAAACCCTGTCTCTACTAAACGTACAAAATTAGCCTGGCATGGTGGTGCATGCCTGTAAACCCAGCTACTGGTGAGGCTGAGGCAGGAGAATCACTTCAGCTGGGAGGTGGAGGTTGCAGTGAGCCAAGATTGTGCCATTGCACTCCAGCCTGGGCAACAAGAGCAAAACTCCACCTCAAAAAAAGAAAAAGAAGGTCAGAGGGGAGAAGGAGAGAAAGTGAAAGCAAGAGTAAGGAAGCAAATTGAAAAAAAAAAAAAAAAAGAGAGGAACTGATCTGGCTGTATCTGCCGAGTTGCTTCTGCCTTTTCTAGTCCAGCCCATGGTTTTCCCTCTGCACGGTGTCTGTGGGCATGGTTTGCAAATAAACAGTGAGAAGTATAAGCTAAACATAGACTTTAGGCATGTACACAATAAGCAGGCATGATCGCGTTCACACATTCAGTTTGCCATATAAAAGCTTTTCCTCGGTGCAACTTTATGGCCCAGAAACAAGACTACAAAAACTTTAATACTGCTTTTTATTTTATAGAAAAATATAAATCAATACTTTTATGTCTCTTTCACGAGTTTGGGAGCTACAGCAATCGAGGCTCGCCAGTGTGTGGACGCCCCGCCACCACCACGCCACTTAGCTCAGAGTTTGTTTTTTTCCTTCTACCATGTTAAATGTTTCTGGTTAACCAGTTAAAACAGGGAGATGGCCAGGATTGCTTTTAGATTGCCATTTCCACATTGTGTGAATTTTATAATAAGAAGCCATTTTTTCCCCGACAGGCTGCCCTTGTGCCCGCCTCTCTGACTTTGAGGTCCTCATTATTGTGGGTTTAAATGAAGGATGTTCATTCAGGCAGGGATGGGGGGAGGCCACCAGGCATCAGCGCTGTTATCAGGACCTTCTATCAGGCCAAGTGACAGGCGTCCGGAGCAAGAATGCAGAGCTCATGGTGGAGACCTCCGGCTGACACCAAAGGTGACTCCCCTCACTCTAACCTTGAAAGGGAAAGTTCCCACTTTATTAAAATGAATTTCGAAAGGGTCGCTCTGACAGCTGCATAATTAAATATTGGAGTGTCAGCGATAATTTATTCCAGTCGCATGTGGTGGTCAGATCCTTCTCACTAGAGGGTCAGCAAACTCAGTGACAGAGGCAAGGAGACAAGGGATTCAGGGCCCTTTGTCATTTATGTAGCACCAGCCCTGAAATCGGAGACTTATAAAACATACAAATACACACACAAACACAAACCAGGCAAACACACACACCGCAGAGAAGAAACAAAGTGTGCATGAAGATACCCTGTGGTTATTCACCCGGGACAACGCTCTAATTCACGTATGAACAGTAAGTGTAAAATGTTCCAGATCTTTATGTATAGACTTTTAACCTCTATTCTAGGGTCTCTGGGAGGATCATAGCTGTTTCTGAAGTATCACTTATCCCAGGTTCCATGTAAAATCTCTTTCCTGGGGTAAACTTGATAAAGAAGGTCTTCACAGATTAAAACAAAGAAAAAAAAAAAAAACTAGATAAAACTCCCTGGACATGAACTTTTGTATAAGTAGTTACAATGCCAGTGACTTCATATACTCATGGTAACGGCTTCCGGCATCCATTGACCTTGCCTGCTATACAGCCATTGTGGAGGTCAATTTCACATGCGTGTGCACACATGGGTGCGTACATGTTATTGAGAGAAACTTGCCTGTTTGAAGCAGGTGTCGGGGAAGCAACATGGTCTTTAGAGCCAGACATGGAATCCTTTCTCATGATTAATGCAGCTAAATTTCCCAGTGCAACCAGTAGCATATTGCTTCACAAATGTCTATAAAAAAATATGGAAAACAGAATCAGAGCAAATTCAGCATAGACCTCCTTGGGATGTTTATTCTTTGTTTATGTTGGTGTTTGGTTTTGTGTTGTTTCAGCTGGGGAACAGTTGCATTCTTTTCCCTCTTTGCTAGTTCAGAGGCAATGAAAGCGTGCTTCTCAGGGCTCGTTGTCCAGAAGGTTCTGCCTAAAGCTGGTTTTACAGAGAGAACCAGCACAGAAACCCAGTCCATCATTTCTTATTTGACCCTGTCCTGTTTACTCTGTCAGGGTGAAAAGCACAGGCCAAGCTCGGCTAGTCAATGTATTACTTTGTCACAGGCAGGCTTGGCTTCTCCGAGTCAGCCTGAACAAATTACATCCCTCACTCGGTCGCCGAACCGGGAACAGGGTTATAACTCAGTCTAAGCACCGGTCCCTCTTCTATTACCTTCATAACCAAGGTCATACTAATCAGCTCAATTACCAGCCCTCTCGGACATTTTCATAATGTTTTCTGCTAGTTGCTCTCCTGTGAAAATCTCTCGGTCTAAGCAAATTAATGCCATTTTTATAACTATCTGCATTTCAGGTACAGTGATCTCCTTTAAAAAGGCTGCATCCCAGCAGCATAGACCAGCTTTACCTCCCAGAATAGTCGTCAGACAAGTTGGGGTTTTGCCGAAGTCCATTCTTGACTTTTTTTAATAGTGTAAACAAATCATCTTGTTTTTAGGAAAACATGAAATTATAAAGAAATTGACTTCAGTCACTTCCGGAGGCAGAGCACCGAGTCACCTCCCCAGCTAGTTCCCCTCACCCCCAACTCATGAAGCTGGGTGTTTCAGCCAGGGCTTTTCCAGGCCTTAATTTCTATGACCCAGTAGGATGGAATTACATTATTTCCACCACAAAGATTGTGTTTTAAATCCTTCTTAGTTGGCAGCTTTTTTCCCCTTTTGCCTCCTCATTACTTCATTCCAATGATAAATCCTCCCTCCTTGGTCACAGAGCCACTGTGTACTTTCATACACTATTCTATTTTTCAATGAGAGTTCAGAACCACATCACATGGGCAATAGTCCGCATTTTCAACATTTCCTAGCAGCACAATTGTTAGGTAACTAGTGCGTCGAATATGTCAGGTAGACTTATTTTTTGAGTTGTGCTGGTTAACTGCAATCCAAGTTTAGGAAGCAAACTACCAGTTTTATTTAATCGAGTGAGCTAACCAAGGCACAAGGTGACTACTGTCCCTCAAGACCGCTGAACTACCTATTCTAGCACCTGCTCAAATTATTAATTACAATGAATCTCTTTAGCATAGTGTTTGCATCCTATAGTACATATCTTGTTAATAGTAGGCCCTGAATAAAGACCAGTTGAACAAATAAACTATTTCTCCATGTAATAATTCTTTGATGGACTTGCTTATTTGCTCAGAACAGACATATTAAACTAAGTATACAACACTCGGTAAATTTCAACTTCATATATATATATATATATATACACACATATATACACACACACACACACACATATATATATATATATATATATATACACACATATATACACACACACACACACAAAATAATAATGTTTTTTTTTTGAGACAGCCTTGCTCTGTTGCCCAGGCTGGAGTACAATGGCATGATCTCTGCTCACTGCAACTTCCACTTCTCGGGTTCAAACAATTCTCATGCCTCAGCCTCCTGAGTAGCTGTGATTACAGGTGTGTGCTACCATGCCCGGCTAATTTTTTTGCATTTTATTAGAGACAGGGTTTTGCTATGTTGGCGAAGCTGATCTGGAATTCATGTGCTCAAGCAATCCACCTACCTCGGCCTCCCAAAGTGCTGGGATAACAGGCATGAACCACCATGCCTGGCCATCAGAAATATTTTATTTCACTATTTAAAAAAATTAGCAAAGAAGCAAATATGACAAAATGCTAATAATTCCAAAATGCTAATAACTTCTGAGTGGTGAGTACAAGTGTGATTATTATATTATTCTTCATTCATTTTTTTTTTTTTCCCTGTAATGTGTAGTTTCTCTCGATGACACAGAGGGCCCAGTTGGCTCTTACCTTGGAGACAGGGAGACATTTAGTGAAGATAATGGAAGGGTAAGGAGCTGGCATTCCTGGTGTGTCCATCACGCACTGGCCTGCACTAGATGTTTTACTTCCAGAGTCTCCTGGAATGCTCCATGACCTCCACGTGTTGTCATTCCCATCAGCTTAAAGCTACAAAGCTAATGCCCAGAGTGCCCAAGGCACTTGTCCAAGGTTACCCAAGTCAAATAAGACAGAGATGAGCTTCAAATTCAGGCCACAATGACTTCAAAAACCCTTGTATATTTGTTTTGTTTCATTTCCCTTCAAACATTGTTTTAGTCAAGATGAAATTCACATAACATGCAATTAACCATTTTAAAGCATACACTTCAGTGGTATTTAGTGAACTCACAATGTTATGCCACTGTCACCTCATTTTAGTTTCAAAACTTTTTCATCACCCCAGAAAAGCATACTCATTAAGTCATCACTTCCCCGTTCCCTTCTTCCAACTTGTCTGCTTTTGGTCTCTATGGATTTGCCTGTTCTGGGTATACCACATAAAAGGAATCAAAGAATATGTGACCATTTGTGTCTAGCTCCATTCACTTAGCATACTGTTTCCAAGGTTCATCTAAGTTGTAGCATGTGTCAGTACTTTATTCTTTTTTATGGCTGCATAGTATTCCACTGCATGGATATACCACGTCATGTTTATCCATTCATCAATTGATGGACATTTGGGTTGTTTCCACCTTCTGGGTATAATGACTTGTGTTGCCATAAACATTTGTATACAAGTTTCTGTGTGGACATGTATTTTCTCTTTTCTTGGGTATATACTTAGGAGTGGAATTGCCAGGCCATATGATCAGTCTAGGTTTAACTTTTTGACGAACTGCCAGACTGCTATCCATGGTGGCTGCGTGTACCATGTTATAGAAAATCTCTGCTCTTGTTACTTCTTGATGTCTTGTAAGTCACTAGACTTTTCCATTAAATTCATTTCTGCAGAAAGAGTTAAGGAGTGTTCTCAGGTAACTATAATCAACCCCCAGGGACTTACTCAAGTTGTGCGTGTGCAACTGAAATAGCCAGCAGGGATCCAGTGCCTGTTATTTCAGTCTCTCCCCGCCTCCCTGCCCACACCACTGAAGCTCCATATTACCCAGGAATGGAGGATGGGTGGCCTAGAAACGTGGAGGGAGGCAAGAGAGTGATAATTATGCCTTCTACACATGTCGACTAGAATTTCCAGGCTCTTTAACCTCTAGACTCTCACCTGGCTTTTGTGAAGCCCCTCAGGGAAGAGGAGGAAGGCTGGGCAAGGGGGAGGGGTAAACCAAGTCTTAGCAAAGTCATTCCACCTGCCCAAGGTCCCAGAGCTTGTTTTGTATCCAGCTGAGACCAGAATTCACTCTCCCCACGTCTCCATCGGCTGTGGCCTCGAATTCCTTAACATTTTTGAAAACAAAAAACTTTTGCATGGGAAAAAATCTCTTTAGAAAGTTAAAGGTTTTCCTTATACAAACTATCCAACCTTGAAAACTGGCCCACTGTAAAAATCTTGACTCTGGAGGTTCCTTAAAAATCTTTTCACCCCTTTAAAGTGAAAGTTACGGAGAATCTATTACATAGAAATTAATATGGGTGAGGTGTGTGCTAGCTGTTTTATAGACATGATCCCACTTAATCCTCCACTTCACAATTCTGAAAAGTCAATAAATTTGGCTCATGGTAGAGAGAAGGAAACCAAGACTCGAAACATTAAATAACATGTCCACGGTCTCCCATTTCAGAGACGGGGCATTTGGCTCCAGGTGTTTCTGACTCTAGACAGTAGTTTGTTTTTAGCACATCAAATGTCTGAGACTTGTGATGTGTCAGAAAGCACAAAGGACTTTGATCACAAGATCAAGCCCCAAAGGGCCATGACTTCATAAACCACAACAACTGCGTGGCTGCCTGTCGCGTCTTCATCTGCAAGTTGAAGGAACTTGGAGAAATGCAATGCTTCCCTGCGGCTGCAGAGGATCTCACTGAGCACTGTTCTTGGAATTCTTAAAAGCTGAGCCTGTAAGCCTTTTTTTGCATTTCCTTTCAGCCACCTCCTGGCTGTCCTTTTGAAGCCAGGGTAAAGTCCCCAGTGCCCAGAATCAATGATGGGGAAGAGGAATTTTGAGAGCGTCCTTCCTGCTTCACACAAATAGCTAAAGACAGAAATGATTGTACAAGCCCTAACCAACAACTAGGTAGGTAGGTTGTCCAAGACACGTTGCAGTTTAGAATGGACCTGCCAAATGGGTGCGTGGGCAGGATGGCTGGGATCGCCAGTCCCCAACATTGCCACAGCCTCCCCTTGTCACTCTAGGGACTTCCCTTTTCCTCCCCAGAGCTTTTTCCTGACTCTAAATACTGGGAGGGGTCTGGTTTGAGATTGATCTATCACAGGGAAGTTCTTAGAGCGGGCTTGATGGACCCAGAAATCAAGATGGAAAAAAACAACCCTCTATGTTGATGGCCATGCACAGTGGCTGAGCAGAACCGGCTGTGTTGACCAGGCTTGGGTGCTCTCCCGCAGGGCATTGCAGTCTTAAGGACACCCTCACTCCTCCTCCTAAAAGGAGATTTTATAATGAGCGCCAACCAGCTCAAACAAGTTAGGCTCTCCTAACTTGTCTGGTGAAAATACAGGAGTATTTTTCATCATCTCTGGAAAAGTTGCTATCATGTCCTTCAATAACCCAGTCTAACCATGTTTTTCTAGTGGAAATGATTCCCTGTAGAATTTCCTATGTTCCTTTCGCACATTTCTCCTTACAAACATCATCTCATTTAATCCTCACCACAAAACTGATGGTGTTATCCCCAATTTACAGTTGAGGAGATAGGGGATCAGAGAAGTTACGTGATCTATGCACGGTCCCCCAGCTAGGAAGTAGCAAAGATGGAATTTGATGCAGGTCTGACTCCAAAAGCACATTCCTCCTTTACCTCCTAATACATTTTCTTATAGGGAGCGTCCCACAATAAAACCGATAAGACCACTTAATGTCTTTGGATTAAAAATGGTACCACTCTCGTAAATCAATGAGTTTCATACCCTAAATAATGTCAGATTAAGAGAATTAAATCTGACTGTAAATTACTTCTCTAGGAGCAAGTGATTGCTTGATTCCATTGTAGAAAATACAAAATTTTTACTCAAAAAAAAACACACAAATTAAAAAATGGAACTCACTTTTACAATCAAGAGGTATTTCTGTTTTTTTTTTTTACAGTAAATGTCCTCTTTAAGATTTTGCAAGCTCATTTCATGACTTTTTTTCTTTTTCCATATCTTTCTAAATTTAAAAGTTACATTTACAAGGCGGTAATTTGCAAGGTCATCCTTTTTTAAAGAAGTTTAAGCAGGAGGTGAGGTCTTTCCAGGTTTCAGGGTGATAGCTCGTAATTCTTCATCAACTTTGGCCAAACCTCCGTGGATTCCTGTGTGTTGATGATTATTAGTGCCTTGCCTACAAATTTTTAATATATTGACTTATCAAAATATTCCTCCATGCACACTCCCCAATCTAAGAAAAATGTGAGATGTTAGGAAATGTTTCCAAGAACAGAGCAAAGGATTAGTCAGCCTAGAAAAGTGAACTTTAAGAGGAACTGTGTTTATTCAATGGTGAGTATTTGCTGACCCAGCGCTAGGCACGTGAGAATGAGAGGGACGGAATGCCTGTAGGAGGTGCCTTGGAGATCACAGGCTGACTGGGGAGACACATATTGTGACAGATAATTACAGCATAGGATGTGTGTACCCAGGGAAAATGTAGACAAGGTGGAGGGGTTGCTCAGAGGAGGAATGAACTCTACAAGGAAGTATTCTGATAATGGCTTTCAATTATAGGACATATCTAATAACATGATTACATACTCTCTTAATAGTGTAGCACTGTAGTTATTATTTATTCCCCACACTGAACAAATATAATTATCATATACACCCTTTCCATTATTAGCTCTCTGTATTTTTAATGAAAACAGTGGTTGGTGGTTTATAAGAAGTTTTTTGTGTGTGTGATCTTCCACATCAGTTTTCTACCCAGAATTTGAAGTTTCCTTTTTTGCTGCTGTTGTAATTTGAAATAAAAATGGTAGCCCCAGGTCCTCTAACAGTGGGTGCTGATTTCACAGTGGGCTTACAAATGCTCTTCAAGAGTATCTCAGTGTCGAATCCAGCCACCCAAGGGGGATCGGTTCTTCACTGTGCATCACGGCCTTTTAATGCCATATTGCTTTTTATCATCCAATCAGCAGATGTTTTTTTCTTCATTCACATTGAAAGCACTTCGCTATGGAAATGAGTAAAGTTCATTATCTTATTTTTTGTTTGTTTTGTTTTCCGATGTCCCGACAGCAGAACCAATCTTCGAAATCCTTTAAATAAAAAATAAAAAAAAAAACACCAACACAAATTCGATCACAGAAGCTTTTAAAATCTGAAATCCCAGGAAGCTAATTAGTGCGTCCTTTTAAGATGGCTTCCTGCATTCCGCTATACACATGAGCTTGGGTTTCAGACGCAGTTGGCAGTTTGCCATGAGTCAGGCAGGTCATCCTGGCTCTTAGGAACACAGAGTTCCTGCAGAAGCCTGTGGAGCAAGGGCAGGTTGGGACCCTCCCCTGTGTTAGCACGTGACTGTCCTCTGTCACCATGTAGCAGGTGGAGGCCAGGAGCTACATTTTCATGGGTTCCTGGTGGTTAGTTGTACACCCCATGAACTTCTCTCATTGCCCTCATTATATCCCAAATAATGCCCTTGTTTTATTTCCCCACTTGGCACTGAGCCTTAAGGGAGCAGGAACTATGTATATCCCAGAGTTCTGCATGGCACTTGGCACGTAGGAGTGTATTAAATGCAGCTGCTTTCGTGCAGGAAGCACAGACTTCAGATGTGGTCAAAGATCCATGATTTCAGAGCATGCAGCCCTTTTTAACTGTGAGTCGCTTGAATGCCTTGTATTTCTGCTCTGGGCTGCAAACTCAAGAGCAGCAACCACCCCTCTTGGTACCCATAGTCCCGAGCCCTGGGCCTGGCTCAGAGGAGGCCCTACCCAAATGTTTGCCCCTCCTCACTGAGTGGCTGCCGGAATTGCATCCAGTATCTCTACTCCGGGAAAGAAACTGTGGAGCCTCTTCAGGAGTGTGTTTTTACCCTCCCCTGGAATCTGGTGATCTCACTACCAATGGCAAAGACCAACTGTGAGGTGTTTTTATCTTTATGTGCACGTGCGCATGTATGTGTGTGTGTAAAAAGGCTGTGGAAATACAAAATTGTAACTTGAATGCCTTCTTGGCCAGGCATGGTGGCTCACTCCTGTAATTCCAGCACTTTGAGAGGCAAAGATGGGAGGATCGCTTGAGCCTAGAAGTTTGGGACCAGTCTGGGCAATATAGACCATCTGCAAAAAGAAGAAAATATTGCCAGGCGTAGTGGTGTGCGCCTGTAGTCCCAGCTGCTCGGGGCTGAGGCAGGAAGACTGCTTGAGTCTGGGAGGTCAAGGCTGCAGTGAACCATGATGGTGCCACTGCACTCCAGCCTATGCAACAGAGCAAGCCCTCATCTCTAAATAAATAAATAAATAAGTGCCTTTGTGAATCCATCTCATTGCATTGGAGGGACCGCCAGGATTCTCCCCAGAAGAATCTTTCCCAGCGTAAGAACCGTTGTTAATCACATTGGACACACATGTGTGCCCATGTCTCTGGACCCGAGTCCATAGGCATCTGCATCGCTGCAGAGTGAACCCTATCAGTTCGCATCACCTGCTCCCCTCCTGGGCCTCCTGAGGGGTGTGAGAGTGGCACATTCCACAGGAAGGGAACCCTCCATGTCCATGTGCCGTGTGCCATCTTAGGAACAGAAAAACACTTGGCATGTTTGGGGCACAACTCAGTAACCCCTTGATGTGGATTTGTGATTCTTAGGATGCCCCACATGGGTCTCTCTCACCCACCCACATGCACGACCCAAGTGAGCAAACAGGCAGAGACTGGGGCCAGAAGCTCACTGTGGTTCTAAGCAAGCTGTTGAACTGGTGGCTTCTGACGGCCTGAGAAGCAGTTTCCCTTGATAAGTCTTCAACCACACAAAAAGAGACTCTAGCTCATGGCGCTCACAGTCAAAGCCACTGGAAAAAACTATTTCCTATCAAAGTCTTTCTCTTTAAAAATTTGAAGGAAAAACCCACCTAGTGAAACCTCAAAATCAACCTGAAGGTTCAACAGCAGGGGAATGATTCCATAAATCATAGTAGATCCACTTAATGGAATACTAGGTAGCCACTAAAATAAAATGACAGTTGGAAAAAATACTTATGATAAAAGGTTTAATGACAAAGTGGGGTTCAAAATGGGAGATACTCGCTGCCTAGAACTATATTAAAAGAAAGATGGATGGGGCAGAGGATGGTGGGTCACGTATTATCTACATAGATACTTCTTTTCACTTTTCAAAGTGTTAAATGTGTTGCACAGCCTTTAGAACTGGAAAATGTCTAACTTAAAAATGCCTCCCTAGTCAAATCTATGGCAGCTTATAAACTGGCAGGATAGTGTATTTTCAAGATATGCAGTTGTGAGTAGCTCTCACATACAGTCAGAATGTTTATTTGATCTTGGTCTTGTGAGGGCTTGGTTCCCGTGGCTTTGTAGAATGAAAGGTTCTGAGAGGCAGGTGCGTGGTGATACCGGGACAGGTATTGTAGACAGATTGATAAAGCAAGCTTCCCTCAGCCCAGTTCTCAGTGGCAAATGCCTTTTGGCCACCAGTGCTGTATACTTTTTTTCTGTTTCCTTACCTATCAGGCAGTTACTGAAAAATTATCTTTTCCCCCAAACACAATAATTAATGCCTTGGCCAGACAAGCCCCGGCAAATCCTTCAAGATCAAGAAGGGACTGGCCAGGTGTGGTGGCTCACACCTGTAATCCCAGCACTTTAGGAGGCCGAGGCAGATGCACCTGAGGTCAGGAGTTCGAGATTAGCTTGACTAACATGGTGAAACCCCGTCTCTACTAAAAATACAAAAATTAGCCAGGCGTGGTGGCGCATGCCTGTAATCCCAGCTACTCTGTGCCTGAGGCAGGAGAATCGCTTGAACCTGGGACACAGAGGTTTCAGTGAACCGAGATTGTGCCATTGCACTCCAGCCTGGGCAACAAGAGCGAAACTCCATCTCAAAAAAAAAAAAAAAAAAAAAAAAAAAAAAAAAAAAAAATTAAGGAGGGACTGATGTCCAGTGAATTTCTATGTCCGGCCAAAGCACTGAGGTGAAATGAAGCCTAGATGGTTCTTTTAGAATGTGAGTGAGCATTACTCATGGTTAATTTTAGAAGCTAATAAGTATATATGTGATAACTTTAATAGAAATATTAATGCTAATTAAGAATAAAAAGATGAGGATGAATAAAGTAGCTTCACTTATTGAATCTTTACTAGATGCCATCTTGCATAAACGCTTCTCACTTTGCAAAATGTATTCCATCTAATATTAGCAGTAACCCTGAGGACTTGGTATTCTTACCTGGATGTGTCTTATATCAACATGCATGCGTTCTCTCCCTCAGCATATCGTGTCTTATTAACTTCTAACCTCCCTCTCATTATCCCACCAATCTCTGCCAACACAACCACATCAACTGTGAAGATCACTTCTAGTGTTTGGGATTTGGGGCAACCTACTGGGGCTAGCTGTGACCCCATAAAAGTTGAACAACTCTGCCTTAATGGCTCTAATTTTTAATATGCTTCATTTTAGTTGCTTGAATTGAAGGCATTTGAAAATTGCTAAAGTGCTTCTCAGTGATGAGCCATTACAGATCAGTTGGAGATCCAACTTTATTCAATATAAGAAAGCCTAGATCCTCTGGAGCCTAAAGACAGACCTTTGCACTTACTGTAAGGTGTCTAAGACTTCTGGGTGTGGGTTTTAAATATATTTCAGATGGGCTTTGTTTGTGTTTACACATGGCCACCAGGTCAGCCACAAAGCTGTGGTTCTGGTCAGTCTGACTTTCTTTAGCACGAGTCACGTGACAGTGTGTACCTGTGATTAGCTCCATGGATATGACTGGGTGGACTGCTCACTTGCCATTGTTTTGATCTTCATTCCTGGGTGAAAGAGTCTCAGGCAGTGGAAACTCTAGTTCATAGGGCTCATGACCTTCCACAAACTGTGTGTAACTCGGCCGTGATGAGGACATGCTCTGATTCTGATGAAGGATGTTAGCATTAGAGGCAGGCCCGTGTGCCTGTCCTGTGTCCTGGCACTGATGTTTAACAAAAAAGATGCTTTCAGAGTTACTCATATGACTTCCACATTCCCATGGGAGCTCCAACACTGTTTGGTCCCAATGTGACCTTTTAGTCTCACCCCTTCCTCCCACACATCCTGCTCCCCACTCCCCTAATTACTCATGATTCCACTAAGAGCCACATCCTTTCACACATCTGAGCTTTTGGTCATGCTGTAACCTCTACCTGAGTTCCATTCCTGCCTCCACCCTTGCCTGTCAAATTCCTTATGCTTCATGCCTCTGAATTTTAGCTGAAATGTTGCCTCCTCTATGAAACTGGATTTTCCCTTTGTCTCCATTCCCTAAGTTGCACATTAGAGCACCTGTTACAGTCTTGAAGTGACTTCTATATAGATTGTTTGCACACCTGTATTGCAAATGTATTCGTTAGGATAAGCTAAGCTTTAATAAGAAATAGCTCCCAAAATGCATTATAGATGAAACCTCCAAAGGGGAGGGAATTTCTTACACACAAATCAGCATAAGTGGGTAGTCCTGGCCAATGGCAACTACTTTCCACAAAGTGACTCAGGGATCCAGGCTGCAGCCACCTCGTGGTTCCATTCTCCCTGCTGATACCTGCATCCAGCCATATGGTATTTCTTACCAGCCTTAACCACATAATATGGGTAAGCACCAGTCCCATGGCCATCTTCAACTGAAAGGTTGGATGGCAAATATCCTCCAGCCCTTTGCTCAGGAAGAAGAGCAAATGGGTTTTTGTTAGGAAGCTGGCAGTCTGTCACAGGAGCTACTTGAGGATACACACTGTTTTCTCCCCCTTAACATCTGCAGTCTCTGGTATAAACTTGAGTCTTCTCTTTGGTCCCCAATAAATATACATAGAATGTATGGATATGAGAAAGTTAAATTGATTTCTGTGTGTCATGTCATTAAACTTGGAATCTATGGACATATCTTTTTCTTTATGGCATTGTTTGGAGGTCTTCATTTTATGATTGAATACAAAACATCGAGGGCTTTGAGGAGACATAGTGGTGTGTTCAGCTGTATTTTCTCGTAATATAGAGTCACAGGAAACCTGAACCTTGGCATATGCAAGGCGAAAAGGCACCTGGTAAAGAGTAATCTAGTACTTCATCTTTATTTGCAAAATACATCATCATCTATTCATTTCCTCACTGGCGTGATCCAGGCCGACTTTGGCTTCCCTTCCTGTGAAATGCACCCTTCCCCTCTCATCAGTTTCCATACCTCCTGCTGAAAATGGAATACAATGAATAGATGTATAATAAAATCTTTTAATTGTCTTAGCATATGTTGCTTTTATTAGGTGGGCATAATTGCATTCATGGGATCACCTACAAAGTCCTTTCGAATATAAAATCGAAATGGCTTCACACTCAGTGCACAAGTCCTTCTGAGGCACTGTTTTCCCCTTCGCTGCCTCCGGTTCCCCTTTTGCTGTAAAGTTCACATTGAAGTGTGAAAAGAGAGACGTGGCAACTGACACATGCTGGATCTTATCAGCCGCGAGTGCCGTTGTGGCCGACTGAAAAGCGACTGTCATTTCTACACCATTTATTCCTCGCCTGGCCTCATTGCTCACTTCCTTTCAGAGGAAATTTTCCCTGTTAAAGTACTGTACTTGTCATTTATTTCCCTTTTTTCCACTCTCCCTCCGTGGCTGGGTTTGGATATGCATTTATCCAAAAGGCAAGGCTTTTACACACTTCCGCTAACCTCTTAGGGTCAGGCTCGTCTGCGCTGATTCAGGCTCATAAAAGCAACCCAACAAAGCTTTTATGGGGTCATTAGAAATCCCTTAAATCCCTCTCCTTCCAGCTTTCAATAATTCTGTTGCCTCTAATCAATTCGCCAGCTCTTTTATTTGAAAGTGGGTGATGGAATGGGAAAAAAAGTGGGAGAATCAGCTGAAAACCCACTTCATGTGGACTAAGGTTTCTCAAGGTATATTCAGGTTCTGGCTCATCCTTGGCACTTACATTTGAGCCACATTGAGCAGTCCCAGCTTTAGTTGTTCTTTTACAAAAAAGGTCAGCAGACTTCCTGTAAAGGGAAAGATAGTAAATATTTTAGGCTTTGTGGGCCATAGGCCTCTGTCAAAAGTACCCAATGTTACCATTTTCCTTACTTTGTTCAGGTTGCTATAACAAGATACCATAAACTAGGTAGCTTATAAATAACAGAAATTGTAATTCTTACAGTTCTGGAGGCTGGGAAGTCTAAGATCAAAGCAACGGCAGATGCAACATCTGGTGAGGGCTCATTCCCTGGCTCATCGATGGTGCCTACTCACTGTGTCCACGTAGTAGAAGGGGATAAGGCAGCTCTCTGGGAGCTCTTTTAGAAAGGCACAAATCCACTCTTGTGATCTAATCACCTTTCAAAGCCCCTGTCTTCTAATATTACCACACTGGGGATTCCTTTTCAACATGTGAATTTTTTGAGGATGCAAACCTTCAGATCATAGCACTATCACAGTGCAAAACAACCACAGACAATACACAAATGAATGACTATTTGCTAATAGTTTTATTTATTAAAAAAAAAACAAAAAACAAAAAAACATAGTGGGCAGGATTTGACCCATGGGTTGCAGTTTGCTGATCCCTGTTTTATTAATTAATTAATTAATTTGAATATTTATTGAGATAGGGTCTCACTGTGTTACCCAGGCTGGAGGGCAGCGGTGTGGTCACAGCTCACTACAGCTTCAACCTCCTGGGATCAAGCAGTCTTCTTGCCTTAGCTGCCCAAGTAGCTGGACTACAGGTGAGCACCACCATGCCCGGCTCATTTTCTACATATTTTGTAGAGACAGGGTCTCACTGTGTTCCCTAGGCTGGTCTCAAAGTCCTGAGCTCAAGTGATCCTCCTGCCTCAACCTCCCAAAGTGCTGGAATTACAGGTGAGAGCCACCACACCCAGCCTGCCCCTGTTTTAGATATTAAAAATTTCATCTCTCCGATCTTCCAAGAATCCCTAGTTCATTTTTTAATAGCATTTGTCTTCCGAAGATATGGGATATGCATACCTAATGCTCTTCCTGGATGGGAGACTATGATTACCAAAAACATTTGGTCTACTAACTTTTATAATCGTTTCCAATTATAATTTTTTTCCTCTTTACTTTCTTTTGAATAATGGAAACAGTTTTTTTGTTTACTATATCTTGAACTACTTCACTTAAGGAATAATTTTATGGGCCGGGCGCGGTGGCTCAAGCCTGTAATCCCAGCACTTTGGGAGGCCGAGGCGGGCGGATCACAAGGTCAGGAGATCGAGACCATCCTGACTAACACAGTGAAACCCCGTCTGTACTAAAAAGTACAAAAAACTAGCCGGGCCAGGTGGCGGGCGCCTGTAGTCCCAGCTACTCGGGAGGCTGAGGCAGGAGAATGGCGTGAACCCGGGAGGCGGAGCTTGCAGTGAGCTGAGATCCGGCCACTGCACTCCAGCTTGGGCGACAGAGTGAGACTCCGTCTCAAAAAAAAAAAAGAAATAATTTTATGGTGGCACAGAAAGCTGTTTAGTTAGAAGATTGAGTATCATATTTCCCATTGACTATGTAGGACCTTCTAGGGAAATGTGAGTTTATCATAGTCTTGCAAGGTAAATGAAGCAGTGAGAAGAATCAGTCTACTGTGCTAAACATGGCCCTGCCTCAGCAATATTCTGTGAGCCTGGAGGTCAAGACTAAGGGGACCAAGGTCCTGCTGAGGACACATGGGGGAAGTACCAGAAACTCATGATCTCATTTAAACTCACAAAGCCTGGAAGGGACATCATAAGAGTCCTGTATTCAAAAAGTGCAGCATTAAACTCAGAGATGTGAAACAACGTGTCTAAATGCCGGGTAAGCAGTGCTACCCTGACTTGGACCAGGGTGGTGAATGAATATAAAAACCCATTACAACATTTTTCCATTTTTATGTTTTCTCTGAAACCAGTCATGAGAGGTAATGTTAGCAAATCACTCCTTATTCCTAGGCAGACTTCTTGGGTATCCTTTCCATCCTCCCTAGCAGTAATGCCTGCCCGACTGATGGAATCCTAACTAAGGCAGTGTGTGACACCTGACAACTCCAGTCTGAACCAAGGGAAAACCTGCAAACTTGCAATCCTTTATGCTTTTGCTTTTGTTTTTCCTTCACCCCGGTTAACGTGAAGACGACACTTAGAATGATGATCTTAGAATCTAGGTGTAGAAAGCAGTGTAGCTTCTGGCTGGTTCCTTGAGTGATCATGTGGAGCAGAGCTGCCCTTCCATTGTATTTGAGCCACTGGAAATCTATTACCTGATCCTTCTTTAGCTTGTGGAGGAGTTGGGTATGGCCAGGCTCAGTGAATCCGGGAGACGTTTGAATGGGAACGGACTGAAAGATCTCAACCTTGAATCCCTTAACTCCTTGGGTTCTGTATTGGAGATGTATAGGCTGTTTTCAAACATTTCAGCAGGTGTCATAGAACTTAACCAAATGAGGCTAAGTATCCTATGAACACGTTTGATTTGAGTTGAAATTACAACATAGATGAGAAGTGACTTGCCCAAGGACACACAGGTGATAAAGTTTACATACAAGACATAACTCCATGTTTCTGGATTCCTAGACTAGGTTGGTTTTTTTCCCTTACCCCATAGAAGATGGTTGTTGTCTTGAGGTGTCCACTGAGTTGTTTTTTGAGAGATTCTATTGTGCACTTGTGCCCAATTCAACAAGAAAGAATCTTTGCTATGTTAGAAGAGACCCTGGGGAATCCAAAGACTTGGCCACGGGTACATCAAAACGGATGCTGGTGCCTAACTTCCAGTTCCAGAGAAAGAGGGAGAGAGAGAGACTGGTAATTTATAGGCTGACATTTTCCTTGGGTCCTTATAATACTTGTTTATTACAGATAATTTGCTTAAGTGTGCACAAGGTGGAAGGTCACGCAAGGAAGCTTTTTATTAGTTGTGTACTGAATGGATCAATGGTGATTTGAATACTATAAATCTGTCCTGTTAACAGGTTTATTTCTTCATCAGATACTAATTCCAGAGGGTTTCACCCATTATAAAATGGACAGAAAGCCTGTGGTGCCGATGGTACTGCCTCTGTAATCAAGTTCAGCTGTGTGTCTTCGTGAGCCTCAAACATGGGAAGGAGATAGGGGCAGGAGGAACTGGGGAAACAGGAACCTAGAAACCCTGAAGGAAGTGGAAAGAGAAAAGAAAGGCCAGTCATTCATTCAGTTGCTTAATTTGCTTCTTTCTTTTTCTCATTTTCTTTCTCTCTCTTCTGTCTCTTTCTCTTTCTCCCTCCCTCCATTTCTTCATTCCTTCCTTCCTTGTTTCCCTTTCTGTCTGTCTATCCATCCGTCCATCCATTCGTTCATCCATTTATCCATGCTGAATTGAAAACTAATATAGATATGCAAAATGAAAAACTAGGAAAATGCAAGAAACCTTGACAAAATAGCTTCTATTTCTAATTCCAACACTCAGTAACCACTGCTACATACAAGGATGTTTGTCTCTGGTCTTTTCCCTATTCCAGGTACACGCATTTTCATACAGTTAAGATCATATTGTGTGTCTGAATTTTTTAACATATTAGATTTTTTACATTACTAAGTTAATACATGCTCATTTAAATAAGTCAAACAATATGAATCTATAAGAAGAAAAAGCTAATAATTTATGCTCTACATCTTCCCTTTGCTAAGTGGCACTTGTGCACCTTCTGTGACCATGCAAATATATATATGCACATATAGGAGTGGAATGTATGTGTTTTAATAGCATAATACTTTGTCCATTATTTTAAAACTTGCTTTATTTGGTCAACAAGACATATGAAACACATATAGATGAAACAAAAAATTTTAAAAATGTTTGCATACTGCTCTGTGCTGTGGGATAGCCCTAATTAAATCAATTATTCCCCTATTTATGGGCACTCCATTTTTTTTCAATTTTGATATTATTGTTGTTTTAGCCCTTATGAATACTACAGCAATATATGTTATTATGTAATGCTGGTTTTAATTTTGTAGGATGGGTGGGATTTCTGAGTCAAAGGTCAGGTGACATAATTTTGTACCTTGTGGTTTTGCTTAACGCTATGCAGAACCATTTCCCCGTATTGTTGAAAACTCTTTGTGAGGTTTTTGTTTTGTTTTTTTTTAATTGGCTGAAAGCACTTCATCATCACTTGTACTAAAGTTTACTTAACATCCCCCTTATCACTGAGCCTTTGGGTGGTATCCAGTTCTTTGCTTTGATAAATAATGCTGAGATGAACATCTTTCCGCATGGCTCTTTGTCCTTCTTTTGACCTACTTGGAGTTCTAGAAGTGGAATTACTGGGTCAGGGGTCACGAATGGAGAGGTCTTTTAAATCTCTGGCTGCAAACAATCCCATTGCAGGTTTAGGCTACACTTATCAAACAATTGCAGCTGCAGCATTTTACAAACCACAGCATAAACCCTAGGAATGATTCTGTTTCCCACTGAGATAGAGCATTGTTATTAATATAACTTTACAAACATCATTCGTTTGAAAGCTTTATCCAGCCTTACCACAGCTCATTAGTGAACCTTCTAACAGTCCCGGGACAGTTTGTGGATTCTGCACGCAGACCAGTTACCGTGTGCTGAAGGATACCGCAGGGAAACATTCCACCACCCCCACCCTACTCCACCCCACCCTACCCAAAGGATGATTCCTGCTCACACCAGCCAGCTGGAGACATTAGAGCCTTACCTCTCAGCGACAAGGGAGGGACTCTTTTGTTCTTTCTGGTGGTTCATTTTCATCTTCAGATCATGGCCAGTGTCACCTGACTCGGGCATCATTAGCATTTAGGGCTGTACAGAATTGCACACTGTAGGGTACCCAGGATTCCTGGCCCTGCCCCACCATATACCAGCGCCATGTTGTCATCAAAACGACCGGAAATGGCTTTCCTGTCTCCCAAGTTCCCTCTTTAACATGTCAGCTCTTGGTCTCGATATTCACATTTGTATTTTTCCTTATGCCTTTAATATGTGTTACCTAAATATGTGTCATCTTTGTATATGGGTTTTTGCTGTAAGAACTCTCTGAGAATGCAGTGATTCTTAACTGGGATTGGAAGGGGTCAGAAGGAGGGAAAGTAATTAGCAGAGCCTGTTATAATGGGGTTGGTGGGGTTATTTGCGCTTTTAAAGCAGAATATCAGGGTGTTGAAAAGCCAAGATTCTGGAGTCAGAAAGCCTGGGTTCAAATCCTGACCCCTCCTCTTGCAAGCTCGTGACACCGGGCAAGTTATTAACCTCTTTATCCCTTTATTTGACTATAAATATGGGATAATTATAGTTTCTACTGCATAGTTTTGTTATGAGGAGTAAATGAGTCACTATTTCTGAGACGCTTCGTGCCTGGCACAAAACGAGCAGTGTGTGTGTGTTAAAGAAATATACGTGGGTAGATGTGTTTGTGTTTTCCATAATTCCAGCTAGGCAAAGACATATTTAACAAAAACCTTCTGGGCAGATGAGGATCCTCAGAAAGTAGGCTGGGGGGCCTCTTTTAAGGCAGCGGGACTAAAAAGGTAAAGACATGTACTAGGCAGGTAAGCGTAGTGGTGACCCTCTCTGACGTACGTATTTCAGGAGGGGTCGCCCCACCCGTCTTCCATGTTGGAGTGCTCTTCTCTGGCAACCCACTATGGGTACTCCACTACTGGACTTCATGCAGGTGGGACCAAACCTGGAAGACCCAAGCCAAGGGGAGAAGGCATGAGCAGAGCAGGTGGCAGGCACCATGAGGCAGGGCTAGCCTTGCCCACTGCCTGTAGCTGACCAGCTAGACGCTCTTCCTTTTCTTGCAAACCTAATGTAGGTGTAAGGTCAAGGCTCCCTGTGAGGCTTGCATAGCACCTTCAACCTTCTAGTCTTTGTCCTCCCAGAAGGAAAGAAAATGAGAGGAAGGAGGGGCAAGAGAAAAGAAGATGCATTTTGTCAGACACTGTGCTGTGAAACGCTAGCACAGATGACGTTTGGAAGTGCCCTCTGAGCAGACATAAAAGCTCAGGCTCAAAGAGATTAAATGTCTTATTTCTGCTCTTGGAAAACATATATTTTACTTTTTTTCTGTGCCTCTGAATTGGCATCCAACCATAATCATTGTGCTAATTTACTGTATTCTTACTCTCCCTCTCTAGTGCCGTGAGTAGATCTGTGTGTTCCTTCTACTTAATAACATATTAAGTGGCCATAGTAATTATTATAACAAATGTATCAAATAACTATGTGTGAACTCTGCACGTTTCAGCCCATTTAATACCCATAACCTACAGGGGGTGGTTTCTATTATTGCACCCACTCTACAGATGAGAAAATGGAGGCACAAAAAGTTAAATAATCTGTCCTAGGTCCCACAGCTGGTTAGAGGCAGAGCTGGAATTTGAACCAAAGGTTCTGTGCCTCCCAAATTTGTCTTCTGATCTCTGCATCACACTGACTCTGTCAGTCAGTCCTTTCCTCACTGCTCTGGTCTCTATACTTAGAGCTTCGGGACCTGCCACTCAGATGACTCCAGAACAAAACATGCTTCGTGTGTCATGCTTGCCTTTACCCTTGTCACTTTCTCGACTCTCCTCATCTCTGTGACTGCATCTTTGTAACTCTCCTTTATTAGTGCTTTTGCTGGAGGCAAGCATGAACATCGTCAAAAGGACTCAAAATGGGGAAAAGTGGCAGCAATTGCCAGCACAATCACTGAAAAACCTTCTGAATGGACTGGTAAATTAAACCCTCCCCCAAATGCTCAGAATTGACCTTTGAATTGACTAATTCAAATTCATTGAGTCAGATGCAGTTAGTGTAACAGTCTATACTAACAGTGTAGACTATTCGTTTGTAGAGGCTACACAGAAGAGTCCAATTTTCTTTGCACAAAGGGCCTACCATTCATTTATTCAACAAATGCTTTTGAACACCCATCACTGTGATAGACAGTGGCAATGCACGTAGGAACAAACTGTGTCCATGGGGACAGAGACCTGAAATAATCAGTCGCCGTGTAAGGAAATTCCCCAGACCACCGATTCCCACGCCTTGTATGTTTCTGTTGTCTTTGCTGCACACTCACCAAAAGACACAAGACAAGCTCTTGTCCATTTGGATTTTAGCATCTTTCCCTGACCCTGCCTCTAACTCTGGTGTTGCGCACCCACTCTGCAACTCTCTAAGCTCCAGCCCTGCAGTACCAGCCTGTACCTCCCTCTCCCGAGGGTCAAGATGGCACTCAGCCTTGGAGAAATCTCACACCCCATGGTGACTTATATCTGACCCTGACAATTTTCCACCTTTCCCAGAAAATCTTTCCCAGAAGAGTGGGAGTCTAGGAAGACAAATAGCCAAGATAGGAGTTTGAAGAGGAGGCACCAATGGCAATTTGGATTGATAATTCCTCCGGCTAATTTACTTCTGATTTCCCCCATGCTCTTGGCAGTGAGACAGTTGGCTCCAGAGGAAGGTGATGAAAAGGAATCAGTCAAAGAACAATCAAGAACGTGTTACTTTTTTGGATAATCATTGGCCATAGGGATTCTCCTTTATACTTTAAAGAGGGATGAGATGGAGTCTTTCCCTAGCACTGACAGTGAAACATTTATGCTGTTTATAAAAATCAGGAAACACAAAAATAATGTGAGGAACGCTCACCTTCTGGTCCTTTTGTGATTTGAGAGATCTTGAGATAAGAAAAACTGTGGATGAATTTTACTGAACTATTGAATTGAGAATGGCTGAGGGGGAGAGGCCCCTTCCCTCTGTGAAAACTAGGGAAAAGTTATTTTTCTTTTCTCCGAGTTTCAGAATACTTGGACTTAGAGTCCCAGATAGCATCACTTTCTGGTGAAGCCCCTGAACCAGACAGGAAACTGCATCTCTTCAATCAGAGCAGAGGAAGTCTCAACAAAAAACAAGATTTCAACCCATCCTCCGCTTTGGTGATGGGCAGTTCTCCTTCTCACCTCTGCTTATTTACAGTTTGAGGAAAAAACAGGTAGTAGTTGAAAGTGTATTTGACCATATTTTCTAACTGGGAGACCATTTTTTTCTTTAACAATTACTTTTGGACATGTTACTTGTTAGTTAAAGGAGACGTGACACCTCCTGCCCCCCTGGCCAGCTAAGATCCATTTGTCATGCAGGTAGCCTCAGAATGGATTGAGAGCTCACCACACAGATCTCAGGTCAAAGACATGCGCGTCTGTCTTTCATAGCTTGGATTGTCAGGATGCAGGGAGGGCCTTTTGTCAAACACCTGCCGATGAGCGTTTGGCAGAGCCTGTGCTAAGACATCATAGTTTTCCCTCTCTGTTGTCTTGAGAGCAGAGAAGGTGGCAGGTAAAGGGAATCGGGGAAGAAATGAGGATGAGGATAAATGAGAGGCTGTGGTTCTCAGGGTGGACTGCATCAGACACGGCCTAGCATGAGAAGGGACTTACCTGTTTTCTAGGAAGTACTATTAAGAAGATAAATTCGGTGCTCAGACATCTGAGGCCCGACATTAGGAGAAATACGGTAAGGCATACATTTAGATGCCGTGTGTGTGTGTGTGTCTGTCTGTCTGTCTGTCTGTCTGTCTGTGTGTGCGTGTATTATTAATATGTCTGCTGGCCTTGAGAAGTCACATTCAGAGAATTTTCTGGATTCTTTTTTACATGGCCTGTATTGTCAAAAAGTGATATTGGGTGTTTTCTGCCTATGACTGTGGGCCTGTGTGTTCACATAGATGTTCACATGTTCCTAAAGGATACATCCACGACTGTGCTGACTTCTTTGGGGTTGCTGAGAAGAGACATGAGCTAGATGATAACAGGAATAGTTCAGTGTGTGCTTCCCGTGGCTGCTGTAACAAACTGCACAGCCTGCAGGGCTTCAGACAACAGGAATATTATCCTACAGTCCTAGAGGCCAGAAGTCTGAGACCACAGTGTGCACAGGGCCATGCTCCTTCTCTAGAGAGCCCTCCTTGCTCCTCTCAATTCTGGTGGTTCAATGGCAACGCTTGGTGTTTCCTGGCTTGCAGCTGGAGCTGTCTGACCTCTGCATCTGTCCTCCCACGGCCTTCTCCCTGTGTGTCTCTTCTCCTTTGTTGTCAGGATACCAATCACATTGGATTAAGGGCCCACCCTATTCCAATATGTCCTCATCTGAACTACTTACCTGTGTATTCCAATCTAATTACATGTCTATTTCCAAGTAACGTCACATTCCGAGGCGATGGTGGTTAGGACTTCAACATACATTCTTCGGGACATGATTCAACGTATAACAAGGAATACTAGTAATCACCTCACTCTTGTAAACAGTACAGTGGCCATTTCTCAAGCATCTAGTATACTTAGGACATTTGGCTGGGAACTTTTTCTCTGATCCTCACACTAGCATTTTTACCAGTGAGGAAACTGAGGGTCAGGGAAGCTTAGTCCACATTTCTCACCTTTTCTCCTTTTCTCCCATCCCCCAGCCAGTTTTTCAACGTAATGATTTTTCACCACATGCTCACTGCAGTGAATGTTCACTCCCAAGCCCAAAAGTAGACATGTGGAGTGACAGGTGTCACTATATCATAATAGGAAGAATTTCAAAAACCAGAAAAATTGTGCAGTAAAAGAAAACACTGTAAGTGTGCAGAACAGGAGCTAGAATGACTCTTTAGGTATTGTGTTGGTTAGGGGGGTCATTAGAAAATCACAGACTCTGAGCCGAACCTCCTGGGTTCAAATCCCAGCTCCACCACTTACCAACTGAATGACTTTGAGAAAGTTACTTAAATGCTGTGTGCTTCAGTTTCCTCTCCTGTCAAATGGGTTAATATCAGCACTTAACACGTAGTTTTTGTGAAAGCTAAATGTGCTTATCTATAGCGGTTATTATTACTAGAAATAATATTGTTGTGCCCCCAAACATGGATTTAACAAGCATTGATCAAATACCTCCTATGCCCCTATGAACCAGGTACTAGAAATACACTCCTTTCACTTGTTTTTGTTTTGTTTTGTTTTTGAGACAGAGTATCGCTCTGTCACCCAGGCTGGAGTGCAGTGGCATGATCTCTGCTGACTGCATTCTCTGTCTCCCAGGTTCAAGCGATTCTCCTCCCTCCTCAGCCTCCCGAGTAGCTGGGATTACAGGCCCCTCCACCCCCCATCTCCCCACTCCCCCTCCCCCCCGCTGCCACCACACCCAGCTGATTTTTAGTAGAGACAGGGTTTCACCATGTTGGCCAGGCTAGTCTCCAACTCCTGACCTCAAGAGATCTGCCCACCTCAGCCTCCCAAAGTGATGGGATTACAGGCGTGCGCCACCACACCTGGCTAATTTTTATATTTTTAGTAGAGATGGGGTTTCACTGTGTTGGCCAGGCTGATCTCGAACTCCTGGGCTCAAGTGATGCACCTGCCATGGCCTCCCACAGTGCTGGGATTACAGGCGTGAGCCACCATGCCTGGCCCCCTTTCACTTGTATTTTTTGAAAACAGAAAGAAAGAATTATGAATGAATTCTTCTGAGCTGTGAGTCCTTCCTGCGCACCAGGCATGGATGGCAAGGCACGACTGATAATGTTCCTTCTTACCTCGAATTGTCCACTCTCTCTCCCATGCACAGGGAGACAAGCTGTGCTCTTCAAACACAAATTCCTTCTCCTACTTCCTGGGTAGTTTTGCTTTTTTCCTCCCTGAGGTTGCTAATTGTGGGCAGTATAGCGCACTTTTATTTTTCTCGTCTCCTTCCTGGAATGTGCCACAGATGAAAACCCACCAGGTCTTGAGCTAAACAAAGCAGAGATAGGAGAAGGGATGAGGCGGGAGGCGGCAGTGGGGCTACATGGGATAAAAATGGAAACACACACTTTTGCCCTCTGTACCCAAAAGGAAATGTCGGTGGAGGCAGGTGTTCAAGCTGGTGTCGTGTTTGTGGTTTTAGACACAGCTTTGAGTCATGACTGGTGTGGCCAAGACCTATCTCCCTTGCAAATGCTCTCTCTCTTTTTACAGTAACTGTGTTACTAAAGTTCTCTTAGATACTTTTCATTTCCTTTAACAGATTTCCAAAATTTCTTTCTTTGAGAATGTCTGGACCGGTAGGAGGTTCAGCACGCACTGCTGGAGAAATCGCAGATGACTAATTGGAATGCCTCAGAATCATTCTCCTTTTGTTTCACCTGATTTCCACACTTACGAAGTCAAACTCTCAGTTAAATGTTTATATAGCAATTCATTTCTTCTGAGCCATCTGTTGCCAGGCAGGATCTGCAGAACTCTTGGTAGCATGTGCTGGGTTGGGTCCTCCAAGTCTCTTAGCACAAAGGCCTGATGTTTAAATCCTGCAAGCAAATTGCCACCTTTATTTCCAAGTTCTCCTCCAAATCCACATTGTTCTCTACAGACACCAGGGGGGTTCAGTGTTTGCTTTTCCTGGAGCTGCTCAGTTCTCTCACCTTTCATTTCTGTGGTGCCAAGGTAAGCCAAAGGCATTAGTATTCACACTTGTGTGTGAGCAGCTGAGCTAACATGCACCAGAGGGAAAATATTACTTCTCATAAATGCTCAATAATTATAGTCTTTATTGCATCCAAATCTATATTGTGACACATAGTGGAAAGCTTTTGGATTTTACGTAGAAGAGCTGACAGAGACTTGCAGGTGAAAAAGAAAAGAAAAAAAAAATAAGTGTATATATAGAAAGAGACAAAAACTTGTCTGCTGTAAACCTAAAGAGAGAGATGGTAGTGCCCCTGGGGCATTGGACTTTCTGTTGCCAGCATGGTCCGTCAACTTCCAAAATGGCATTAAATTTCGGAAAAATTGCCTGAACAGTTTGAACAGGGATCTATTAGGAAAGCCTATTTATTTTTTTTCCTTTTTCTTTTTTCTGAGACAAGATCTCACTCTGTCATCCAGGCTGGAGTGTGGTGGCATCATCATGGCTCACTGCAGCCTTGACCTCCTGGGCTCACGTGATCCTCCTGCCTCAGCCTCCCAAGTAGCTGGGAGTACAGGCATGCACCACCACTCCTAGCTATTTTGTGTTTTTTTTGTTTTTTTTTTTTGTATTTTTTGTAGAGACAGGGTCTAGTCACTGTTTTGCCCAGGTTGGTTTCAAACTCCTAGCTTCAAGCTATCCTCCTGCCTTGGCCTCTCAGAATGCTGGGATTACTGGCATGAGCTATCATGCCCAGCCTAGGAAAGCATATTTCTTGAGGAATAACCATTTCTAGTAATTTCTGTTGTAATCTAAGGGAGTTGAGGTTCTGTTTTGACATAGATGTTAGCTAGGAGAGATGAGGAAAGGAGGAGGGGTTTCATCCCGCTGTTTTCGTTTGCTTGGCTGTGCTGAAATTCTGAATACACAGTTGTTACCTGCTCCCGGTGGGAGGTATGGGATATTTATTTGGCATCTTGCAATTGATATGAGCTGAGTGATTTTTCTAGGTATCTTAACTCCTGAAACTTCCATTGGTTTCATATTCTCCCTAGTTGTAGGTAACAGAGCTGGCATGGGATGGGAAAGTGGGGCGATAAAGATGTTAATTTGGAATCATTTGATTGCTTCATTATTTAACTTCTCACGGAAATGTTTTCATAACACAGTCTTTTTAAATTTTTTTTTTTTTTTTTGAGATGGAGTCTCAGTTGCCCAGTGCAGTAGTGTAATTTCAGCTCACTGCAACCTCCGAGCCCCAGGTTAAAGCAATTCTCCTGCCTCAGCCTCCTGAGTAGCTGGGATTACAGGTGTGCAACACCACGCCTGGCTAGCTTTTGTATTTTTAGTAAAGATGAGGTTTCACCTTGTTGGCCAGGCTGGTCTCAAACTCCTGACCTCCAGTGATCTGCCTGCCTCAGCCTCTCAAAATGCTGGGATTACGGGCGTAAGCCACCATGTCTGGCCTCATGTCCTTTTTTATGGGGAAAAAAAAGAAAAAAAAAAATCACAAGGATTAACGTGCTGCCATTAGGCATAGATTCCTGCCTAAGGTCTGGATATGAATTCCAAAGACTGTGGGACTTACTGACATGTCTCTGAATATTCAGACCCACAGAAGTCTTGCCCCTACAGAGAGGCCTAAGAGAGAGGCCTCACACCCTCTGACTCCATTGAAATTCATTTCACGTTTCCAACTTGGATTAAACTGGCACGAAAGTTCAGTCACATGTCAAGTCCATTTTGTCAAGGGAGGGAACTCATTCAGAAGATGAACTAGTTGGTATTACTTAGATGATTAACTACTTGGCATTAGGTAGAAGAGGGCTCTGCAAACTACAATTCATGGACCAAATCCTGCCTGCTGTTTGTTTTTTGTAAATAAAGTTTTATAGGAACGCAGCCAGGTGCATTTGTTTGCATATTGTCTATGGCTGCTTTTGCACTACAATAGCAAAGTTCAGTACTTGTAAACATAGAGTCTGCAAAGTCTAAAATATTTACTATCTGCCCTTTTACAGGTAAATTTGAGGACTCTTGAGTTAGAAGGCTAACTAGTTGGTGTTACCTAAATTTTGTGAATTGTGGCTAAGTTTATCATTTGTCTACACATTCAAATAAAATCATGTATCAAAGATGACGTGTCTATAAAAAGATGCTGGGAAGATGAATAAAGCATGACTTCTTCTTCTTTTTTTTTTTTTTTTTTTTTTTTAAGAGACGGGGTGGAGTCTCCCTCTTGTCACCCAGGCTGGAGTGCAGTAGCACAATCTCGGCTAACTGCAACCTCCGCCTTCTGGGTTCAAGCAATTCTCCTGCCTCGGCCTCCCAAGTAGCTGGGACTACAGGCGCGTGGCACCACGCCCTGCAAATTTTTTTGTGTATTTTAGCAGAGACAGGGTTTCACTGTGTTGCCCAGGCTGGTCTCGAACTCCTGAGCTCAGGCAATTTGCCCAGCTCGGCCTCCCAAAGTGCTGGGATTACAGGTGTGAGCCACTGCGTCTGGCCCATGACTTCTGTTTATGGGAGAGAAAGGCCACTGAGATTGTAAGTGGACATCAGGACTTGGATTCTGTTAAATGTAACACATTTATTTTTGTATTTCTGTACATTTTGTTTGTTTCAAAGTAGCTACAACTAAGAATGGACTATCCTCTCCTGCTTCTTTATAAAAGCCAAGTTTTTGCTTCTAGCTGGTCGAAGGTCCTGTAGGAGCTCATGTTTTTGTCAATCACTGAGGGTCATTTGAGACAAAATTTGGAGAAAATTTCTACCAAATCCTATTTGGACTGGAGCAAAAAGGTTTCAAACTACAGAAGCACCAAATAGGCCATGATAAAGAATAAATACCACCCACCCCGACCTGGCAAACGTGGGCTCACCCGAAAGTAGTGGAGCCTCAAGCCCAGGGAGATGTGGCTGCAGAATCCACTGAATAAATGTCTATTAAAAAAATCATAGCATCTAGGGGATATATACCTCTAAGCCCATTCTTCAATGGAGAACTACTTATGCACATAAGTAGTTTAAACAAAATTAGTGGAAAAACAGGGAGTTTAAGGGAGCAAGAGATCAGGTCTTCTGGGCTCACCACACATCAGGTGATTTAAGCTAAAAATGGCTTAAAATACCGCAATCACTTGAAACGCCTTACATAAACTGACCAGGAATCTGGGGCATTCGCGCTAGAGACAATTTTCTTCTCCTCAAGATAAGGGATGGGGAATTAGTCATAGGGTATTTCCAGATAATGTAGTTAACACCTCGTGTAATATTAGGTGGGCAGGGAGCTCTGCTCTCAGGACCAAAATTGCTCCTGCCAGCTCTCATAGGGAATGTGTGTATTTTTAAAGTCTGGGTAAGCACTGGTGAGTCATTTCCACAATACGCCTCCCTTCGGCGTGAAATGGGGCAAAAAGTGCCCCAAACAGCTGTTCGGTTATTTTCGCAGTGATTCATTCATTCATTCATCCTTCCATTCATTCATTCATTCACTCATCATGTGGTAACTGAACACCCCTGTATACCAGGCCCAGTGCCAAATCCTGGGGAGATGTGTGTGAATGAAATCTCATTTTCAAGGAGCT
Organism: Colobus angolensis palliatus; assembly: GCF_000951035.1. NCBI lineage: Eukaryota > Metazoa > Chordata > Mammalia > Primates > Cercopithecidae > Colobus > Colobus angolensis. The sequence goes on from NW_012115233.1 coordinate 1,138,139, forward strand.
TATTGCCTGTTGGACATTTTAGCCTCTTCTCTTTAGTGCAATAAATAATTTGACAACTGAAAAAGATGTGAGGTTGTACCTGGTAAGGTCTCTATTGATCAAGGAAAGGTTTAGCATGGAGAGATTTCTCTTAAGGTGCCCGGGTATTCAGAAGCACCCCTAAAGCTAATTAGAGTGGCCCTCTGCTTACAAGTGGAGCCTTTCCCTCATTTCTGTTTTATTTCTTTTGCCTCTCACTTTTTATTTCCTTTGTGGAGTCCAGCCCCTTTGCTTATTCTCAGCGCAAAAGAGGCAGTAGAGTGAGAAGAACATGAACTTCAGAGCCCACCCATCCCTTTTCACATTTGAATCCCAACTCTGTCATTCACCAGCTGTGCATCCTTGGGAAAGTCACTTAACCTCTCTGAGCTCTAATTTCCTCACGGGGCTGCAGGACTGAGGTGAAGGACCTGCTGTCACTGGTACAGTGGCTGAGGAAAAAGGTGAATGAAGGAAGGGCCTCATTTTACTCCTGGTCTCCCATTCCTTTCTGCTACTTCTCTTTGGCTCCGCAACAGGAGACAGAAGTTTGTCTCCATGGCTGTGAACTACCAAAGAGTTGCCAATTCTCTACGGTCTTTGGCCTCTATGATCCCAAGGTCAAGGCCAGCACTTTCCATTCCATTAGACTTCATTCTCTTAGGGGTGCTTTCTGTGGGAATCTCCCAGTTCAGAGCAGAAAGCACAGGTTACGGAATCAGACTAAAGTTCATCTCCAAGTTCGATTCCCTCTGCATACAATTTGCTTACCCTGGGGGGCCCTGTAAAATGACGATAATAGTAAGCACCTCAGAGGCTCGCTGTAAGAAGTCTTTGTTGTCTGCACAGAAGCTCTCAGTGCTAAGCCTGGAACAGAGGAGACTTCAGTCGATGTAGGGCATCTCCCCAAACTGCTTTTATTCTTTATGCCTCACTGAAACTTGAATTGAGAAGCGGCTGGAGGAAAAACCTTTGCCACTGGGCAGTACTGCTGAGTTTTGTGACACAGGGATACCTTCTGCTCCCTTCTTCAGGGAGACCTCCGGGTATGAGAGTGCTGCTCACCCAGCAGAGGAGATTGAGTCCAGTCATCCATCTGTGTGGTCTCTGCGGATCAAGTACGCTTTTCATTTAACTTTTAAAAATATTGCACATCGACCCCACACACCTTTTCTTACTGCAGGTCACCTGGCCAGTAAAGACCCCAGTTGAGACCCCATTGGTTTGGAGGAAGGAGAGGAAAGTCTCCACTTAGGCAAAAACAATTTAGGATACCTGAAGATTGCAAAGCCCAGCTCCTCGCAAAGAGGTGGCAGCTGGGGAGAAGCTGAATCTGTAGACAGACGGGATTCTGGTTTAACAAGCTCAGGGACAAGAGAAGGCCCCAGTAACCTACAGAATTAACTAGCTCCTTGCCTTCTGTACAGCATGGTCTTTGGAGTCACAGGACATGAGTTTGAATCTCAGCTCTGCCACTTAGTAATTGTGTAGATTTGTGCACGTTGCTCAACCTCTCAGTTTTCTGTAAACTGGGGAAAATCATAGCAAATCTATTTCACGTGGTTGTTGTGAAGATTTGTATGTGTATGTACAAAAAGAGAAAGCTTAGAGCAGTGTGTAGCACTGCTACACTTATATAAATAAATATTATATAAGTGTAGCTCTAATGTGAGTCGTTACTTGTAGGGAACAACTATGTAAAAACCACACCAACAACGATTTGGAAAGGAAATAATTTGACCGGTCATTTTGTTTATGCAACAATTGAGTTGGTTTGATACATTTTTCCTTTGGCCTGCAAAGGAAATTTAAGCATTCATTCATTCATCCTCTTAGAGAAATATTCTCTGAGCACTACCGTGTGCCAAACTTTGGGTCGGATACCGGGAACCCCTCTCAGTGAGATCACAGTCTAACAGCACACACCCAACTATGAAATATAGACGGACTGTGAAAGTGAAGAAAGGTTCTGGTTATGAACGCACAGAGGAAGTGACGGCTGAACTTTGTAAGGACAAGTTGTTTAACGAGTTTCCTGGCCCATGTGAGATCTCTGTTCCGACGTTACAGGCAGCAGCGTGGGGCCTCACCTTACCTTTTTCCCACTTCCACCCTTCTCCACCCCCATTCAGTTCCCAGGCTCCCGTTGTGTGAACTGGCTCATTTCTCACTGCCTTTCTGTTCTGCAGCCCCCGCTCTGCTGAGTCAGGAGGTGCCACTTTCTCCATCTGCTTTCCATCGTCCAAAATTTTTGTTGATGTTTCTTGATCACTGAGTTAAATATTTTTTTCCCCGTATTATACTTCTAACAGAGTTTCTGGAGAGAGTGCAGACAAAAACGCCTGAATTGAATCTACCATGTCTAAGCAGACACTCCCAGAGTCTACGCTTTTTTCCCCCATGCCGTACTCCCCAAACTAAAGGATGAGAAAGAACCATGCAGGCAGAATGAGATGGGTAGATGCTACTGCTAATGCTGTCACTTCTACTACCACCACCACTGCTGTCATCTGCTGAGGATGGATTATATGCCTGTTCCACATCAGAACATTATGCGTATGGTGTGATTTGGTCATTCTGGGTGGCTCAAGTGTGAGCATACCCATATCTCACATTTACGGAGGAGAAGACAGAGGCTCAGAGTGGTTATGTATATTTCTCTTAAGTCCACCATCTATTGTTTGTTGTAGGTTGGGTAACCCAGGAAGCAGAGTCTGCAACTGAGATTGGCATGTAGGAAGATTACTGGGGAATGATCTAGAATCCACACCTGTAAGGGGATGTAGCAAGCAGGGTGGGGTGGAGGGAGGATTGAGCTGTGCTGTGGGAGATGCGAATACTCCAGTCAATCCCAAGGAAACTCTGAAGCTGGGTGATTCTTCAGGGATGTAAGGAGGTCAGGAAGTCATTGATGTGGGCTGCCTCCTGGAGTGGGTGTTGCTTTGGTAGGCAGTTCACTTTGGCTGAGGGCAATTCCTGAGGAGGGACTGGTACAACAGCCTAGCATCTAAGGAAATGAGTGCCTGCTGGCCCAGAATGGGGGATGTCAGCAGCACACTACAGTATCCACTACAGTGTCTTGGGCTTGCTCTGAAGCCATGCCTCTCTAACTTCAGGGTATATTCATGTAAGTGAGGAGCAGGGATGGGGGAAAGGGAGAAGGTAAAGCTACAGAGGTAAGCCAGCTTATCTAGACCAGTAGCTAGCTCCTTGTGAAGGAATGACAATGATAATGGTGAAGTCAGATTCGAGAAGTGTGTTTTGCGGAAACACTCAGGGAGTGTGGTGCATAGAATCCTAGCACAAGATCAGTGACTGGGTGAGTTTGACATTCTAGATGCAAATGTGTCAGGAATTACGGTTGCAAGGGGAAAGAACATCTTAGTTTTTCATTTCCTGTGTCATTGTTTCTCTTTCTTATTTGGAAATGCTGTTTCTCTCACATGGGAAAAATTTGGTTATCTCAGGTGGTAAAGATGCCTTTGTTTAAAATATTCTTCTGTTAGTGGGGACAATAATATTACTAATTTCCAGGACAGACTCTTCTCATGCAGTTTACTCAGTAGGAACCTGTTTGCACGTTCATTTGAGGAAGTGTCAAAACCAAAAGTAGCTTCGAGGTTTGGCACCTTTGATAAAGTTACAGAAGTGCAGTGTGAGCAAAAATCATCCTCTTCTCTGTTCTTCACCTGTTGGTGAACAGTGAGAGACCCAGGTGAGAGACTCGGAAATTATACATGTACATTGTATATTATGTATATACAACATACATTGTGTATTATACATATGCAAATTATTTGTTATAACCTGTAAATTTCACAGTGAGAGACCAAGTTGAAAAATAATTAAAATTCACAAGTCTCCATCATTCTGTCCTCCAGGTACCCCAAGCTGGCTTGGGTTTATATCAGTTTGAACTGAGGGACCTTCAGCTTAGGAACATGTGCTCTGTGTGCTGGAAGCTGCTGGAGGCCCCAGGGTTATATCTGCTCACTTAGGTTTATGATACTGGGCAAAAGGAGAAAATTCTGAGTCTATTTGGACCCAATTTCCATTAATGCCTGAGAAATAATTTAAATCCCAAGATTTCCAATCCCATAAGCAGCCCTAGCCTCTCTTCTCCTGATACTCCACATACTAAGTCTCATTCCTTCTTCCCACACTCTCCAGTTCTCATCCTCTATACTGCCTCCAGCCCTGCAAAGGGATCCAGACCCTGTCTCCCTCAGTGAGCGACTTCTTCTGGGGAAGCCAAATTATTTGTTATAACATGTAGATTTCACTTGTAGAGATGTTCTGTTTTCAAGGATACAGAGCTCAAAGGGAGCACAATTCCCTGGAGAGCCAGGGAAATAATGAAGTCTGAGGTCAGGCAGATCTCGATCTGAATCTTGGCAATGCATTTCGGGAGTTCTGTGTAACCCTGAGCAACTTTCAGTTCCTTGAACTTCAGTCTCCTCATCTCTAAAACGGGGTTATTATCTGCCTGCAGAGGTGCTGCAGTATTAAATGAGGCAATGTTGCAAAGTTTCTAGAGTGGTATTTAGGCCTCATTATTGACTCAGTACATAGTAGGAAGTATAGTTACCTTGGGCCAGGGGAGCTACCTGAGTGGAGTCAACTTTTACATTACAGGAACCAAGTTGAAACATGGTTAAAATTGACAAGTGTGTCCCATTCTATCTTCCAAGTACCCTAAGCTGCTTTGGGTTTATACATTCCCACAGTGCCTGCCACGTCCCAATGGTTTTATGACCTTGAGGTCCTGAGCTGTTTTGTCATATCTCATGATCTTCCTCAAAAACTCTTACAGCTTTATTCCACAGGTCATCACCAAGGGACTGCTGGAACAGGACCACAGCAGCTGCCAAGAGCTGCGTGTGTACGTTTCCTCCCAACTCTGCATTCAGTTGATAGCTTGAAATGGGTTATGGTGAGAGTATTTATACCATGGGAATTGGCAGATACTGTGAATCAAACCCACCCCCAGCACCGTCCCCCTCCAGTGAGCCAGTTTTTAAACATTTACTAGTACACCACTGTCACCAACCCTGCTTTTTACACAAGTGTCCTTTAAGCAAAGCAATTCATGGGAAAGTAAATTTTAATTTTCAGACCGTTTCATTAGATTCCTCACTGCCAGACATGGGTGGTTGTGGTGATAATCTGGGCTTTTTGATCACTTTAAAACGGTGGTTCTGTAATGCCAGAAAACATCACTGGGTAATTTATTTATTTGTTCCCAATGTTTCCTATGGATTGTATTGAAAACACAGACACCCAGGACCAAGGGTAGTATTCATCCCACCATGATGATGGGAAGCGGCTGATGCGTGGACTCCAGGGATCCTGTGTCCTGATAGAAGGCTCTCACTTTCCAATTAGCAGGAAGTTATGTTTCTCAGCCCCTAGGAAAGCATAGGGGTTAAGGAGAACTCAAATCTGGGGCAGTTCTAAATCTGCCCGTATGTGCCTAACAGTTTAAATCAACTGGTCATGTACCAAAATCTGGGGAACAAGAGAAGCTTTAGAAAATGGGCTGGGCGTGGTGGCTCATGCCTGTAATCCCAGCACTTTGGGAGGCCAAGACAGGTGAATCACCTGAGGTCAGGAGTTGTGGAGATTAGCCTGGCCAACGTGGTGAAACCCTGTCTCTACTAAACACACACACACACACACACACACACACACACACACACACAAGTGAGCTGGGCATGGTGGCATGTGCCTGTAATCCCAGCTACTTGGGAGGCTGAGGCCGGAGAATTGCCTGAACCTGGGAGGCAGAGGTTGAAGTGAGTTGAGATTGTGCCACTGTACTCCAACCTGGGCGAGAGAGAGACTCTGTCTCGGAAAAAAAAAAAAAAGAAAAGAGTAAAATTAAAAACAAGTAAAGAATATAAGTCGTCCCCCACTTTTTTTGCTCCTTCATGGGGATGGCTGCATCCTCTGCTCACTGGTTTGAGGTTGAAGTAACCAACATATGTAATCACCCTGTTATTGTTTTTCCATGGGCAGTTGAAGCCCTGGCCTCCACTGCAGTTTTAACGTCACACCCAAGAGTCTGAGGTACCCCTTGATGGAGCAATGTAACTAGAGACATTAATCGTACCACTGGCTAAGCGACAAATGCATTGTGAGGGTCTGATTTCTGTGGCTCAGGATGCTTAGTAGCAGTGGGGTCGAGGGCATGGACGACACAGGTCCATATTCGCCTACCCCTACTTAGTAGCTGTGTGACCTGGGGCCGGTTTCTTAACATTTGGGACTTTCGATTCCACATTGGTTAGATGGAAATATTATAATATTATAATTATTGTAAATAGTACCCGTCAAACGGTTAATGTGAACCAGGAACCCTCACAAAATGTTTGCTATTGTTTGCTGTTGAAAGGTCACTATGATGATGGCCCAAAATCTAGTGAACTGGAGGTATGCTATGTTCCCGCGTTGCTTCCTATGAACATGTTCCTGTTTATTACAGCACAGTTGTTGAGACTGGGTGTCGAGAGCCATGTGATTTGATTCAGCTCCTAACTCTGTCACTTGCTCTTTGACCTAGGCAAAAAACTCTGGGCTTCAGTCCCCTTTTTATTTTACTTTTCAAGATGGAGTCTCGTTCTGTCACCCAAGCTGGAGTGCAGTGGCGCAATCTTGGCTCACTGCAACCTCCACCTCCTGGCTTCAAGCGATCCTCTTGTGTCAGCCTCCCAAGTAAGTGGGACTACAGGTGTGCACTACCACGCCTGGCTAGTTTTTGTATTTTTAGTAGAGATGGTATTTCACCATGTTGGCCAGGCTGGTCTCGAACTCCTGACCTCAAGTGATCCACCTGCCTTGGCCTCCCAAAGTGCTGAGATCACAGCTGTGGAGCCATGGTGCCCGGCCTTCCCTGTCTTTAACTGGGGATAATGTGTGCAGAATTCCCCCTAAAGGATCTGTCATGCATAGGGTGGACCCTCACAGAAAGCATTAAAGATACACGAATCTCTTAGCAGGAGGCTGCCAGGTGGCACAAAATCAAAACTGAATCAAAGAGAATTATGTGATGAAGTCATTTACTTGCTTGAGACTCAGTTTTCCTATTAATACAGTGAGACTGTACTCACTTTGTGGGCTCTTGGAAGAGTTCAGCTAAAATTCTCCACCTTGCCACCTAGAACGTGCCACAGAAGGTATCCTGGCCCCTGCATGGGATTCATACAGGAAAAGGACTGCCTTGTAAAGTAATTTGATTAGGGATCCAGAGGGTGTACTGGGAGAGGACAGATTTTCAACCCCTTGACAATTCAAGGGCGAGCTCCACAACTGGCTTGTGTTCCTCACTGACACCTCCCTGGGTAGCAAGGTGCATTTGTGCGCCTTCCCTTTGCCAGGCATTTCTAAGAGGATGAATCCTAACAGGTGTGGCAGCCAGAGGGCGGGGGGAAGGAAAAGAATAAGATGTTCCTTGGTGTACCCCATTGTCATGAGTTAATCATTTCTCTAAACTGTGGGGGTGGAGAGTTCCAACTTCAGTCGGCTTGTCATGAGACTGCCCTGGTGGTTGCTGCCGGATGACCCACAAATGCCAAGTCCCTAACCTGAGCCCTGCCAGCCTTCAGGACCTCCTCTGCATGAAGAGCAATTTGCAGAAGAGAACACTGTAGGGAAGGCACCGTAGACCTCTTCTGGGCTGTACTGTTCAAAATCACATGACATCCCCCAGAGACCTGGTGGGAAGCCGGGGATTTAGGCCCTAGAAATGGAGCTCAGAAAGGAGGAGAAAGGTCCCTGATGGTCTGTGGAGAGGGGCTTGGCCATCAGAGGGATCAAATGGCTCCGGCAGGAAATACGTGTATCCCCTTCTCAGATCTGAGGCCAGATTTTCAAATGTATGCATGATTCTGGGGTGCTACAAAGGGTATAGAATATGGAGTCAGAACATTACACACCAACAAGAATATGGGTTTTGAACCCAGACCTCAGTTTGAATCTGAGTTCCAGCACTGCCCCGTTGCTTGGCCATCAGTGACTTCACCTCCTTTAGCCTCTGTCTCCACTCACTACAGTAACACCTGCCTGGTGGGAAGTGAGGCTTTTGTGAGAATCAGAAGTAATAATAGGTCCTTGGCACTTAAGAGACTCTCAGTGACCAGCAATCATGACCACCGTCGTCGTTTTTTCTGGCCATTACAGTTGGGATTAGACTAATCGTCCCTAAGCAGCTATTAAGCCTCACACTCCTGGGACAAAGACATGAAAAACTCAGGATGATTTGGAAGGGAGATCTAGAAATGGTGAAAGGACTGACGAGTGCCTCTGTGTGTATATTGTACCTGGGCTCGGTGATCTGGCTAAAGGAGAGGTACTGGGGCCAGGTGACAGCAAGTCTCTATATGGCAGGCCCACAAAATGGAGGTGCAGGCTTCATCTGTACTTTGATGCGTATGTTTCCTTCTTTAAACTTGTAATAATCAGTTATAGCGGCTTTAAACTTGTAATAATCAGAGTTATAGCTGCTTTTGAACTAGTACCTGTTGTGTGCCCAGGAAATGGCCAAATGTTATCACTCATCCTTACAAGAACCACATGAAGGGTATATTATTATGTCCACTTTCCAGATGAGGAGACTAAGGCTCAGTGGCTTGTCACAGGTGTTAAAGACAGGATTCCAATGTAAGGACTTCTGGCTTCAGCACAGGGGATATTCCTACCATCCCACATTGCCACCCCATCTGCAAAAATAGCTGGATCTTTCTTCCTCCTGCTGCTTCTCAGTTCCCTCCAGGACTGAAGAGATGATATTGATTCTCGCTTGAGAGAGGTTAGAAAGGGCCTCTCCTTTCCCTAGCTGAACAGAGAGCGTTTCTTTTTTCTTTTCTTTCTTTTTTTTTAATGGGAAACTTACAGGGAATAAGATCTGTTTCTCCACTTGCTTTGCAAGAGAGTTGGATTTGTACACGTTGCCTGAGCTGGCTCGGTTTTCTAAAGACCTAACTTTGCAGCATTCTTCAAGGGCTCCAGAGAGTCCCTTGTGCCATCAAATTGAGTTTGGAAACTTCAATAAAAAAGTCCCGAAGGAAACTGTCAATTAATGCATTTACACTGAAGCATCATACTTGGGAAAAACATCTTCAAACGCAAACGCTGTTTTCCAACCATTAAAAAGTTTATGCGCTGCTTGGTTTCCATGGATACCTGAGGTAATAGCCTCCTTCCTCTCATTGAAGAGTAAATGTTGCTCAGTTACTTTTTTCCTTTTCTTTTTTTTTTTTCACTTTTGTCTTTCAGACTTTTTTCTTCCATCCCTATTTATGAAAACAAAAAGATAACTAAATTGAAACCTGGCAGTGTAATTTGTCAGAGGAAGGCAGCCTGTTTTATAAGCTCAGGTGATTTCATTTTTGCTCACCTGTTTATTTCATGACACTTGCAGGAAAGAGAAGGAGAATTGTCATTTGATCAGATCATTTCCATGCTCCATCAAACACACAAATTAAAAAGGGAAATGTTATCAGTCTTTAAAAAGAGTCTTGATTGTGTATAGAGCAGAGATTGGCAAACTATGGCCTGCCGGCCAAATTTGGCCCACTGCCTACTTTTTATAAATAAAGTTTTATTGGAATACAGACATGTTCATTGGGGTAGACATTGTCTGTGGCCACTTTCACAACAATAGCAGAGTTGAGTGATTGTGCCAGACATTATATAGGCCACAGAGCCTAAATTAAACTTAATCTCTGGCCCTTTGCAGAAGTAGTTTACTGACCTATTACATACGGGAAAGAATGAGGTCTTCGGTGGCATTTAGTAGTGTTGTCACTTTTGTCATTGGTCTTGATCTGACTCAGTCTCTGTATTGTTGAGATGGAAATGATGGGACCCTCAGTAGTGTTTTGAGATACAAGGCACACAGTAAGGGAACAACAAATAGGAATTACATTCCATCGAGATTCTTTTGCTAGAAGGATGCAAAGAAACCTATTTTGTGATTCTAGATGTTTTTCAGGAAACCCAAAGAAAGTATGAAAAAGCCCAAGCCAAGTAGTTCCACCACTGTTCCCGGGCCTGTGTGTGCTGCGTGTCTTTCCTGGGAGAAGGTCAGAGCTGGAGTGGGGCACTCCATTCCGGCAAGACAAGGCAAACAATAGAAGCCACAACAGTCTAGGAAGAAATCTTTAATTTCTATTCAGCTTTAAAGAGTTTGAGAGAGTTATTTCCCCTCTGTTAACAAAGGAGTTCAAATACATGCCTTCATATTATAAAAGTACCTGAAATTGCCTAGAATTGCAGCATGCATAGCTTGTTAGTATTTACATATATTTACATAGGGAAACAAGAGAAAGATCTACAGTTATTTACAGTCTACGTAGGGGAAGAGGAAGGCAGCCTAATTGTATTTCCTAAAATACAGTAGATGAGTAGTCAGCACATGCATATTTAGATATTTGCATGATAGAATGCAAACTTTAAAAAGACATACCTTTGTAACTTTCTATGCTAAGGTGTTGCATAATCAAGGTTAATTTTTTTTTGTTTGTTTTGTTTCTAGTCTATTTGCATCAAGTGCTTTAAAATGTTAACACCGAGGCAGAATTATTTACCCGGGCAATTAAAGCAACAGCATACACGATCATTTCCTACTAACTAGCAACACGCTGCTGGTGAATGAAATATCTATTGTTTCTCATTACCCATCGACCACTGTGAAGAGATCTCTCTCTGTAAAGGCAGTACCTAAGCTATCACCATTAATTATGGAAGTAATATAAATGAGATGCTCTCCACAGTATGTTCTAAATGAAATATTAACAAGGCCAGTGTCTTGGAGCCTGAGAAATGGTCTGTTCCAGTGAGCTCTCTATGGAAATCCACTCACCTAACGCAGACATGCCCGATTTGAAATAGCGGGGCTGGACATTGGGGGCCTGCCTGTGAGATCTGAATGATTGCAAAGTACATCCTCTTAATTTGTTTCTGGAAGGCAGAGTTAAGAGTTAATTCCTTACCATGATGTGGCCGTAGCAGAGACCTTGTGTTTTTTTTTTTCCTTCAGTGCTTTTTCAGGACTATGTTATAGAATACTTAAGGGGCATATGTGCAAACGAACTGTCAACCTTAAAATCTAAACAAACAGCTTGTTTGTGGTTTGTCCTGAAATCCTACCTGCTCACAAAACAGCCAGCTACTTGGTTTTCTAAAAGACGTAGAGCCATTCTGTGCAGAAGAAGGGAAGGGGGAAGCTGTTTGTTTCACCTGTACTATGAAGATATTCTTTGCGCTATTAGAACTGAGCTCATTAATTCTGCCTGTCAATAATTTCAAAGGCTTATTTCAGTGTACATGGCGAATACAGATGCATACATTTATACGCAGTACACGAGCTAGCAATAACCATAACAGAGGTTAAAGAAGTAGAGTAAAAATGTAAAATGTTTCAAATAAACATACACTAAATATCTTCTTTGATCTCTTATAAACACTCAGCAGTCCTTCAGCACGGGCATCAAGGTGGCCGAGTTGGAAAATTTCAGTGACATGCCATCAGATTTGTTCCATGTAGAAGGATGACACTATCAGTTAGATGCTTATTTTGGTGGCAAATTTTTTTTTTTTTATGTTCTAGGGTACATGTGCACAACCTGCAGGTTTGTTACATGTGTATACATGTGCTGTGTTGGTGTGCTGCACCCATTAACTCGTCAATTACATTAGGTATATTTCCTAATGCTATGCCTCCCCCCTCCCCCCACCCCACAACAGACCCCGGTGTGTGATGTTCCCCTTCCTGTGTCCAAGGGTTCTCATTGTTCAATTCCCATTTGGTGGCAAATTTCTATGGCACTTCCGCTTGGCCATTTCAAACTAACCATGGAAGAGTGGATACCCCAATGCAATTTTTCATCCCCATTCAAAAAGAAACTTCTTGGAGCAGGCGGCATCAGAGGGAATGCCCAGGGAATTCTTCCATGCATATAAGACATCGTCGACAATACCTTCTCTTAGTTCTAATGAAACAGCTCTCAGGTCCAGTCAGTTCTAGAACACTTGGGGCAGGCACAAATGGAAGATGGAACAAGCGTGCATGCAGTCACCCACATGGATTGCTCTGAAGCCATTTCTTTTTCCTTCCCTTGTTAGGGGTACCCTCACCCCAACCCCAGCAAAGCATGTCTTGGGTCTCACAATAACAGCAGGTCTCAGGAAAGTAAAATAATTCTGAATGTTACGACTCGTCCCTTTTAAGACTAGACATCAATCTGTCACAGATCCTTTGGAACGTTGATGGCAAGAATTGTGGAACATGGAGGAGGTATGAAAAAGGCTTCATTCATTTCATGGAAAAGCTCAGAACAGTTTGTCAACTTGGAAACACAGGCCCTGACAGCGTACCAAGGTCACCCTGCCCTTCAATCCTGCTGATAGCCCAAGTTAACATCCTCCCATGCCTTGGCCTTCCCAGAACAAACATGGCTTTGGACGCCTTTGGAGGGTTGGGACTGGCTGCCTATTTTTCTCTAAAACTTAAGTTTTAGGAAAGAATTCTTTCCAGCTTTCCATCCTGAACCTGCTGGTCTCCAGGCTCGTTCCTGCAAATATTTCACAGAGGAGTAAGAGCCACATTCTTGCTGGCTTTCCAACTCATTCTACTCTCGTTTTCAAGTGAACCTCTTAAAACTCCTTAGTGATCTTGCAAGAAATTCATGTCTTTTGTCAGGGAGAATGGCGTGGCCTTTGTATGATACTTCCCTTTAGCCAGACTCGGATTTGGGGGCATCATATTTGGGATACCTGCATGGCTAACAGGAAAGGCCCCAGGACAGCTCACAGGTTCTCTCTGAACAGAAGCCTGTGAACACGTGGCTGTCATTTGAAAGCTGCATGGCACTCTTCCCCCGCATGCATTTCTCTCAAGGTGTCCCTTGTAATTTGTGGTTGTGGTCTGTGCTTGAACCTGTTGCATTTATGGTGATGGGCTGGCACTTCACTCTGTGCCACGGCCATCGTGCCCCCTTCAGACACTGTCCCCAGGGTCACTTGGGAAATGACACTGTTGACCTGTCACGGGAGAGGCAACCGAAAAGGAGTCTGAGGTTTTTCTACCTTTGTGAACCTGTTTCTAGCAAAGAAACTTTTTTCCTTGTGGGCAAAAGATGAATATCCAAACACATCATCCACGTCTATTTTGTTAGGGAGGGCATGTTCTCTTCTGGAGGGCTGAGAGCTGGAATGGGATCGAAATGGATCCTCCAGAACACTTTCTCACACTTTTAAAGCCTGAAAACAAACATTTGCTTTCCTGATCATCTTCACTGTTGCTGTTTGGGAAATTGAGCACATTCCTCTTCTATGATAAAGGTTAAGGTACAGCCTGTGAGTTAGCAAAACTCCCAAAGGCTTAGGAAGAAAGTTACATTTCAATACCTACAGGAAGCATTTGCATGTATCTAGGCCTGGATTGTTGAAAGCCTTTGTGGGAGTCAGGAATGACTTTGTGAGGAATCACTGGAGGAGGGGCAGTACGCGGGGTGGATCAGTATTTTCTCTGCGAACCTAATGAAACATGTTGGAACCCGCACCTGCATGCGTGGGAACTGATAAGATGGAGATTGTGTCCATTTCACTTGTTTGGGATGTCCGTGGTTTGAAAAAATTCTATCGTCAAAGAGTAGGTTCCTTAGTTCGGCAAATCTGGCACCTGGAGATGGCATTTTGAATCGGATAACCGTTTTAGTAAGGGTCACTTGCTGTCGGATCATCCGAGGTGGTGCTGAGTCTTCACTTTCGTTCATCCAAGTGGATATCATTTCAATTTAGCTCCCTAAATCAACAATGGAAAAAAAAATCTTTTAATATTTCTCAGGCGAACACACGACAGCCCACACATTTCATTTTAGGCCACGTTAGGGCATCACCTCGTGGCCAGACGTGGCCTGGCTGAGAAGGCGGCAGAAAGGCCATAGGAAGCCAGAGCCCTGTGAGAGACATCGATGAGGAAATGGGCTACGTGCAAATATTTGTGTCAAATATTTGGGGAGCAGGTTTCATGTAGCAATGGACACGGAGTCTGAAGTCACTCAGTCTACGTGATTATCTGTGTGGCTTTGGACGAGCTGCTTTTGATCTCCGATACCGAGTAGGCTTCTCTATAAAAGGGAATACAGTCCCTGGCTCATAGAGCTGTGTGAGGGTTAGATGGCAATGCTTACCAAGCTCTCTGCACAGAGTCTGGCGAATCGTAACCTCTCAATAAACGCTAGTCCTTGTGGTCACTTGAATAGTCCTCGTTGGCTGCAACTCACTGAAAAAGCCGGGCAGTTTGCAGAGCTGAGGTCTTTGGAGTAGACATCTCTGCTCTCTTCCGCTCCTTCCCATCATTTTGGTGGAAGTTGGCATGTTCGTTGGTTACCACTTATTCCAAACTGAATTGTATAATTTCATTACAGAAGTATCACGGTGGAAGAAGAGGGTGACTTACTGGTGCGGTCACCGAGCCAGGGAGGCCCATGAGCCTCATTCCTGTAGAGGCTGCGTTACTTTATGAACTAATGGAAGTCGTGGCAAATGTGTCCCCTAAAAAGATTGCTCTTGGACAGCGAGTAGGGAACACATGGCCTTGTGGAGCAGTTTGCTTTCATTTGTGTTTCCAGAGATTGAAGTTGTAATTGTTTGTGAGGAATGGCTGTATCCCAGTCGCCGAGGTATCTGGACATGACCTCTACACCGTTCTGGGAGAGTGGTTATAGACTCCTCTGGGGGAAGAGTTACTGGGAGACAGGGAATGGATGGCCATCCATTCCACCCATGACATGAGGGCTCACCCCCTCATCTCCACCACAGTAGCTCTCTGATAAATGATTCTGTGCCTAGTGTTGTATTCAGAGAGTCACTGGATAAGGTGGCTGGCTTTGCATTTGGAAAGTGTTTGCTTTACCCAACAGACACCAGATGAGGAACAATGGAAGTAGGCAGGGTTTGAAGAGGTACATGTCTTTCCTTTTAGCCAAACCTGCTCACTTCCGATCACCTTTGTCCTGGGATTTTAGTCGTGGAAACACTGCTCGCCTTCAAAAGGGCTGTTCTCCTTCCCTGCCCTTGGTGTTCCAAGCCTAATCTAACTTCTAGGGTGTGTTCCTTTCATACCTCTACTTTTTGCATAAGTGGATTAATTCAGCCTTGGCGGTGCCGTGTCCCTGTAAGAAAGCGATCTTAGAACATCTACTCTCTCGCAATCATTGAATATATAGACAGGCCATGATAGTGTGTCTATTTCTTATATATCTCACAGTGAAGTACTTTAAGACAGGAATCGAGTCTTTCTTTTAAATAAGCATGCATTTTAAAATAGAAAAACCTGAAAACAAAACCTTGCGTAACATGTGTCCCTGTATTATATTAGAGTACTAACCAATGCATTACAAATATCAATATGTGGGTTTTTTTTCTTTGCCGTATATTGTTTATCAGAAACCTCTGTACCGTTTCCTTTAAAGGAGTCAATATTCATTTGTATTCTGTGCTGACAACTATAAATTGATGGCTAGCGGTTATCAAATGAATGTTGATGAAAAGCAGCTACTTAACATTTTCATCCCAACACCGAGTTTTGGAAGCATGGATAATTTAGATCTGAGGGCCTCCACTATAAATAAACAGCAACTGCTTTCTATAATCCCACCTTTCTGTAGTTGAAGATTGTGCTACAAATCTGACAAATGATTTTTGAAAGAGAATGATGAATCCTTATTACCAAGATACTCTTAACTTAATCCCAAACAAGAGTCCTGGGTAATTTTACATACACTATCAAGATTGATTGCACAGTTCTCCTCTGGCAGCTCACAAATGTTTTGACTAGATAGGAAATGGCATTCGGGCATGATTAAAGATTGTAGTGGGCTTCCCAGAAATTCTCAGTCCTGCGTCGTCAACACCCTAACTCATTGCCGTTGCTGCGGGATAGACACACCTCCCCCATTTCCCATGATTAGCTACCGTATACAATCTACAGACTTCTGATAAATGATTCTCAAAAAAAAAAAAAAAAAATCTTTTAGGGGAACCCGTAGCTCCAGCCAGTTGTTTGTATGTCAAAGTAGTATTATTTTATCACAATGCATCAGTAAGCAATGGTGACAACTAGCAAGGCATTGCTTCGGATATTTTATAACAGAGTTGTTAACATTATTTCCTTTAGATGACTCTTTCGTCTTTTCTGCATTATGAACTGATGCCCCCAAAACTGGTATGAAAGTCATCTGATGGTGATTGAAGTGCTCCTTAAAAACGTTTTTTTTTAATCGGTTTAAAAATGCTTTCTCTTGTATCGGCAGTACCGGCTTGTTTACTCTTGAGATTTCACTAATGTGGCTCGGTCTTGTTCTGATGATATGCAGACCGAAAAGCTGATGAGCCAAAAATGAGAACTTGTTACTAAACTATCGTCACATCTGATCATATAAAGATGTCACTCAGAGGTTGCCATTGGTACAGCTGAAAAGAGCATTCTCCAAGAGACCAAAGGGGTGGCGTGCATGGGATCCACAAGATATTGTTACTGCTTAGTTAATTGTCCAGCAAGGGAGGAAAGTAGAGTGAGTACCCATCAGCACGAAGCATGAATCTGAGAAGGAGAATTTGCGAATTTTTGGAGTAGAGAAGGTGGTGTTTGCTGTCGGATGCCCCTCCTGTGTACTGTATTCTACAAAGCCAGGGCCACTTGTGATGGAATTTAGATAGTAAATCACCCCAAGCGTAGAGGCAAAGGAATCAAAGCCATCTCCGGATAAAAAGTTAGGTTTTTCCAAAATGTATGACTCTCAGCATTGTAAGCAAATGTAGGTTGGCATGAAATGAAGCCAGTTGTAATTGCCTTTACATTCCATGGAAGGAACAGGTAGGTCCCCAGCTCCTGCATCAATGGCATTCTGAATCAATGGGACTGCAGGATTTCTTTGCAAAAATACCATTCCAATAATGCAAAAGTACAATGTGATATCATTACAGAAGGTCATAGTGGCAAAATATTTTATCAGGTTAGTAAGAATTCTGCATTTTGCTTTCCCAAGTGGACTGCTTTGGTTTTTCCTCACAATTGGCAGAACAGTGAAAGGCCAGTCGGTCATACGACTGAATGCTGAATAGTGTAACCATTGTGGCAGAGGGGATGGGAGGCTGGACTTGAAATGAGTGAGCTGGATTCTCCCACCACTCAGGAGTTAAGGGCAAGTCACTTGGCCGCTCTGATGGTTTGGGCAGCTGCCAAGTAAAATGGAAATCTATGACAGATATCTGGAAGTTGATGCAAAACACCATCTCCACCAGAACTCGCCTAAGATTCCAGACCAAATTGATATTTGGCTCCAGTTAGCTGGATGAGCATCTCCATTCTCCAATTTGTTTTAGAGGCCCTTCTGCTTCCCTTCTCCCCACATGGGATGCAGTAGAGCCAGATAAACCACTTGAACTTGTTTAGATAAATGTGCCAGGTGCTAAGCTCAGGGTTATTAGGAATAATAATTCAGTGAAAGGAAATTTGGATGACATGAACTCATTTCCATTAGACTTGAGCCACACAGATCAATGGGAAAAGAAACAGCTGAAGCCAGGATAGAATCCAGGATAATATCTGGCTCTTTGGAGTGGGCATGGTAATGGAAGGAGATTGGGGAGGTAACAAACCAGTTGCTATTTAATTAAGTTCAAGTCATGTCAAATTCAGGACCAATGGGGCTTGGCCAGTATCGTCAAGCAGCCAGTTATTATCAAAACTCAAGTCTTCGTCTCACTCACGGGCCCCACCCTTCCCAGAGATTTGACCAGTTTTCAGACCAACTCCAATGTGACTACATACCCTGACACTGAAGAAGCTAAAACCAAACAAACCCAAGTCTGCCGTGTGGCACGTTCTTCACATCATAACACCTTTCTCGGGACCCTAGTTCTCAGAATGGACCCGGCTCTCCCAGGGATCCTGGAATGCAAGCACAGTGATTGTAAGCAAAACCATTTGAGGGAAACTCCTCCAGTAAACACCATTCATGGTCACAATGTAAACCCTGCAGGGGCAGAAAATAAGCTTTGCGTGGGGTCAGAAAGCTCTTTCCCCCACAATCACAGTTCCTTACTGTGTTCCTAGTAATGGCGACCTTATCTTTAGTTACCTTTTCGGGTCCTCTCTCGCAACCCCTCTCCCTATCAGCTGCAAATTAGTGGATGCAGTTAGAGCTGTGAAACACATAAATAATCATAAGATGCCAGATAAACTGTATTGGTTTTAAATTAGAGACGTGCCAACCATGTCTCCCTTTGAACAGCAGCCTATTATTTTTAATTATGGCTTGCAAAGCAAAGTGATTTCTTGCCCGCTTTACAGCATCCCTGACAGTATTGTCAGTTTGGATGATGTGATGCCCCATCAGTGCACACATCCCTAGCCCCAGCCCCAACTGTTACTCAAAAGGTGAATGAAAGTCATCAGTTGCACTCTTTGCAACTTACATTTTGAAGTGGGCTGGGAAGAAATGTACCCCCTTACCCATGATCCCATTGTAAATCTGGGACAAATACGACATTTAGAAAAAGGTTTTCACTGTATCTGTATGAATTAATAAATGTGTTATGTATTTGTGCTAGGTATGGATGTATGGTGAGGAGTATGTGTGTGTGTGTGCATTAAATGTTTTAACACAGCATTGCCCATCCTTCCCCTAGCAGCACCGTGGGCAGAGCAGAAAGGGATGATCTGTGGGTTTTCTACCTGATGGACCATAATTAAGAGTGGTTGGTTGGTCAGAAGATTCTTCAAACGATTGCTATCGAATTACATTATAGATACATGGAGAAGTCGAGGGCTTGGGTGAATTTGTTCTTGCACGTTCAGAAGGTACCATCTTTTCCTCTGCGTGGAAGAGGCGCCTGCCACGACGTATTGATATGTGTATTTCTTTTCCAAGCCTGTTCCTATATGAGGTGTCAAAAGTCACACCAGCTTTACAAGCGGAGTTTATGAACTCGTTTTTCCAGGATACTCACATTATGCTTTTTACAGTCATGTGCTTTCAGCCCAGTACCCTTTGCTGTGCCAAGATCCAGCTGAAACTGAACCACGAGGGGGAGGCTCGCTAATGCCCAGGCAGTTGAAATGATGTCATTTCATTGTTCCTTTTCTTAAAACTTTTGTCTTTCTTCTTGGATTTCCAGCAACAGGGAGCTGCCACCACCGTGTACTGTGCTGCTGCCCCAGAACTGGAGGGTCTGGGAGGGATGTATTTCAACAACTGCTGCCGCTGCATGCCCTCGCCAGAAGCACAGAGCGAAGAGACGGCCCGGGCCCTGTGGGCACTCAGTGAGAGGCTCATCCAAGAACGGCTTGGCAGCCAGTCTGGCTAAGAGGAGCTCGGAGCGGATGGGCGCAGACACCCGCCTTGTGTGTCCCCGCTCACGCAAGTGCCAGAGCTGGGCTCCTTCCAAATGTCCCTCCAACACAGATCCGCAACAGTGAAGGAAATAAGAGCAGTCACAACAGAGTGAAAAATGTTAAGTACCAATGGGAAGCAGGGAATTCCTGGGGTAAAGTATCACTTTTCTGGGGCTGGGCTAGGCCTAAGGTCTCTTTGCTTTCTGATGGTGGCCTGTTTGAAAGTATAAGACCTGGCTGGTATGTAGGTTCCCTATCTCCCTGGAGAAGCACCAGCAATTGTCTTTCTTTTACTGTGGAATAGCCTGAGGTCCCGTCGTCCCATCCAGCTATCACCACGGCCACCACTGCAGCCAGGGGCTGGCTTTCTCCTACTTAGGGAAGAAAAAGCAACTGTTCACTGCTCCTTGCTGCAATGATCCAGGAGATAATTGTTTCATTCATCCTGACCAAGCCCGAGCCAGTTTAGCAACTGCTGGGGAGACAAATCCCAGAACCTTGTCCCAGCCAGCCAGGATGGCGGTGACACCCAGACGGAGTAGAATACGCAGAGCTACCAGGTGGCAAAGTACTTGTCACAGACTCCCTCGCCAATGCTATACAAAAAATTCTTTGTAACACATTTTTCAGATCATTCCTTACATACCTTGAGAGGCAGGAAGGGAAGCGTGTGTACTTAAGAATACACAGGATCTTTTGGGGGGCGGAGAATAAAAAGTTAATCCCTCTGTCCGTCAGTCACAGTCTCAGTTCTGTTGCTTTCACATACTGCTTAAACTTCCTGCCGTGCCTCTCATCCTATGCTTAATAAAAGAACATGCTTGAAGATGATCACCTGAAGTTTGTACCGTTTCTTTAAATGTTTCAGTTTTTTTGTTTTTGTTTTTTTTTTTAGAAAAGAAATCTAGAGGAAAAATAAAGCGCTTCTCGTAGATGCCAGGAAAACACGATTCTTGTTTCTTCTCTGAGTTTGTGTTTTGTTTTTGTGCTTTGTGGCTGTCCGTGGGCCAAGTTGTCTCACGCGATTAGCATGCCAGCATCATATTTTCTGTTAAAGAAAGAAAAGAAAAATGACTATTGTTTCATTTCACCTTAAGATGTTTTGTTATTACTTACAGTGAGTTATTTTAGTCCTCAATGGTCTGCTCCCCTATAATTAGCAAGTACTTAGTGATTAGTGGGTATCTCTATGTTTGAGAATGGGAGCTGTGCAGAGGCTCTTCTCTGCGCATCCCATCTCATGGACACCATGGTTTCCAGCCCGTTCCAGAAAGCACATGAGTCCACCCTGGCAAGACAGAGAGAATGCTTTTGCTGAAATACCAGGAAGGTGTGGAGGCTGGATGTCACTGTTCCCCCTCCTGATAATGGCAGCTTCAGGCCAGGCACTGTCATGAACTTCTGTGCCTTTGCATCTGTGGTGCACAGCAGTCAAACAAACAAACACCATTGCTCTCCAGTGGCCCATATCCTGGCCACATCTTCCCATCTGGCTATAGTCTCCCTTACGTAATCCTTATTACCACAAGACCTTTGAAACTATGAATCAGATGAAGTCACTTTTCAGACATTATTGTCATTTGCAAAAGCAGCCATCAGAACTCCACTCTCAGCGTCTACACCTGGAGGGGATTACCCCTCCCATATGACCTCTGACTTTGGCCATGTGACTGGCCTTGGCCAATTTGGAAAGTGCTGTGCGCTGGGGCTTGCCTTTCCTTGCTGCTCTTTGGAACCCTGCAACTTCCATCATAGGAACAGCTCCAGGGCTAGCCTGCTGGATGACGAGAGACATGTAGTGGCACCCAGAACGGACATCCAGCAGTTAGACATGTGAGTGAGGCCATCCCAGACTATCCAGCCCTAGCTGTGCCAATTCAGAGAAGAAACTCCACAGTTACCTCACAGCACTGCAAAATACAGTAAAAGTTTGTTATTTTCAGCCACTAAGTTTCAGGATTACTTGTTACTCAGCAAACACTCAGCAAAAGCTAACTGATGCAGCTTTTCAGCACACTAAGTTTAATTTTTTTTTTACCCTAATTCTCTTATAATTTGGTCTCCAGCTACCTCTCTAATCTCAACTTCCAGCACTTTCTCCTCATCCACTGGAAGCCACTCTAGTCTTCCTGTGTTCCTCAAACACACCAAGCAGACTCCCAACTCAAGGGCTGCATATTTGCTGTTTCCTCTGCTGAAACACTTTCTTTACAGAAACCAGGATGCCTTTCTTCCTTACTGATTTTTGGTCTCTGCTCACATGTTATCCCTGTCTTCATAGTGTCATTCCATTCCCATTCCACTCCATTTTTTTCCCACAACACTTAATATTATCGTACACATTACGTGTCTCTTTTCTCTGTCTACCCCCTGTAAGAGAAACTCCATGAAATTTGTCTGCTTTCTTCACAATTTGGCCGCAGTACCTTGAACTGCTCCTGTCACATAGCAGACTTAACAACCACTGAAAGAATGATTCTTCGTGACTAGGCTTTATGTTCATGAAAATAATTTCCATCATTGTGACAATGATCTCGAGCCACACACTGTGCTAAGCAGGCTACACTATTACCACTGTCACCCAGGCTGCAGTACAGCGGCGTGATCTCGGCTCACTGCAACCTCCACCTCCCGGGTTCACGCGATTCTCCTACCTCAGCCTACCAAATAGCAGGGATTAGTCACACACCATCACACCTGGCTCATTTTTTTTTTTGTATTTTTAGTCGAGACGGGGTTTCACTATGTTGGCCAGACTGGTCTGGAACTCCTCACCTCAGGATCCACCTGCCTTGGCCTCCCAAAGTGCTGGGATTACAGGCATGAGCCACTGTGCCTGGCT
>NW_012115233.1:1160550-1189889 GCF_000951035.1 Colobus angolensis palliatus
AATTATAGGTGCCCACCACCACACCTGGCTAATCTTTGTATTTTTAGTCAAGATGGGGTTTGACCACGTTGGGCAGGCTGGTCTCGAACTCCTGCCCTCAGGTGATCCACCCGCCTCAGCCTCCTAAAGTGCTGGGATTACAGGTGTGAGCCACTATGCCCAAGCCATTACATCTGATTTCTAATATGAATACAGTCTTGCCAGTTCACCCCTTCTCCCTATTTTACTGATGAAAAACCTGAGGCCAAGAAGTGTCATCATTTGCTGCTGTCCATACAGCTCACAAATTGACAGAGCGGCAGTTCACATCCAGGAGTGTTTGATTTCAAGGTTGTGCAGATTCCCTGCACCACTGCCAATGCTCCTTCTGTAAGTCGAAAATATCCATTCTGGTAGGATGCACCATCTTTTTTTCTTTTAAATCGAGATGGGGTCTTACTATGTTGACCAGGCTAGTCTGGAACTCCTGGCCTCAAGCAATCCTCCCATTACAGGCATGAATCACTGTCCCTGGCCATGGATGCACCATCTTAATGTCTTAGGCTGATCAGAGAGGTGACTTTATGGGTCCCACTGTAGCTATGTGTCAAGCATTTGGTGGAAGTGAAAGTTAAGCCAGGACAAAGACACTGGCGTATCATCAGCCAAGGTGCTGTGCAAAAGACCAAAGAGAATCAAGAGAGGACATGCTGGCCCCCTGCCTCCTGGCCCCGTCTAGGGCCTCTATGCTGACTTCCTCCTCTCTGGATCCTGCAGGGTTCACACCCGCGACCTGACAAGATGAGGCCTGGGGGAACTTTGCAAGGATAGATAAGGATTCTCCCAGTGACAGAGACCAAATCTTCATACATTCATTCATTTAACAAACACACCAAGTGCTACATCCTGGCAATTCAAGATTTGAGGTAAACTCCTCCACAGCCTCTGCTATAAAGGAATTTACATCTTGCATCTGTAGGAGTCCTCACACAGCACAAGGTCCTTATCAACTTTATCACAAGTTCGTTAGGTTACCTGAAGATGAACTGAGGCCCCGTAACAGTAGCCATTGCTGCCTTGTGCCCATTTCTCCCTGAACCCACTCAGTCAGACACTGTCAGACCCTGTGGCCATTTTCTCTTGCCAGACACATCAATCTTATTTCCTTGGCTATTTCTGTGATAAATTCCTGACAGGCGAGCAAGTGCATGGCATAATTCCTATCATTCCTACTTTAGCTTATTCTGTGGCCAACCCTATTTCTCACCATTTGGCATATGTGCACATCCGTATATGTATGTATACATGTCATGTGCACATCTATATATATGGTCATGTATGCATGCACAAATGTGTGCCATACATAACCCATAGGCATTGTAGATATATAATATATACAGCACACGTACATATGCACATATATGTATTGCATATATGTGTATATTCACATATATGTATACAGATGGTTCCTAACTCATGATGGTTTAACTGAAGATTTTTGAACTTTATGATGATGTGATATTCAGTATAAACTGTGCTTTGAGTACCCATATAGCTACTGTTTCTTACTTTCAGTATGGCATTCAATAAATTACATGAGATATTCAACCCTCTAATAAAACAGGCTGAGTGTTAAATGGCTGTGTTAAACGCCTTTGTCCAACTCCAGGTAAACTTAAGTTTTCTGAGCGCATTTAAGGTAGGCTGGGCTAAGCTATGATGTTCAGTACATTAGGTGTATTAAATGCATTTTTCAGTTTTGATATTTTCAACTTATGATGGGTTTATTAAGCCGTAACCCCATTATAAGTTGAGAAGCACTTGTGTACATATATGTATTTGTAGTATATGATTTATATAATAATGATCCTACCCTATCATCTACTTTTTTTTTTTTTTTTTGTGATGGAGTCTCGCTCTGTCACCCAGGGTGGAGTGCAGTGGCACGATCTTGGCTCACTGCCACATCAACCTCTGGGGTTCAAGCAATTCTCCTGCCTCAGCCTCCCGAGTAGCTGAGATTACAGGCACCTGCCACCATGCCTGGCTAATTTTTGTATTTTTAAGAGAGACAGCATTTTGCCATGTTGGCCAGGCTGGTCTTGAACTCCTGTCCTCAGGTGATCCACCCGTCTGGGCCTCCCAGAGTGCTGGGATTATAGACATGAGCCACTGCACCTGGCATCATCCGCTACTTCTAATTGCAGATGCTATTTACTCAGCATCTACTCTGTACCAGTTGATGGGTTAGGCAAATCACTTTATGCTCATAGGACAAAAGTGAGTTTTAGAGAAAGAAAGGAACTCTCTACAGTCTCATAGCTGGTAGACAGCAGAGTCAGGATGTGAGCCAGCTCCATCTGCCTTAAACCCATGGGCCTTCCACTACACACTACTTTTTTAGGTGGCCTATAGACTAGCAGCATATACACAGTACATTTATATAATGGGTGAATTATCTGCAAGGGAAGACCAGTTGATTTCCTATTTAAGAATGAGCTCTGGCTGTCCTCCTCATACCGAAATGTCTAGTATAAATCTTACAAATCATTTTTGTACATGCCATTTATCCAGCAATATTGGCTTCAGCCTTGCCTACGTTTCCCAATAGGCCCTCTCTCCTGTTCTGATTGTAAGTAGGTCTGCACCTTCTCATGGAGTGAACCTCCCGAGTTATTCACGCTCATCCAATGCTGCAGAATCCACCCAAACAGGAAGAGAGGGCCAGTTTCTCTGCAGTTGTTTTCTTCCAAGTCCCCCTCTCTCCCTAAGTTTCTTTCCACCCTAAAGGCGGCCAGTTTCCACTTTCACACCTGATTAAGGGAGACCTTGCTGCAACTTACCAATAGGAAACAAGAAATTGAAGCATCCCCCAGCAATGACTGAAGCCTGTGGCTTGCGGTTTTGCTTTTTAAAATGGGGTTATGAGTGGTTTTGTTTTGAACTTCAATGAAGGAGGCCTGATGACTTTCATCAAGGTCAACACTAGGCCAGAAAGACTTGGCTTGCAATATCCCTGCCCATTCTAGTCACCAGCAGGCACCATTTTTAGAAGCTTATGTAAAAAAAAAAAAAAAAAAATCTAAAACAGCAATACTTACACTGTCTATTAAGTCTTTCTGTCTTTCAATATATCCAAGCTAGTTTAGCTGAGGTCATTGTACAATACTACTATTACAGATTATTATTCATATAATTACTGAACAAACAGCTCTGAATTGTATCTATAGATGAAATGATGTAGCAACAATAAAGGTAATTTTTAGAAAGAAAAAGACTCATAATACCACTATTTCAACAAAAACATTTTTATCTTATTGCCTTTCAAGGATTCATGGTATTTGGCTTCATGCCCCCCTTTTTTTCCCTTCCCCCCCACCCATCCCCACCAAAGTCATCTTATTTCTCAAAGTTTTCCATTGTTTTAATGGCTATCTCATATATCACATAGGTGATAGGCCATTATTTGGAAACCCATTCCCCTACTATGAGACATTTGGGTTATTTCTAGTTTCTATTAGAACTAATGGTTCAATTAACATCTTTATGCATACAACTTTTTCCTTCTATTAATTGATCTCCTCAGCATACATTTGTAGAGTGTAGAAATGGAGTTCCTAGCTCCAAGAGCTCCTATTGGCCTTTGCCACAGAGAGCCACAATGCTATCTGGAAGGGTTACCCCAGCAGAACCAGCATATCACTGTCTGTTTACAACCTTATCAGCACTGGGTGTTGCCATTGAAAACATTTTAAACTGATTTTCCCATTGTCACAACCTATAACTATTTACATACAGTATTCCCAAGCAGCCAGCCTCCTTATTTAAAGTATAAGAATTCTGTCTTTCATTATCCCACAGGACAGAGTTCACATGTTTAATTAGAGTGGAAATTCAGAGTGAGTCTATATTCAGTTTTGGCAGAAAAATATCAGTCCATCCAAGCTACTGCACTGTTACTAGATTATTCCACCAGTGAAGAGCCTACCTTTTCTCCTTTACAATCCCCAGTTATAGCACTACACAGATTCCATCCGAATGCAGTGCAAAGCCCAAAACTCATACCCCAAGCTTCTTCCGTTCACACTGGCTTAGGTATTGACCCCACTAGCTAGGATTCCTTAGCCAGTTACTTCTTCCCAGCTGATGCACCGTCTGCTTTTATAAACAGGTGCCACACCACTCAGAAAGGCTGTCTTCCTTCTAAGCTGATCTGTTTATAAGGCCATGCCCTGCTGCATCTTAGGCGTGAGAGAATAAAAGCTGCTTTTACTTTTCAAAACAGGGTTCTGGAAACAGAGGTTCTCCATGGCTCATTCAGATGAGGAAGCCTCTGTGTCTTCCTCCGGCTTTCCCGATTTTATCTGATGTTCACCAGGAGCTTATCCTTTTACTTTGGAATTCTGACAATGTCTCATTTGATGCTGGGCATTCCCCAAGGGACAGTCCACTTTTATAAAGCACCATTTCCCGAGTGCTTACCAAACACATCTGAAATCCTGTCTTTGTTCATTTAAGTCTCACAGCTTTTGAAGTGAATGTTACTGTCCCCTTTTCACCAATGAGAAAACCATTTGACTTGTGGGGTCACCACTTCCTGTGTGACACTGTCCCACCATTGTACCTCTCCAGGGCCGTTTGTCTCTGACCCCATTCCTTACTGCCACTCTGTGTGTGTGATCTCCTATTCCTCAGACTTCATTCCTACCTTGCTTTATTGTGCAGTGTAGGACTTGTTTAGGCTTCTCTAAGCTGAGCAAGTGTGAATTCCATTGGTAATTTACCTGAATGTGGCCTTTATCTTTATATTCTTTCAATATGATTTGTAATATTGGTTGTATAAAAAGTTCTATCATATGTAAAAAGAGTTGATCTTGGAAATAATTGGTAACTAATATTCTGCTAAACACAATGTATCGCTGTTTTTCTTAAAAAGTTAAATGCTTTGGGAGGCTGAGGTGGGAGGATCACTTGAGTTCAGGAGTTCAAGACCAGCCTAGCCAACATGGTGAAACCCTGTCTCTATTAAAAATACAAAGATAAGCCTGGTGTGGTGGTGTGTACCTGTAGTCCCAGCTACTCGGAAGCCTGAGGCAGGAGAATTGCTTGAGCCCAGGAGGCGGAAGCTGCAGTGAGCCAAGATGGTGCCACTGCACTCCAGCCTGAGTGACAGAGTAAGACTCTGTCTCAAAAAAAAAAAAAAAAAAAAAAAAAGGTTAAAAGTTAAAATGTATACTCAGCATTTAAGTTTAGGGGGCAGGATCAGAAAACATACGTTCTCATAGTCCCACCACTCAAAACAACCAACTAGGAAAATACTGTGGGTATATTTTTATG
The DNA here is from genome assembly GCF_000951035.1 of Colobus angolensis palliatus. Classification (NCBI taxonomy): domain Eukaryota; kingdom Metazoa; phylum Chordata; class Mammalia; order Primates; family Cercopithecidae; genus Colobus; species Colobus angolensis. The sequence continues at coordinate 1,165,867 of NW_012115233.1, forward strand.
CATTACAAAATCTGCGTGTATCTTGTAGTTTTCATTTTATATAGCTGTGATTATATTCCATATACCCCTTGATATATTTCAGACTAAATAAATTATTTTAAAATAATTTAATGCCTTTATGATCCTGTATCTAGTGAATAGACATATGATAGTTACTTAATCATTTTATTATTCTTAGAGAGTTAAGGTTTCTAACCCTTTACCACCATGTTTTATTAATGTAAATCGTGGTTTAGTAAATATATTTGTATAAGATTTGGGGGAACTGTTTATTTTCTTAACATCAGTTCCAAGGAGAATGCTGAGGTCAAACAACATGAAAATATTTAAGGCTCTGGGTAGCTACTGGCACGATACTTTTTCTGGGCTGCCTACACAGATGGCTTTTATCTCTGCTGCTGGTTTTCTTTGAGAAGAGTAGGTATGTTTCACCCAGGTGGATATGCTGCTGCTCACTTTATTTTGCCCAGATGATCTGCCTGTCTGGCATGCAGCACTGTTAATCCTACCGAGGGATGCCGTTCAAGTTCCTGGGTATGCAAAGATCTTTCCTATCTGGAACCAAGACAGAAGAGGACAGGAGCGTTGTGTCAGCGAAATAAAAAAAAGGCTGATTGCGGAAAGCCGAAAGAAACAAGCTAAACTTTGGGTCAGCTGGTTTCGCCAGCCTTTTCATAGTGTTCATTGTTCTGCTGCTTCAGAACCTACTGAAAAGTTCGAAGACTTTCTTGGCTGCATTGGGAAATGTTCAGAATTCTTTGCCTGGTTTGCTGAGGCAGGGCTTGCCCTTAAGCTTGGTTGTGGGGAATTTTACCTGGTGTGGCCTAGATTTGAAGAACTTTATGATGAAGTACTTGGCTTTTTGCTCTTATTAGTGGCTGCCTTCAAACCCACTTTAGGGAGAGAGGCTGAGCAGATCCTCCCTGGCAAAAAATTTAGTCATGTTGCTGGGCGCAGTGGCTCACGCCTGTAATCCCAGCACTTTGGGAGGCCGAGGTGGGCGGATGACAAGGTCAGGAGATCGAGACCATCCTGGCTAACACAGTGAAACCCCGTCTCTACTAAAAATACAAAAAATTAGCCGGGTGTGTTGGTGGGCACCTGTAATCCCAGCTACCTGGGAGGCTGAGGCAGGAAAATGGTATGAACCCAGGAGGCGGAGCTTGCAGTGAGCGGAGATCATGCCACTGTACTCCAGCCTGGGCAACAGAGCCAGACTCCATCTCAAAAAAAAAAAAAAAAGAAAAGAAAAATTCAGTCATGTTATCCTGTTTTCTGAACAATAACCAAGAACCTTCTAGAAGCCTGTGTAAATCACTCCGTATGTTCCCAAAGCATTCACGGCTTCAGAACTTTCAAAATATAGGAGCAGAAGACATAAAAAAAATGAACACTCATGTATCTATCTCACATTCAATCTGAAGAGTAAATATTAATAGTAAAAGCCACCGTTTAAAATAAAACATTAAATAAAATCACTATGATCATTATTAACAATACAACACAGAGCTTCTTGACCCAGAAATTCAAGGTCTAGTAGTTAATGCTAAAACAAGGCAATGTTCATCATCTGGACAGCTGATAAGAGTGTATGTGACTGTCTGTGCATGTGTGTGCGCGCGCGTGTGTGTGTGTGTAGATATCAGGAGTTTCAGAATTCAAAAACTACATTAACAGACTAATAGATCTGAAAAGTCCTGTTATTAAAATAATTTAATTATGTTTAACCCTAAATCCTTTGAACACAGGCCACTGCTTTTGTTTCCGATCTTTTTTTCCATTAGCTATTTGTTAATACACTTACCCTAGGACACAGAGAAACATATTTCTTAAAGCAGTAATAGTAATATCATGAGAAACCTGAGATCCATTTAAATGTCTAACAGTCAGAGCGAAGCTCTCTGACTACCAAGAAATGATGTTGTGGGAGAAATTTAATTGAAATGATGTTTAAGACTAATAGCAGATCTCTCAGTGGAAACCCTACAAGCCAGAAGACCTGTAAGCCAGAAAAGAGTGGAGGCCAATATTCAACATTCTTAAATAAAAGAATTTTCACCCCAGGATTTCATATCCAGCCCAACTAAGTTTCATAAGCGACGGAGAAATAAAATCTTTTACAGACAAGCAAATGCTGAGAGATTTTGTCACCACCAGGCTTGCCTTACAAGAGCTCCTGAAAGAAGCACTAAACATGGAAAGGAACAACCAATACCAGCCACTGCAAAAACATACCAAATTGTAAAGACCATTGATGCTGTGAAAAAACTGCATCAACCAATGGGCAAAATAACCAGCTAGCATCATAATGACAGGATCAAATTCACACATAACAATATTAACCTTAAATGCAAATGGGCTAAATGCCCCAATTAAAAGACACAGACTGGCAAATTAGATAACGACTCAAGACCCATCAGTGTGTGTTATTCAGGAGACCTATTTCATGTGCAGACACACATAGACTCAAAATAAAGGAATGGAAGAAGATTTACCAAGAAATGGGAAGGAAAAAAAACAGGAGTTTCAATCCTAGTCTCTGATGAAACAGTTTAAACCGGCAAAGATCAAAAGAGACAAAGAAGGGCATTACATAACGGTAAAGGGATCAATGCAACAAGAAGAGCTAACTATCCTAAATATATACACACCCAATACAGGAGCACCCACATTCATAAAGCAAGTTCTTAAAGACCTACAAGGAGACTTAGACTCCCACACAGTAAGAGTGGGAGACTTTAACACCCCACTGTCAGTGTGAGACAGATCAATGAGACAGAAAATTAACAAGGATATCCAGGACTTGAACTCAGCTCGGGACCAAGCAGACCTAATAGACATCTACAGAACTCTCCATCCCAAATCAACAGAATATACATTCTTCTCAGCACCACACTGCACTTACTCTGAAATTGACCACATGATTGGAAGTAAAACACTCCTCAGCAAACGCAAAATAATGGAAATCATAGCAGTCTCTCAGACCACAGTGCAATCAAATTAGAACTCAGGATTAAAAAACTCACTAAAAACCGGACAACTACATGGAACCTGAACAACCTGCTCCTGAATGACTACTGGGTAAATAATGAAATGAAGACAGAAACAAGGAAGTTCTTTGAAACCAATGAAAACAAAGACACGATGTAACAATCTCTGGGACACATTTAAACCAGTGTGTACGGGGAAATTTATAGCACTAAATGCCCACAAGAGAAAGCAGGAAAGATCTAAAATCTACACTCTTAACAACACAGTTAAAAGAACTAGAGTAGCAAGAGCAAATAAATTCAAAAGCTAGCAGAAAACAAGAAATAACCAAGATAAGAGCAGAACTGAAGGAGATAGAGACACAAAAATCCATTCAAAAAATCAATGGATCCAGGATCTGGTTTTTTGAAAAGATCAACAAAGTAGATAGACTGCTAGCCAGATTAATAAAGAAGAAAATAGTGAAGAATTAAATGGACTCAATAAAAAACGATAAAGGGGATATCACCACTGATCCCACAGAAATACAAATTACCACCAGAGAAAACCATAAACACCTCTAGGCAAATAAACTAGAAAATCTAGAAGAAATGGATTAATTCCTGGACACATACACCGTCCCAAGACTAAACCAGGAAGAAGTAGAATTCCTGAATAGACCAATAACAAGTTCTGAAACTGAGGCAGTAATAGCCTACCAACCAAAAAAAGTCCAGGGCTAGATGGATTCAAAGCCGAATTCTGCCAGAAGTACAAAGAGGAGTTGGTATCATTACTTCTGAAACTCTTCCAAACAATAGAAAAAGAAGGAATCCTTCCTAACTCATTTTATGAAGCCAGCATCATCCTGATACCAAAACCTGGCAGAGACACAAGAAAAAAAGAAAATTTCAGGCCAATATCCCTGATGAACATCGATGCTAAAATCCTCAATAAAATACTGGCAAACCAAATCCAACAGCACATCAAAAAGCTTACCCACCGTGATCAAAGTCAGTTTCATCCCTGGGATGCAAGGCTGGTTTAACATATACAAATCAATAAACATAATCTGTCACATAAACAGAACCAATGATAAAAACCACATGATTATCTCAATAGATGCAGAAAAAGCCTTCAACAAAATTCAACAACCTTCATGCTAAAACTCTCAATCAACTAGGTATTGATGGAATGTATCTCAAAATAATAAGAGCTATTTATGACAAACCCACAGCCAATATCATACTGAATGGACAAAAACTGGAAAAATTCCCTTTGAAAACTGGCACAAGACAGGGATGCCCTCTCTCACCGCTCCTATTCAACACAGTACTGGAAGCTCTGGCCAGGACAATCAGGCAAGAGAAAGAAATAAAATGTGTTCAATTAGGAAAAGAGGAAGTCAAATTGTCTCTGTTTGCAGATGACGTGATTGCATATTTAGAAAACCCTATCATCTCAGCACCTAACCTCCTTAAGCTGACAAGCAACTTCAGCAAAGTCTCAGGATATAAACTCAATGTGAAAAAATCACAAGCATTCCTATACACCAATAATAGACAGAGAGCCAAATCATGAGTGAACTCCCATTCACAATTGCTACAAAGAGAATAAAATACCTAGGAATACAACTTACAAGTGATTATGAAGGACCTCTTCAAGGAGAACTACAAACCACTGGCTCAAGGAAATAAGAGGACACAAACAAATGGAAAAACATTCCATGCTCATGGATAGGAAGAATCAATATCATGAAAATGGCCTCATTGCCCAAAATAATGTATAGATTCAATGCTATCCCCATCAAGCTACCACTGACTTTCTTCACAGAATTAGAAAAAACTGCTTTAAATTTCATATGGAACCAAAAGAGAGCCTGTATAACCAAGACAATTCTAAGCAAAAAGAACAAAGCTGGAGGTATCATCATGCTACCTGACTTCAAAGTATACAAGTCTACAGTAACCAAAACAGCATGGTATTGGTATCAAAATAGATATATAGATCAATGGAACAGAACAGAGGCCTCAGAAATAACACCACAAAACTACAACCATCTGATACTTGGACAAACTTGAGAAAAACAAGCAATGGGAAAAGGATTCCCTATTTAATAAATGGTGCTGGGAAAACTGGCTATCCATATGCAGAAAGCGGAAACTGGACCCCTTCCTTATGCCTTACACAAAAATTAACTAAAGCTGGATTAAATACTTAAATGTAAGACCTAAAACCATAAAAACCCTAGAAGAAAACTTAGGCAATACCATCCAGGACATAGGTGTGGGCAAAGACTCATAGGCAAAGACTTCATGACTAAAACACCAAAAGCAATGGCAATGAAAGCCAAAATTGACAAATGGGATGTAATCAAACTAAATAGCTTCTTCACAGCAAAAGAAACTATCATCAGAGTAATCAGGCAACCTACAGAATGGGGAGAAAATTTCTGAAATCTGACAAAGGACTAATATCCAGAATCTACAAAGAACTTAAACAAATTTACAAGAAAAAAACACACAACCCTATCAAAAAGTGGGCAAAGGATATGAACAGACACTTCTCAAAAGAAGACATTTATGCAGCCAGCAAACATATGAAAAAATGCTCATCATCACTGGTCATTTGGGAAAATGCAAATCAAAACCACAGTGAGACACCGTCTCATGCTAGTTAGAATGGTGATCATTAAAAAGTCAGGAAAGAGGCCGGGCGCAGTGGCTCAAGCCTGTAATCCCAGCACTTTGGGAGGCCGAGATGGGCGGATCACGAAGTCAGGAGATCGAGACCATCCTGGCTAACACGGTGAAACCCCATCTCTACTAAAAAATACAAAAAAATTAGCCGGGCAAGGTGGCAGTCGCCTGTGGTCCCAGCTACTCGGGAGGCTGAGGCAGGAGAATGGCGTGAACCCGGGAGGCGGAGCTTGCAGTGAGCTGAGATCCGGCCACAGCGCTCAAAAAAAAAAAAAGTCAGAAAAGAACAGAGATGCTGGAGAGGATGTGAAGATATAGGAACACTTTTACACTGTTGGTGGGAGTGTAAATTGGTTCAACCATTGTGGAAGAGAGTGTGGCGATTCCTCAAGGATCTAGAACTAGAAATACCATTTGACCCAATAATCCCATTACTGGGTATATACCCAAAGGATTATAAATCATGCTACTATAAAGACACGTGCACATTTATGTTTATTGCGGCACTGTTCACAATAGCAAAGACTTGGAACCAACCCAAATGCCCACCAATGATAGACTGGATAAAGAAAATGTGGCATATATACACCATGGAATACTATGCAGCCATAAAAAAGGATGAGTTCATATCCTATGCAGGGACATGGATGAAACTGAAGATCATCATTCTCAGCAAACTAACACAGGAACAGAAAACCAAACACTGCATGTTCTGACTCATAAGTGGGAGTTGAACAATGAGAACACATGGACACAGGGAGGGAAACATCACATACTAGGGCCTGTCAAGGGGTGGAGGGTTAGGGGAGGGATAGCATTAGGAGAAATACCTAATGTAGATGACGGGTTGATGGGCGCAGCAAACCACCGGCACATGTATACCTACGTAACAAACCTGAATGTTCTGCACATGTACCCCAGAACTTCAAGTATATAAAAGAATAAAAAAGAAATGTTTATAACATATTAGGTGAAAAACATAGGTTACAGAAGTTGGTAGGGTATGATCCCATGTTTGTTAAACATACATTCATGACTTTGTACTTACAAAGTATGTATTGAGAGAAAAAACAACAGAAAGTGTTAATAATGGTTATCTCTGGGTAGAGGACATGTGGATGGCATTTTTTTTCTTATGCTTATCTATATTCCCCACATTCTCTATGATAAAAGTATGCTCTAATACTTTTTAAAAAGTAACATTTAGAAAAACAAAGACAAACTATGCCAGTGCTTGTAAAACATGCCCAGGTGCCTCACTGAGTATTGCAGCATGGCTGTAAGCTGACTCAGGTCCAGTCACTGAGCCTCCAGAAAGTTCTCTTGAATTGACATACTGACAGAAATGGAATGGCTTGTAAGTTTCCCAGGAACAGGATGGGGAACCTTAGGGCTGCATTGGCACCAAGAAACATACATTTGAAAAAATAAAAGCAGGTGGATTATTTTTGGTCACTTCATTTTTTTCAAAGTAACTGGCAGGGCCAGTTAATCCCAGCCCTTTGGCAGGCCAAGGCAGCAGGATACCTTGAGTCCAGGAGTTTGAGACAAGCTTGGTCTCAGCCCCAACTCTACCAAAGTCTCGTCTCAAACCCCTTTGTCTACAAAAATTAGCCAGGCATGGCGGCACACACCTGTGGTCCCAGCTACTCAGGAGGCTGAGGTAGGGGGATCACCTGCGCCTGGGAGGTCAAGGCTGCAGTAAACCATGATTGTGCCACTGCACTCTAGCCTGGAAGACAAAGGGATACCCTGTCTCATACAAAGAAATGACAAAACAAAACAAAACAACTGGCTGGTTGTCTGAATTACCTTTCATTGCTGTGTGTGTGTATGAACACCATCTCCCTGTGACTTTGGCCAGGTGAGTATTCAACAAGAGACTTTTTTCTGCTTGAGTTTGACATTCTGCCATGGTCGAGTAACATACTGTAATTGTTTAGCTCCTCATGTGTCCACCTCAGTGCACTCCTATTAACCTTGAACATTCATGCCCAGATTTTGCCACACCCAGAATATGGATATATGACAAACCCCTTTCTACTTTTATTATCGCTTGCTAAAAGTTTGAACTACATGATAAGCTGAAGTATTGATTTTTTTTGCCCATCTCATCTCTGCTACTATAAAGTTTTTAAACAACATTGGAAAACAAAAATAATACATTTTAGGCGACTCCAAATATCCTCACCAAAAAAACTTGAAAGAAATACTTAGACTTAAAAAACATCAGCAATGTCGATATAACTGGTGAGTACAGATAAATCCTGGGTGTAGACCACAACTTCCTTCTTGGAATCTGAGAATGATACCATTTCAAAAAATTCTTTGAGACAGGGTCTTTCTCTGTCATGCAGGCTAGAGTGCCATGGCACAATTATAGCTTACAGTAACCTTGAACTCCTAGACTCAAGCAATCCTCTCATCCCAGCCTCCCAAGTAGCTAGGACTACAGGCATGCATCACCACACTCAGCTAAGTACTTAGCTTTTGTAGAGATGGGGTCTTGCTATGTTTCCCAGGCTGGTCTCCAACTCCTAGCCTCAAGTGATCCTCCTGCTTCTGCCTCCCAAAGTGCTGGGATTATAGCTATACGCCACCTTGCCCAGCCACATTATTTTTGAACTTAAAAGTTAGTTCATGATTTGTGTGACAGCTATTTGAGGGGAAAGAATTAAAAATACACCAACTACAAGGAAAGCATGAATACCTAAGAAACATCAAAATAATTCAGCCATTAACTCTCACGCTAAATGAGGGCAAGGTGGGTGTGATCTCCTGATAACAGCACATGGGCTTTATTCATAAAATCAAGAAAGATTGGCTTCACTAGATCTTGCTCTGACTTTAATCCCAGGACAGGAAATGCACTGATAATTCTCGAAGCTCTGGAGAGGAAAGCTGCACAAATTGGCCCGGATCCATTTCTGTGGCTGTGAGCCCTCGCACATTGATCTTCCTGATCCCTGAGCCCCTGCTGGTGTTTCCTCACTCACTCGTGCCCTTTTCAATGGTTGGCACCTTTGGTCATAAACGTTTCCACAGGTGAACACAGACAGGCATGAAAGGGAGAGGAAAAGAGCTCTGTGCCTGTATTTGTTATGGTTGAAAATTCAGATTTTTCTCCTGTTTCCACTTAGGCTGAGTTACAAGGTCATTTGCTCAGGAAGACAAATGTAATGGTGGTAGGGGGTTAGGGCAGGGGGAGGTCCGGCTTCGGGTTTCCACCAAGGGTGCAGGTTTAACAGAAGCTAGAATGGGAGGATCATGTACAAAGACTACAGTGAGACTGGTGCCCCAGTTCCTCCCTGCAGCAGCAGCATCATGCACCAATCTGAGATAGGGCACGGTGGGCAAGGAGGGGCCAGGATGGGCTTTCGTGGATAACACAGGGATCCGTCAGAACACAGTTGTTCTTGGAGAAAAAGATACAGCACAGCAGAAAATATCCTATCATCCACACTATAACCCCCTTCTCATCCACGGAACTGTGTAACCCTGGCAGATCACGTGTCCTCTCAGAGCTTCTTCCTTCTAACCTAGACCTAAAACACCCAGGTCACATGAACTTTGTCCTTGAGAGGATAAAGGCCACAGCCAGAATATAGTAACATTAATTTTAAAACCCTCATTTCCAGGCCAGAAGAGCCTCTCCCACCCCCTTGGAAACAAGCTTTGATGGCACCACCAGGACAGCAGTGGCAGTGACTCACGGATATGGGGGATGGCCTTGTGGGCGCCAGGCTCCTCCAGAAAGCAGGCATTTTGCAGGGTGTCTTTTAAAGAGCTTTCCCTGTTAGAGCAGTTTCACCTGCAGTTAGAGCTGCCTTTCCGTTGTCCGTGGAATTCACTGCATACTTCGAGGGGCTGCCTGTCCTGGCAGAGAGCAAGGGACTCATAAAAGTGTCAGAACATTATGAACAGCCCCAAGATGGGCTGTGAGGGGGAATAAGTGAAGCGCAGTGTGGAGGCCGTTCGGTAACTCCAACATCTGTGGACGGGGGCGTGAGGACGACGCGAACAGACTCCTGGCAAACAGCACCTGGGCAAGTCAGCAGGTGCTTGAGCCACGGGGTTCCTCATCGAGCCATCTAGAGGAGTGCACTGAGCAAAGCACCTGGTGAAAACACCTTGTACCTCTGGGATTCCTTGTCTTCACTTGGAACTGAAAGATGTGGAGTTTGATCCAAACCTAGTGGTGAGAGGGTCCTAAATTCCCTTTCTCCTAGAATGACCTGATTTCTGCTGCTCTGAGCTTGCTTGTAGCAGCCTGTGTATTAATTTAACTTCGTTTTTATAGGCCTTTTGCATGCAATGTTAAGCACACAGCCCTACCATCTAATTAAAAGGGACTCATCAATTTGCAGGATAGTCGCTTACAGAAAAAAAATAAAAACACTACACTGAATCTTTCATTCTTAAGAGGTAAGTATCAATCACTCAGGGACAATGTTTGTATTTAACCACTGATCTTGTAAACAGGTTGTAAACACATACAATGCTGAGTGACTCTGTAGGCAAGCCCTATCTTTGAGAAACATTTCTGGTTCTTACCCAGTTAACTATCTGGAGTTTAATTGCACAGGACCTGAGGACTGAATGCTGGAGGTGGTTATGGCAAGGGAAGCTCTCTCTGACATCCTGGGTTCTGACCTTTGGCCTGGCTAAGGCAACCTGCTTTTGTGGGTGCCTCCAGCAGTGACAGAAAGGATGCACAGGAGGTATGACCAATAGATGGAATTAAGCAAGAAGTGCTGAGGCTCGGAGAGTGGCCATCCATCTTGAAGGCGCTGGACCAGACCTCAGATACATGAAGCCCAGCCTAGACCCTGCCCTTGCCCGAGTGGGTGGTCTTGAGCAAATCAGGTAAGACCACTGATTTCAAAGAATGTTTCCATCCTGGAAAACCATGTAGTACAAAGGAATAAGCATGGGTCGCATTCAGGTTCTACAGCTGAGCAACCTTCAGCACAACACATTGCCTCTCCATGTCAGCAAAGTTGACCTGAAAATGCATACTCCACATGGTTCCTTTAAAACTGAAGAAATTAACAAAGTATATGAAAAAAGTTGATACATAGTCATGCCACAAATACCAGTTTCCCATGATGGAGTGTGCTTTCTGAAGCTAACATTCTAATATTATATTCCAAATTTCCTGGACAAAATGTACTTATTGCATAGGAAGACTGGCCTCTGAGATCCTTAATTATCCACTTATTTTGGGATGAAGATAGGGCAATACATTTTACTGACTCCGCTTCCCACTCAGTAATTCTTTTTCTGATCCTATGGGGTAGGGCTGCATACACTAGTATTTCTCTGCCCAAAATGTACGGGTCTCACTTTCCTAAAACTGGCTGCACCTTGTCAGGTTCGTCAGGTTCAAATATCTATTTTAAAAGTCACCCAAAAAGCAAATTAAATAAGAAATGTCATGTTTTTCTGTGTAGTCATATTAGTTTTGCCCCTGGAAAAATGGAGAAAAAATAGCAGAGAGAGCAGGGACAGCCAAGATACCGTCTCTACCTGGATGTGAAATCTGGAGACCCGGGAGCTCAAAGTCACTCTTTGCCAATGGGCTTTTATGGGACAGGAAAGTTGAAGTCCTCGAAGGCCAGACTTGACTGTTTAATGACCTGGGTTAGGATGCACAGAGGGAGACGCCAGAATTTTGGTACTCTGACCCAGTTTCTGGGGTAAAACTGGAAATGAGCTCTTGCTGCATTTTAATTTTTAAATTAACATCAGATACAAACCTGAAAGAAAGCCAATCAAGGATGTAGTCTAAATCCCAAAAGCTGACAGAAGCGGAAATAAAACCATCTATTGAATGGAACAGAAAACAGTGGTCTGAGCACTAAGAATAGAAGATTCCCAGCTCACTGAATTCAAATTTGAATTTTCTTATCTCTGTTATCACCTGTCCAGTTATCAGGTATCTACTTGCCTACCTATCTATTGTTCCATCCCATCCCTTAAACGGAGTTCTTATGTTGCAAAAGGAAGAAAGCAGGAAAGAATTACAAAGGTGTTAAGATAACTATATAGAACATACGGTTCTCCACCTTTTCGGCACCAGGGACTGGTTTCATGGAAGACAATTTTTCTGCGAACCAGAGTCGGGCAGCAGATGGTTTCGGAATGATTTAAGCACATTACATTTACTGTGCCCTGTATTTCTATTATTATTACATTGCAATATATAATGAAATAATTATACAACTCACTATAATGTAGAATCTGGGGGAGCCCTGAGTTTGTTTTCCTGCAGCTAGACGGTCCCATCTGTGCGTGATGGGAGACAGTGACAGGTCATCAGGCATTAGACTCATAAGGAGTGCACAACCTAGATCCCTCACATGTGCAGTTCACAATAGGATTTGCCCTCTTATGACAATCTAATGCCACCGCTGATAAGACAGGAGGCGGAGCTCAAGCAGTAATGCGAGCAATGGGGAATGGCTGCAATTACAGATAAAGTTTTGCTCACTCACCTACTACTCACCTTTTACTAGCACATTCCAGTTCCTAACAGGGCCATAGACTGGTACCAGTCCATGGCCCAGGGGGTGGGGAATCCCTGATATAGACAATATACATGTTAAAGAGACTTAAATAACATATACTGTGGTCTATTAAAATGGCTCGGTTGGTGAAAAGTGAATTTGGAGAGATAGGAATATAGGTATGGTTTCTTCCTACCTTCACATGTAAACACTTTCGTACTTTACAAAATTTGCGTAAGAACATTTTCGTGTCATTAATACGGCTTTTGCATCTGCATCAGATTCCAGAATTTGGAGGTACCATATTTGACTTGACAATTTCCCTTTTAGAGAACAAAACTTGGAGTCTTGATACAACATAATATCTCAGCCTAGATCACAAAGAAGTTAACTGAGAAGGCTCTTACCAACATACTTAACCTAATATTAGAAGGACATTTCAGGCCTAAGCCCTTCCTGCCTGACACTCATGGCACATGGACTATGTGTGAAGTTTGGTTAGAAGTTAAATAAAAATAAAAATAATCACTTCACGTCTGGGGTTCTTTGTTCTCCGTGACGCCCTATCATGTGTGCAGCTGAGCCTTCCCTCCAGTCTGATCTATGCATTTGATAGGATTAGATAACGCAGAAGTCCCAGAAATAATAGCCCAGTTTAATAACAGCTGGAAAAGTATTATTGTAAAGATAGGCCATTCTTAATGACTACCCATGTGGGTTTTTCATGCAGTGAAGAAGGATCTTGGCTAACTTATGGGAATGTCAATGCACAGAATGGGTCATTTACTCACTCAACAATCTCCAAGTAAACCCTAATACGGGTCCTGTTCAACAACTGGAAATGCAGAGATGAAAATGTGTTACGTTAGCCCTAGAGTTCTGGAAGCAGACCCATGAAATGATCATCCAGGCCCCTTGTGCAACTGCAGGCGGTAACCTTACACTGGACTCTAAGTGATAGCCTTAGAGGTTCCATTATGGAGATTCAAAGTGGATGTCATCTCCCAGAGCTATGCAACTGGGGGTGCTGTGAATCATCAAGATACAAGATGCATCAATGGCTAAGCATCAATGGCTAATCATCAATGGCAAATACATCAAGGGGCTAAGCACAAGTACTGTGGGAACAGAGATCAGAGGACCCAGCTCTGTCCCATTGAGAGGTGATGGGATACCACTAAAACTTCCCATGGAAGGTAATATTGACATTTGAAAAGTGGTAGACAAGCAGATTCAAGAATAAGTATATATGGCCAGGCACAGTGGCTCATGCCACTGCAATTCCAGCAGTTTGGGAAGCCGAGGTGGGCAGATCACAAGGTCAGGAGTTTGAGACCAGCCTGACCAACATGGTGAAACCCTGTCTCTACTAAAAATACAAAAATTAGCCAGGTGTGGTGGTGTGCACCTGTAATCCCAGCTACTCAGGAGGCTGAGGCAGGAGAATCCCTTAAACATGGGAGGTGGAGGTTGCAGTGAGCCAAGCCGAGATCACTCTACTGCACACCAGCCTCAGTGAAGGAGAGAGACTCTATCTCAACAAAAAAAAAAAGAAAAAAAAAAGTAAATGTATAGAATGGGATAAGATCAAATACCAATTTTTGCTTTTATTAAATATTTTCAGAAAGTGATCCTGAACCTGCCCAGCCTCCAACCTTCCTGGAGGAAGCAACCTCTTCATTGTCAAGGAGCTAGTGGCTCTTTTCACACTGTCCTTCACACTTTTGGGGCACACAGTTTTTTTGTTTTTTTTTTTTGGCCGAGACTGCCAACTATGACACTTACTTGTAAGCCATCAAGCCCTGAACATTCCGCACAGACCACACAATTAATTTTATTTTTGCCCTCAGCCAGATTTCAAAGACCCCAGAGATGTCTGGAAAATTAATTTATTAAAAAGCAATCACTTGATAATACACACGATGATAGAAGAAATGAATATGTTCAATATCTTATAAAACAGTTGGCAATCACATAACAGTGTTCATTGTCAATTTAGTAGCTTGTCTCATTATGCTCAGCAAAGAGTTGTAAAATAGTGTATTATTCATGAACCAACATGCTTTAATTACTTTTAGTTCACATTTATTTTTCAAATGCAATCTGAGTTACATTCATCTATAAAAGCAACCCATTTTGCAAAAGTTGGCTTCAGGACCTCCCAAAGAAAGAGCCACAAGTTGTGTGTCTCAGCCTGGAAATGCGTACTGGTCAAGCCCACACCTTTGTCCTAGCAGAAGGCAGGTAGTGGCTGCCCCTGACTTTAGATCATCCAGGAAAGGGTTAGCTGATACCACCCCCACCTGTGCACTGCACTCAATAGGGAGTGACTCCCCTAAGCCAGTCCTGCCTGAGGTGGGTAGGATCTGATTCAGTCACCCGAGTCTCTTGATGAGGCTGATCATGTAACTTACTTCGCAGTGGGATAGGAGCAGACTGAACATCAGGGGCTTGATCTGCCCTTGCGTTGCTGGATGCTCCCTGCTTTACACTCCTGCCATTCACCATGAGAGAAACGTCTCCCAGGGGACCACTAGTCCAAGGAAGACAGAGACACATCGAGTAGCCATGGACTTAATTCGTAGCCTGGAGCCAATCCGGCTGGGATCAACTGACCCTCAGCTTGCAGACCGATGCAAAAGCAATAAAGATAATGATTGCTGCTTTAAGCCAGTACCATTTTTGGGGTGGTTTGTTATGCAGCCAAAGCTCACCGGGAAAGTAGCTTATCCAGAATTTACTTTGAGATGCTCTGGCAACATCCTGAAAGCAGCTGGCAGTCAATTTACGTCTATTTCACTTGCTATAGAGGATGTTTTGCACACAGGACTATAAGCTCAAAAGAGAAGTCACACATAGTGAATAAAGAACAGAAAATTTGCAGAGGAGGGAGGATCACTTGAAGTCAGGAGTTTGAGGCAAGCCTGGGGAACATAGCAAGACACCATCCCTATAAAAAATTAAAAAAATAGAAAAAATTAGCTGGGCATGGTGGCACATGCCTGTAGTCCCAGCTACTCTGGAGGGAGGCTGAGGTGGGGAGATCGCTTGAGCTCAGGAGTTGGAGGGGCTACTGCACTACTGCATTCCACCCTGTCTCTAAGAGAATCAGAAGAAACTTTAAAAATATGATTGAAAGCCACAGAGGCAGCCACTCTTACTACGGGTCTTCATTTTCATCAAAGTGCTTCTCACACAGGCAACTCTATGCACATGCTCTAGAGTAACAGAAGGAGAAATTAATTTAGTTAGCATGGTTGACAATTCTTCACCTCAATGTTCAGAGGTGGGCTAAACTCTAAAAGTACCCGATCAGTAAAGTATTAAAAATAATGGTGAAAAATGCCTCACACCACTTGCATTAGTAGCAGTAATGGTTGCAATGGTTGTTATTGTCTCAACTATTCAGTGACAGTGGAATTCAGAGGCAGGAGGGAGAGCAAGCATCCTCTTCTGTCCCTCATTGCCAGCCAAGTCACCCAAAATCCAGGGTGTCCCTTCCATTTCTCTCCCAAGATTGTCCTCTGCTGTCGTACCAGCAGTTGTATTCCACAGTCATATCCTGTGGAGCCCACAGAAATCTCAGCCAGAGGCTGAAATCCTGACACTCCCATAGTCCATGGTAGCTGAACCTTGGCTGGTGGGCCTCTGGTCTGGGCTTCCACAGCCAGAACATCTTACAATGCAAGCATTTGACTTCCAAACTGAATTGCTTCCTAGTGTCTCTCCTTGCCACAGCTTGCGTGCCCAAATTGTCCTCTTGATACAGAGGAATGCTTCAACATTGTGGAGCTCTGATGACCATCCTAGTTAATGTTGGTGTTTGGGCAACAACGGGACACAGTCTGTGTCCTCTACCTGGGGTCTCCTTTCCCTCCCTCTCCCTCCTCCAGGCCCAATGAGGGGAGCTCCTGTACATCCTCCAAGAGCGACATCCTGGGGGAAGTTTTCCAGTTGATTCCTCGGCAAAGTCAAGCCTTTGTTTCCACAGAATCCTGCACATGTTTCTCTAGTATTAAGCGACTGTGCTGTTCGACTTTGTGTGCTTAGTCCTGTTTCTCTCATCCATCCACGAGATCTTTGAGAACACAGAGTACATCTCACACCTTTGTACAGTATTGAGACATAAAAGGGGCTCAGGAAATACTGCAAAGAAATTAGGGAATACTCTTGTCGAGGCCAGTCTCCAAGGCTAGACCGGAGGCCCTAGTCCCTTTCATTGTCCTCTGAGTAAGGCTTCTCCAGACTCTGCTCCTTTCCAAACGTCCAGGTCCTCAGCATTCCCCATTGAAGAAACAAGAGCTGATCATAGTTCATTCTTATTAGGAGTTAGAAAAAGAAAAATGCACACCATCTCCAATGACTCCAGGCCCTCCGGGGGCAGCCCATAGGAGGTTTACAGCCATAGGGAACACACGAGGACATTTCTAATTAAATTCTTTAGTGCTTCTACTTGACCTCATTTCAACTGTGCCATAAATCTTGGGAAAAGAAAAAACCAAAAAACCTCAAATCCACAATTTTAAATAATGCTGATGAGTTGGTTTAGAACAGGGACTCGCCTTATTAACCCAAGAGCTGCAAATACTTGGATTGCCAGAGTGTGCCTTGAGATAGGGTCAGTTAAAGGCCAGTGGCCATCTCAAGTAAAATGTTTTCAAAGATTTCTAAATAATAAACTGGTCTGGCCTATAATTACAGATAAAATAATTTTTTAAAAAACCCTCATAATCCTGCGTGTAATGTTACGGCACGCAGTTGGTGTCCATACACCAAGACGAATACCTCCCCGAGACAGGGAGTCGCAGAAACAATTAAAGTATAAATCCCAGGCACCATTCATGTGCAGGCTCTATTAACTGACTTTGCCATTGGTCACATTAAAGCCTCGTGGAGTTTGCTGGTGGCTTGGGAGGGATGGGTTTTGGAACTACTTAAATGAACATGCAATTCCACTCGGTAAATCTCTGCTGTAATTGGCTAATAAGCACACACTTTGGCAAATAACCACTGGGAACGGGTGGTTGGAGGATTTCTCTCCCTACTTCTTTCTCACTTCCCATGGTTCTTCTGGCATAGAGGGTGGCTCACTCTCTCACACCTCCTGGCCTTTCAGAGTACGGAGACCTGGAAATTCTGAGTCGGCGAGTTCCATCTCAGGGGACACTCAGGGGAAAGTGTGCTGTGCTTCTTAAACTCTGATCTGTCCTCGAGTTTCTGAGCTCCTGCACTGTTGGCGTTTGGGGCTGGATCACTCTTTGCTGTAGGCAGCTGTCCTGTGTATTTGCAGGGTGTTTACTGTCATTTCTGCCCTTGACCACCAGCGGCTAGGAGCGACACTGCACCCTGTCATGACAATCCAAAGTACTTCTAGACACTGACAAATGGCCCATGGGGGGCAGTCACCCCCCGTGAGGGACTCTTGGTCTAGCCAGATGCACCCGGGTCCCATGGCTCAGCATCCTGTCGTGGTGCTTCGTGACAGTCCAGCGACTCTTCTTACACAGGAATCTTCTTCCTGACTTGCTTCTCTACTGACCTGGCCTGTGTCACCTTTTCACCTTCTGGATTTTGCTCCCATTCAGTTTCTCCTCTCCCCTAGGCGTGTGGTTCTTGGTTTCTCAGGCTCTGATCTGCAGTCATCAGCAAAGGATCTTGACTCTGACCCCTTCTGAGGCTCTTCCTTCTTGAAGTCACCGACAGACCTCAACCCTTGCCTCTAGTCTCCTGGGACAGAGCCCAGCATCCCCACAACTGCAGAAGACTTTGTAACTGAACACCAGCTTCACCCAGGACCCAAGCGGTCCCTGGTTGGAAGAGAGGCCAAAATGGAAGCTTTCTGCTTCTTTCCAGGCTCTTGGAAGCAGGTACCCACTGTCCTTCATTTACAGGTTCCCTTTGTATCTAAAAGCAGGGACACTGTAGACCATGCGTCTGTTTTACTTATTTGAGCACATAGGTCATTTCTTTTAGCAGTCTATGACCACATAGTAAAGAAAGTGGAATCTGGGCCATTCTGTGACCTTGTGCCAAAATATAACACTCATTCAGTGCTGTTGTTGCCAGACTGTTTTCACTGTCACATCTGAAGGCTAAAGTCTCCATGGGAATGCCAGGTGCAAAATAGAAAGAGTCTCTGGAAATGGGCATGAGGCTGCCAGATTAAAACATAGGACATTCAATTTAATTTGAATTTTAAACAAATTTTTAAAGTGTAAATATATCCCGTGCGTACAACATAGAATATACTTCTGCTGAAAAAAAAAATCATTTATTTGAAATTTAAATTTAAATGAGTAGGCTGTATTTTTATTTGCTAAATCTGGTCATCTAGGCAGGCAGGATCTCTTTTTCTTGGGGCATATAGGATTTGAACTTGACCCCAGCCCACTCCATCTTGACCTGGACTTGTTTGCTCTGAGCACATGGTGGGGTAACCACCAGGGGAAGTGAGGACTCCAGGGAAACCTAATGGAGACATAGTCTCATCCGGTCACATCTTGTTGTCCTGACGGTGCTGGCTACAAGCTGGGGAGCTCTGAACACCTCTCTAGATCTGGTTCTCATAGCCACTCCCACTGTTGTAGTTGGAAGCTCTGGCCAAGGATTTGTCCATAGCCTTTGTCCTACAGGAAAGTGAAAAGTCAAACTAACCGTGGTTGCAGCTCCTGATTTTGTAACTCGGTTTTCTCAGATTCTCCCTCCGTTGCTTCCCAAATTCTGCAGAGCTGAAACATTTGCATGGGTGCCCTAGGCTCCTAGTTTGTGCACAGTGATGGACAGATGTCTGTCACTCTTAAGTAGTGTCATGGACCATCCTGGTGTGCTCAGAACTGTGGAGTTTCCTGGGCTGTGGGACTGTCCACGCTGAAACCGGTAAACTCCCGGGCAAGTTGGAATGAGTTGGTTATCTAACTTGAGGCTCTTGGTGGAGTTATCTGGGGGGTGGTTTGTAGGGAACAAACCTCCAAAATTCAAATTCCAACTCCCTGGATGATGGGGTTCTCACTCACACTGGCTTCAATGGATAAAAGTCAATTCCAGACTTTCCACAGATGGCCAGATTAACCATCACCTCCATAGGGAGGCATTTCTGGACCATTTTGCCTACCTAATCCCAACCCCTAGACCCTAATGGTTTCTTTCCTAGCATGTCTCACACTTGGGAATCACAGATTTATTCTGTGTCCCTCTCAATAGTTGGAAAGCTCTGTGAGGGACACTGCCTTGTCTGTTTTGTTTATTGCTGAAATCCCCAGAAGTTAGGATAGTCCGGGCATGTTGTAGCTGCTCCCAAAATATCTATTGACTGAGCAAATGGATGATTCAGTGCCCAGCCATGGCAGGGGTAAGACACTGGGAATGAGCTGAAGCAGCACAGCCCTCGACTTTAGAAAGCCTGGAAGAAAGGTGATTGTTTAAGATGGATAGCAGCAGCACAAGATGAATGTTTCACGGAGAGATCCAGAGGACGTGTGTAGCCATGCCCAGGAAGCCTTCACAAAGTGTTTACCCAAATTATTACTTTAAATGGTTACCAAGGTGGGCACAGGACTTCCCTTCTCTTTGCTTACAAAGAACATCACAGGGCTGGGCAATGCAAAGGTGATGGGCCCCAGAACGGCACTGGCGGTTTAGGGTCCCACAGGGTAGGTATAAGTGGGGAAAAACTGTATGTGATAATTAATTTGGGGAGACTGGATTGACATTCAGGGCTAAACACGTCTGGATCCAGCAGTCTTATGTTCTTGAATGAAAAAAAATTTGGAAGACATGTTTTCCTGGTTACACATGTTCTGTTTTGTCAACATGTGCCTGATTGCCCTTTCTTTTGTCTGTATGCCTGGTCACATTTTAACTAACCTCCTTGTCCCACTCCTAGGCCCTCCAAGGCTTCAACTGCCCCTCAGGACCTCTGTAGCCAACATCATCTTCCCCCTCTTCTACCAGAATAAGAAACCCTTTTGCCTCCATTTGCCAACAAGCATCTCTGGGCAGGGGTGGGGGTGGAGGCAACAGCCCCAGTTAGGGGCTTATAGATAAACCACCCCCCCATCTCCCTGGGACAGAGCACCTGGGGGAAAGGGTGGCTGTGGGTGCAGCTTCAGGAGACTTCAATGACCCGGCCTGATGGCTCTCAAGAGAGCAGCAGATCACCCAGCACAGCGTTTGAACTCTGCTAAGGGTCAGACTGCCGTCTCAAGTGGGTCCCTGACCCCCATGTCTCCTGTTTGGGAGACACCTCCCAGTAGGGGCCAATGGACACCTCATACAAGAGAGCTTCGCCTGGCATCTGGCAGGTGCCCCTCCGGGACAAAACTTCCAGAGGAAGGAACAGGCAGCAATCTTTGCTGTTCTGCAGCCTCCGCTGGTGATACCCAGGCAAACAGTCTGGAGTGGACCTCCAGCAAACTCCAGCAGACCTGAAGGGGCCTGACCTATAGAAGGAAAACTAACAAACAGAAAGGAATGCATCAACATCAACAAAAAGGACATCCACTCAGTGACCTCATCCGAAGGTCACCAACATCAATCCAAGAAGATGGGGAGAAATCAGTGCAAAAAGGCTGAAAATTCCAAAAACTGGAATACCTCTTCTCCTCCAAAGGATCATGACTCCTCCCCAGCAAGGAAACAAAACTGGATGGAGAATGAGTTTGATGAATCGACAGATGCAGACTTCCCAAGGTGAGTAATAACAAACTTCACCAAGCTAAAGGAGCAGTTCTAACCCAATGCAAGGAAGCTAAGAATCTTGAAAAAAGATTAGACAAATTGCTAACTAGAATAACCAGTTTACAGAAGAACATAAATGACATGATCAAGCTGAAAAACACAGCGTGAGAACTTCCTAAAGCCTACATAAGTATCAATAGCTGCACTGATCAAACAGAAGAAAGGATATCAGAGATTGAAGATCAACTTACTGAAATAAAGTCAGAAGACAAGATTAGAGAAAAGAAGAATGAAAAGGAATGAACAAAGTCTCCAAGAAATATGGGACTATGTGAAAAGACCAAATCTACATTTGCTTGGTATACCTGAAAGTGACGGGGAGAATGGAACCAAGCTAAAAAACACTCTTCAGGATATTATCCAGCAGAACTTCCCCAACCTAGCCAGATAAGCCAACGTTCAAACTGAGGAAATACAGAGACCACCACAAAGATACTCCTTGAGAAGAGCAACCCCAAGACACATACTTATCAGATTCACCACGGTTGAAATGAAGGAGAAAATATTAAGGGCATTCAGAGAGAAAGGTCGGGTTACTCACTATGAGAAGCCCATCAGACTAACAGCAGATCTCTCAGCACAAACCCTACAAGCCAGAAGAGAGTAGGGGCCAATATTTAACATTCTTAAAGAAAAAAATTTTCAACCCAGAATTTCATATCCAACCAAACTAAGCTTCGTAAGTGGAGGAGAAATAAAATACCTTACAGACAAGCAAATGCTGTCACTGCCAGGCCTGCCTTACAAGAGCTCCTAAAGGAAGCACTAAACATGGAGAGGAACAACTGGTACCAGCCACTGCAAAAACATACCAAATTGTAAAGACCATCGATGCTAGGAAGAAACTACATCAACTAATGGGAAAAATAATCAGCTATCATAATGGCAGGATCAAATTCACACATAACAATATTATTAACCTTAAATGTAAACAGGCTAAATGCCCCAATTAAAAGACACAGGCTGGCAAATTGGATAAATGTAAGATCCATCGGTGTGCTGTATTCAGGAGACCCACCTCATGTGCAAAGACAAATATAGGCTCAAAATGTAGGGATGCAGGAAGACTTACCAAGCAAATGGGAAGCAAAAAAAAAAAGCAGGGTTGCAATCCTAGTCTCTGATGGAACAGACTTTAAAGCAACAATGATCAAAAGAGACAAAGAAGGGCATTACATAATGGTAAAGTGATCAATTCAACAAGAAGAGCTAACTATCCTAAATATATATGCACCCAATACAGGAGCACCCAGATCCATAAAGCAAGTTCTTCAAAGACCTACGAAGAGACTTAGACCCCCACACAGTAACACTGGGAGACACTAACACCCCAGTGTCAATATGAGACAGATCAACGAGACAGAAAATTAACAAGGATATGCAGGACTTGAACTCAGCTCTGGACCGAGCTGACCTAATAGACATCTACAGAACTCTCCATCCCAAATCAACAGAATATACATTCTTCCCAGCACCACATTGCACTTATTCTAAAATTGACCACATAATTGGAAGTAAAACACTCCTCAGGAAATGCAAAATAATGGAAATCATAACAAACAGTCTCTCAGACCACAGTGCAATCAAATTAGAACTCAGGATTAAAAAACTCACTCAAAACCACACAACTACATGGAAACTGAATAACCTGCTCCTGAATGACTACTAGGTAAATAACAAAATGAAGGCAGAAATAAAGAAGTTTTTTGAAACCAATGAGAGCAAAGACAAAAAGTGCCAGAATCTCTGGGACACAATTAAAGCAGTGTGTAGAGGGAAGTTTATAACCAGCTAGCCCACAAGAGAAAGCAAGAAAGGATCTAAAATCGACACCCTAACATCACAAGTAAAAGAACTAGAGAAGCAAGAGTAAACAAATTCAGAAGCTAGAAGACAACAAGAAATAACTAAGATAGCAGCAGAACTGAAGGAGTCAAAGACACAAAAAACCCTTCCAAAAAAAAAAATCAATGAATGCAGGAGCTGTGTTTTTTTTGTTTTTGTTTTTATCAACAAATTAGACCACTAGCCAGATTAATAAAAAAAAGAGAGAGAAGATTCAAATAATTGCAATAAAAAATGATAAAGGGGATATCACCACTGATCCCACAGAAATACAAAGTACTGTCAGAAAATACTATCAACACCTCTACACATATAAACTAGAAAATCTAAAAGAAATAGATAGATTCCTAGACACATACACCCTCCCAAGTCTAAACCTCTAAGAAGTAGAATCCCTGAATAGACCAATAAGTTCTGAAAATGAGGCAGTAATTAATAGCCTACCAACCAAAAACAGTCTAGGATCAGACGGATTCAAAGCCGAATTCTACCAAAAGTACAAAGAGAGCTGGTATCATTCCTTTTAAAACTATTTCAAACCATAGAAAAAGAGGCAATCCTCTCTAACTCATTTTATGAGGCCAGCATCATCCTAATACCAAAACCTGGCAGAGATCCAACAAAAAAATAAAATTTCAGGCCAATATCCCTGATGAACATTGCAGCAAAAATCCTCAATAAAATACAGGCAAATTGAATCCAGCAGCATATCAAGAAACTTGTCGACCACGATCAAGTCAGCTTTATCCCTAGGATGCAAGGCTGGTTCAACATAGGCAAATCAACAAACATAATCCATCACATAAACAAAACCAATGGCAAAAACCACATGATTATCTCAATAGATGCAGAAAAGGCCTTCAATGAATTTCAATAGCCCTTCATGCTGAAATTCTCAACAAACTAGGTATTGATGGAATGTATATCAAAATAATAAGAGCTATTTATGACAGACCCACAGCCAATATCATACTGAATGGGCAAAAACTGGAAGCATACCTTTTGAAAACTGGCACAAGACAAGGATGCCCTCTCTCACCGCTCCTATTCAACAAAGTATTGGAAACTCTGGCCAGGACAATCAGGCAAGAGAAAGAAATAAAGGGTATTCAAATAGGAACAGAAGGAGTCAAATTGTCTCTGTTTGCAGATGACATGAATGTATATTTAGAAAACCCCATCATCTCAGCCCAAAATCTCCTTAAGCTGATAAGCAACTTCAGCAAAGTCTCAGGATACAAAATCAATGTGCAAAAATCACAAG
>NW_012115233.1:1190819-1287942 GCF_000951035.1 Colobus angolensis palliatus
ACAAAGAACTTCAACAAATTTACAAGAAAAAACAACCCCATCAAAAAGTGGGCAAAGGATATAAACAGACACTCCTCAAAAGAAGACATTTATGCAGCCAACAATCCCATGAAAAAAAGCTTATCATCACTGGTCATTAGAGAAATGCACATCAAAACCCCAATGAGATACCATCTCACACCAGTTAGAATGGCAATCATTAAAAAGTCAAGAAACAACAGATGCTGGACCTCTCCAGAGAAATAAGAACGTTTTTACACTGTTGGTGGGACTGTAAAGTACTTCAACCGCTGTGGAACACAGTGTGGTGATTCCTCAAGGATCTAGAACTGGAAATACCATTTGACCCAATAATCCCATTACTGGGTATACACCCAAACGATCATAAATCATTTTACTATAAAGACACATGCACGCGTATGTTTATTGCAGCTCTATTCACAATCACAAAGACTTGGAACCAACCCAAATGCCCATCAATGATAGACTGGATAAAGAATATGTGGCACATATACACCATTGAATACTATGCAGCCATAAAAAAGGATGAATTCATGTTCTTTGCGGGGACATGGATGAAGCTGAAAACCATCATTCTCAGCAAACTATCACAAGAACAGAAAACCAAACACACCGTCTTCTGACTCATAAGTGGGAGATGAACAATGAGAACACATGGACACAGGGAGGGGAACATCACGTACCGGGGCCTGTCAGGGGGTGGAGGGTTAGGGGAGGGATAGCATTAGGAGAAATACCTAATGTAGATGACCGGTTGATGGGTGCAGCAAACCACCACGGCACATGTATCGTAACGAACCTGCACATTCTGCACATGTACCCCCAGAATTTAAAGTATAATAAAAGAAAATTAAAAAACAAAAATCAAAGGGCACACCTACATAAGCATTTTACGCTAAACTATTCATGACTGCTTTGGACTATCTAAATTTAGAAAAAGACTTCATCCGTTTGAAAAGAGTTTAACACTCTTTTACCTGTTTGAATCTCTGATTGCTTGACAATATCTCACCCCACAAATGTTACCAAAGTCACCATCTGGCTCTCTTATTTCATGGGCCTTGATTCTGAAAACACAAGCACTCCCTCACACAGAAACCCATTAAAGTAACCCTGTAAAACAAAATTTGACTTCCCTTTGATACGCTTGGTTTGGTTTTGGCAGGTTTATTTTTTTTTTTTGGGGGGGGTGTATTTAAGTATACTTTTCAGTTTACTGATAATGAGTAAAGAGAAAAAAGGAGTAGAACACTTTGGGATAGAGGACCAAATTTCCAACATGAAATGTGTTAATTTTTAAGTGGATTTCCGTAGGTGTCTTGGAACATCAGTCAAGCCATTGATAGGTGGTAAATAACCTGTGGTGGGTGGAAATGAGTCTAAAAATTCAACATCAGAACTTTACCCAAGAAAAATGCCCTAGAGTGAGGTCACTCCAATTGGAAATTGTTTGTGTCCATCTGTCCATCCATCTATCTTTTCAATAATTTTCCGTCTACCTTTCAATAATTTTGACGGTTGACTCTGTGCCAGGTGCCGTTTTAGATTCCTGTTCTAATGGAACTCATATTCCTTAGACAGAAGAGTAAACAACCAAACAAACAAAAAATAAATCAATCAATAAGAACATCAGCTAGTGTTAAGTGCTTTGAGGAAAACAAATCACAGTGCTGTGATAGAATATAATAGGGAAGTATGGGGCAAGGGCATTAAAGCAGGTGGTCAGGGAAGGCCTCCCTGAGGTGGTGACATTTCAAGCAAGCTGCGAATAAAAAGAATAACATCAAGTCCTGCCTAGTGAGCAAACAGCCAGTGTGAGAGCCCAGAGGCAAGAATGACCCTGGCCTGGTTCAAGATTCAGCAAGTCAGTCAAAGGAGAATAGTTTAAGAAGAAGAGACATCTTGAAATTAACGGCATGTCAATGGAGAACGGAAATGAATACGGATCTGGTATCTTTTGACACTGGAAGCCAGTCCCGTATTATCAACAGCGAAGTCATATGTAACTTCTGCTTGCCGATGATCTCAGTGGCTTTGTGCGCGTTTCACTGCAAACTTGCTTCCCCCCAACCAGCTCCCCCAGTTGAATCCAGTCTGATTCAGTAACTGACTCCTCTTTGCTGAGCTGTGTGAAATTAGGCACTTGGTAAACCGGCATTAGGGTTTTTGCCGGAACAGCCCAAAACATTCTGTGCAAACATTTCCCGAGGCACCTCTTCCCGGCTGGAAGTAATGGGTGACTATTTGCAAACTGCTTAGCCGGTCTAACCACTGTCAACCCACCCTAATTAGCTGCAGCCGCAACAAAGGCACCCTTCTGGAAGCCTTTGTTGGTTAAAAAAATAAAAACGGTTCTCTTTGCACATGCTTTAACTCCCATTTGTATGTGCATCAGGAATATGTAATGAATAAAATGAAATATGGAAGATACTGTCATAGTACATCCAAATCAAACATTTGCTAAAACAATTATATTAGAAAATAGCCATTGCCTGTAAAATTCTGGAATGAGTGAAAACTCTTTTTATTTTGTTTCCTTCTAAGTGTGCTTATAATTTCAGTGAAGGACATCTTTTCCCAATACTTCTTATTTTACCCACCCAGTTTTGGACAGAATTTTCCTAAACTCAGTGTCTCCTAACACATAACAGTCCTTTTATTTGTCCTTAATAAACCTCAAAGAAGGTTCACCCTCCTGTCTGGATTAATTTTGCTATTGATTCATTTTCTTTGGATCATAAAACAAGTGTACCACATGTTAGATAAACTGGAATTACTTTTTTTCTTTTTCAAATTAACTACTCATGGTTAAGCAGAGTTATACATAAAGAGTTAAGAGAACCACTTAGAATTAAATGATCCTACGTGATAATAAATTTTGCTTTTCGGAATAAAGCAATTTTCTCTTCATTGCAGTCTTACTAATACAATACAGTGTCTGCAATAATAACTCTATTTCCGACATCCCAAGTTCTCCCACTTCTTTAGCTCTCTAATTTCTTACATGATGTCCCTGGTTTTACAAGTATTTTTAATAGACGGATGTTCCAGATTCTTCTATACAGTCAAATCCTTTCATAATCAGAGACTTGTTTTTCTGCAGGAATTTAATTCCCTCTGCAGAATTGTAACATGGGTTGGACTGATCTGGTTTACATTTTCTGACATGTTTTCCCTCCCCTGAAGATTAACTTAACTATCGCTTGGCTCCTTCTCAATTCTTTTCATCTCATTTTCACTTAAAAATATTCTGATTTTATTCGGTAGGCTATCTTGTACTGTTTTCTGAAGATAGGGATTTTAGCTCTGAGAACATGGTTTCGTGCTGCCAAGTGTTTCTCCCTTGAATTCCAGATGATGCCTAGATTGTTTGAAATTAACACAATGTGTCCAAAATTTACAAAAAAAAAACAAATTCAGCTTAGTGAGCTGAATATCTCTATTAAGAAAGTCACTTGGTTAGTCAATTTAATATAATTTTGTCCAAAAGAATCCACTCTATCAGCCATTTATCATTAAGTACATAAAGCATTGAGTTAGGTAAGAACATTTAAAAATATATTTTTAAAATCTACACAGAATGCACTAAACCCATGCTGTGATTTAAATGTTTATGTCCCCCCCAAAATTCATATGCTAAAACCTAACCCCAATGCAACAGTATTGAGAAGTGGGAACTTTGAGAGCTGATAAGGTTATGAAGGCTCTGTCTAAATGGATGGGATTAGTGCCCTTGTAAAAGAGGTTGAGGCCAGGTGCAGTGGCTCACGCCAGTAATACCAGCACTTTGGGGAGCCAAGGCAGGCAGATCATCTGAGGTCAGGGGTTCAAGACCAGCCTGACCAACATGAATAAACTCCATCTCTTCTAAAAATACAAAAGTAGCCGCGTGTAGTGGCGCATGCCTGTAATCCCAGCTACTTAGGAGGCTGAGGCAGGAGAATTGCCTCAACTCAGGAGGCGGAGGTTGCAGTGAGCCAAGATCACGCCATTGCACTCCAGCCTGGGTGATGGAGTTAAGCTCCATTTCAAAAAAAAAAAAAAAAGAGATTGAAAGGTGCTGCCAGGCACCTTCCACCATGAGAGGCCACAGAAAATTCCATCTATGGGGAATAGGCCCTCACCAGACACCAAATCTGCTGCAACCCGATTCCCAGCAGAGGGATCCCAGCTTCTAGAACTGTAAGAAACAAATTTCTATTGTTTATAAATTACACGGTTTAAGGTAATTTGTTCTGGCAGTCTGAACAGACTAAAACAACTCCCCTCTTTAGACAATTAAATCTTCATAATTCTTCAGAACTTAGCTTAAAAATCTCCTCTTCAGAGATATCTTCCCTGGCCGTTCCCTGCTCCCTTCTTCCCTTCCTCTCTTCCTTTCTCCTTCATGGAGCTAATTTGCAACTTGCAATTGCTTTTTGTTGTTGTTGTTTGGTCTGTCTTTGCCACTATTTTATATTCTTTGACTCTGTAACAGAATGGTCATAATGGTCACTGCACCTAGTCCAGTGCCTGATGCAAAGCAGGTACTTAATAAACGTATGGTAAATGAATTTTAAAATACATATCCCAGAAGGGTTAATTTTTCTCCTCAATTCTCCGGCCTGGCCTCCTACATGAATGGAATTAGCCAGTTACCAGCATGATTTCATTATTTTATTCTGAATCTGATTTGAATTATGACTGCTATGTCTTTGCCATTTTAGAAGACGTTGTTCTCACCTCTCTGGCCAGACGGGTCCAGAAATATTCCCTCCCAGGAGAAGGACTCCACCAAAACTCCACCAATCCAGGGATCCTGGGTCCGTCCTCCCTTGTGTTCTGGCTCTTGTGCATGGCACTTTGAACAAACATTTCTCAGGACTGTGTTATCCTTGCAGAGGAGGCCATCCAAACAAGAGGACTTCGGGTGAAATTCCTGCTCTGATTTTCATGCCTATGCTTTTAAGGCAATCTGCAGAGAGCACGAGGGTCAAATTGACCGCTCGGCAACTCAGCTGTCTCCAATTCCCCAAGAGACTGTGGAGAAGTCATCTCACCTTTTTGGCACTTGGCTCTTTAATTGCCAGAATGAGAGGATGTGATGCAATAAACGCTATGATTGCTCTTGCTCTAGCATTTTGCAATGACTTCCATTATATGGAGGGACTGCATTTCTTTCCCAGGTGAGAATCAGTCCTTGTTCTGGTGCCTAGGGGACGCTCTACTTCTGAGCAGGGGGAGCAGTGAAAGCGCATCATTCAGTGGTGATGAGCACCAGGTCTGAGGCTCCTGAACATTTCCTGTCTATTTATAGAGAATCTGGGATTCTGTCCAGCAGGCCTGCCGATTGCATCAACCAAATAATAAATTCGTTTGAGAAATCTGTTACGCATTGATTCCATGAGCTTGGGTTCCCAGCTTGCCAGCGTGGCCTGGCTTTACTAGGGGGATCAACCATCCCAGTTTGCCTGGGACCAAGGGGATGTCCCAGAACTTGGGACTTTCAGTGCTAAAACTAGAACAGTCCCAAGCAAACTGGACAAGGGTGACTCTATTTGTCTGTAATAATTCCGATTACAATAGCAACAGCCATCACTGTCAGCATTATTATAACAATGACTTGTTAAGTGCTTAGCACCTGCTACATTTTATTAGGACTTTGCTAGTATCACCTGATCTTCAGAGCAACCCTGATATCAGAGTCCCTCCATTCCACAGATGGAAACTGACTCTCGGAAAGGTTATGTGCTTATTTCAAAGTTTCTTGGCTAATAAGGAGCATACTTAGGATTCCAAACCTGACCAAAGTGAACTTAAACCCTGTGTCAAAATTGGAAATTTGGTCACCGATTGGGCATTTGATGACATCAAGGACTCATCGTTAACTGTTTTCTAGGTGTGCTAATGCTATTATGGTTATTTCTTTTTCTGTCTTTATCTTTGTTTTTTTTGAGATGGAGTTTGGCTCTTGTCACCCAGGCTGGAGTATAATGGCATGATCTCGGCTCACTGCAACCTCTGCCTTCTGGGTTCAAGCGATTCTCCTGCCTCAGCCTCCAGACTACCTGGGATTACAGGCACCTGCCACCATGCCCAGCTAAGTTTTTGTATTTTTAGTAGTGACGGGGTTTCACCATGTTGGTCAGGTTGGTCTCGAACTCCTGACCTCAGGTGATCCATCTGCCTCGGGCTCCCAAAGTGTTGGGATTACAGGCGTGAGCCACTGCATCTGGCCTAAGTCTTCATCTTTTAGGGGCACATTTAGGAACATTTACTGATGGGAAAAGACATCAAACCCCTGTCAATAAGTCATATCAGGCTCAAAGCCGTCCCTCAGTGCAATCCCTGGGATCACAATAGGGTAGAAAGAACCAATGCTGGGGGCCTGGGCTGGATCTGCCTCTCACCAGCCAAGTGAGCAGGTATCTATTCTCCAATTTGCCTGGGTTTAGACAGAATCTTCACCATGATAATTAAAAAAAAATTTTTTTTGTAAGAAAAGCCTTGATATTTAAACTTCTATGTGTGTGTGGTTGGTTATGAGTGGAACCCTTTCTTCACATGAAATATTCTACAAATGCTTAATTCATAAAACTCATTTAAAATGAGTTATTCTGGTGTAAGGGAGAACCAAGAAGCCTCCTAATAGCATCCTTTGGAAACCCATTGGTCTATGCCACCCCCGTCTGCAGAAACCTAACAATATTAGAAAGAAACATTTAGTCAGTGTGATAACTCTGGTTCTGTCAGGCAGGACTGGCAAATTTCTCCTGTCAAGGACCAAGTTAAAAATGTTGTAGGCTTTGTGGGTTGTACGATCAATGTCGCAACTACTTAAATCTGCCCTTCCAGCATGAAAACAGCCATGGACAAATGTAAAATAATGGATGTGGCCATGTTCCAATAAAACTTTATTTATAGACACAAATTTGAATTTCATATACTTTGTGTGTCACAAAATATTCTCTTTCCCCTCAAAATTTAAAACGATTCTCAGCTGACAAGTATATAAAAACAGGCTCAATGTGGCCCATGGGCTGTCATTTGCTGAGCCCTGCTATAAAGATTGTCAGGCTCCTGGTTTCGATTTTTTTTTTTTTTTTTTTTTGAGATGGAGTCTTGCTCTGTCACCCAGGCTGCAGTGCAGTGGCGCCATCTCCGCTCACTGCAACCTCCGCCTCCTGGGTTCAAGCGCTTCTCCTGCCTCAGCCTCCCAGGTAGCTGGGATTACAGGCTTTCACTACCACGCCCGGCTAGTTTTTGTATTTTTAGTAGAGACAGGGTTTTACACCATGTTGGCCAGGCTGGCCTTCAACTCCTGACCTCAGGTGATCCGCCCGCCTCAGGCTTCCAAAGTGCTGGGATTACAGGTGTGAGCCACCACGCCTGGCCTTGGTTTCGATGTTGGCCCCTTTGAGTTACTATCTACACATTTGAGGGAACATTATTTAAGTCCTCAAGCCTCAGTTCCCTGATTGTGAAAGGGGTGTTTTAAAAGTAAAACCTACAGGCAGTAGAGATATACAGGAACTCCGTACCTTCCACTCTGTTTTTCTGTGAACGTAAAACTGCTCTAAAACATAAAGTCTGTCTAAGAAGAAAGAAATTCCCACTTAAATAAAATCCACTTCATGAGTTTATTGTGCAGATTCAATGAGATAAGACAGGAAAACACTTCAGCACATGCTGGTCACCCTCAGCTATAATTACGCAGTCCTCCTGGAAACCAGTATACTGCCCTTCTTGACCTTCAAATAGCTGTGACCTCTGCAAGGCACAGCCCTGAAGCAATGACCCTTAGAACTTGGATCCCAGGCCTGTTTTGGCCGAAGGGACTAACCTACAGTCAGCATGGATCCGACTCACAAATGTATGCCTGTTCCCTCGGCCCCCAGCCTCCACCCCACCGTCATCGCCTGTTACTGGCTGAGCTCCCGGGCCTTTTCCCTGGGCTAAAGTGTTGTTTGCTTTTCTTCTGCAGCTTTTTCCAGAGATAGGAGCAATGTTCACTTAAATAACCTTATCACTCTTACCTTCAACTCCTCCCCTAGGTTCCCCATTTGAGCAGTGTGATTTCTACATAATCCCTTAGGCAGTTCCTGTGGCCTCCCTTCTCCAATTTAAGTATAAGTGCTGCCTAAGCGAAGCTAGCACGTGGCCTCTCTTTCCTAAGAGCCTCCTGGGCAGGTGTGGGTGTGCGCACGGGTGAGGGTGCGAGTGGTCACATACACATCTGATAACATTTTTCTACTCCTTTCTTCATCTTGGGCTCCACTGAGCTCCCTCGTTTACTTGCATCTCTTTGTCCTTGACTT
Source organism: Colobus angolensis palliatus (assembly GCF_000951035.1). Taxonomy (NCBI): domain Eukaryota; kingdom Metazoa; phylum Chordata; class Mammalia; order Primates; family Cercopithecidae; genus Colobus; species Colobus angolensis. The sequence continues at coordinate 1,199,138 of NW_012115233.1, forward strand.
GGAAACACGGAACACCTGCTATTTCTTGGGGGCCATTTCGAGCCTGATCGTCTCTAGCTCCTTCCTGTCTGCGAGGCCTGGGATTTGGGCTATGACACCTCCTGTCCTGAGGCTCATGTTAGTTATTTTGGATCTCTTCGTATTGCAATCACCTAAAGAATCCTAGCGGTTTCTTTCCCTTATTTTCTCCGCCAGCCCCTACCTAAATTAGTTGCCAGAGGGCTGGCTTTGTGGGTTCTGAATTCATACCCATGCAGTTGTCCCCAATCACAGTCCCTTCCTGATGTTGCTGGGGCATCTGTAAAATGCCTCAACAAATCTTTTTTTTTTTTTTTAACTCTTTACATGCTCTTTTTCTTATTGTTTAAAAATAAAATGCGTCATGCACATTGACATTGTCAAAGTAATTCATATGCCTTATTAAAAGTGTAGAAGCTGAACAAAGAGAAAAATAATCAAGCATATTATTATTCAACGTTTTTGAATAATTTTCTACTGAAAAACTTTGGCATATTCCTGTGGTTAGATCATTCTCTCCCTGCCTCTTTCTCTCTCTACATTTATATATATGTAGTAGTGTATGCTGATAGAGTTATTTAACACAGTAGCATCCATATTTTTGTTATTACTCTCCTAGTGAGCATCTCTCTATGACTTCATATTATTCCATCCAAGGATCCTCTTACATTTTAATCATTTCCATTTTATTAAACATTTGTTTCCAATTTTTACCATTATAAATACTCCAAGCAGCATCTTTGTGAACACATGATTTTTATTATATCTTAAATCACTCATTTATGGTTGATTGCTACAGGTGGAATGACTTGAGGAACATCTTGGAGATAGTTACATATTCTTTAAGGAAAAGGTATTGTCAGAGCCTGTGTTGCATGATATGGCTGCTACTATTGACTTTCTGCTGCTTCTAACTGGTCTGGAATCTCAGTTCCTGGATTACTCTCCCAGAAAGAATAATCCTCAAGAAACTCTCCACTCAGTTTGTCACCTTTATACCAAACTATGCCCTTCCCTTTGCTTTAGTGAACGTGGCTGCAAACTACACCAGATGAACTCTGTGCACCAACCTTTCGTTTCAGAACATAAATACCAGCTCAACCATGGATCATTTTGCCTGACCTTTCTGAGTTCGTCAACTTGTCTCTGATATATAGCAAAGCCTAACTTCTTTGTTTTAAGAAAAATTCCAGGAGTCAAATCCCCAGATCCACACATTTATGAGTGTGGTGCAAAGTAAAGCTGTAATATTTCACTGCTAAAACCTTCATGAGAGCAAGCAATCACTGTGGCTCCTTGCCTACCACTGTTCACCGGTGCAGTTTTATGTCTCCTGAAAATGCCTTTTTTCTAAACACACCAAGGGCTAAATTGTCTCCTGGCTTCCTGTATCCAATTGGGTAACTGATGCGTATACAGCCTCCTCAAATGCACCCTAGCTGACACTCACATTGGACCGACTTCTGAAAAAGCTTTGGTGAACTTCAGTCCGGGAATGGTTAGCTTTTGCCTTTTCTGTGAAATCATATCCAACGGCTGGCTCGACCTGTCATGGTCCCTCTGTGAGGCCAGTCTATAGTCTAAGGCTTAGGTGCAGATGAAAATCAGAAGTGACTAGGAAGAGCTCTCTGCTCGTTTTAGGAGAGAGCTACCTTCTGTGTCAAGTGACAGAAGTGAAATTCGCTACCTGCCTTCTTTTCAGAATGAATAAAAACCTGACCCATCTTGAAACTCCATTTGGAACTGATCTCCATGCTTTTATATTTAGGCAGCATTCACCTCACAGCAATATCACATTTGCTTTACTGCCGGAAGGGGCCTTGGAGCTCATCTTGAGGGCTTGTTGGAGATTTTAGCTGGGGGGGTCACAGACAACCCCTTCTAAACCCTTGGTCTGTGGAAAGCGTTGTCTTCAACTGTCTGTCCAGATTTGGAAGAGAAGCAGAGTGAGGGAAGACGCACCTGCTTGGCCGTCAGAGGTGGACACTCAGCTAAGACTGTCACTGATGACCTGGGAGATGCTGGCAATTCCCTTGATTTCCTTAAGGCTCCGTTTCCTCACCCGTGAGTGGGGATACTAACAGCTTCCCTACAACCTTGCCTAGAAGAGGAGCAATGTTTGCCAAGTCCTTTTCGTGGTACCTGTTGTGAGAAATGATCAACACTGAAAGATTTTATTGTTAGCTAGAGAGACGTCTTTTTTTTTTTTTTTTTTTTTTTGTGAGATGGAGTCTTGCTCTGTCGCCAGGCTGGAGTGTAGTGGCGCGATCCCAGCTCACTGCAACCTCTGCCTGCTGGGTTCAAGCGACTCTCCTGCCTCAGCCTCCTCAGTAGCTGGGACTACAGGCGTGCACCACCACACTCAGCTAATTTTTTTTTTTTTTCATTTTTAGTAGAGATGGGGTTTCACCATATTGGCTAGGATGGTCTTCATCTCCTGACCTTGTGATCCGCCCCCCTCGGCCTCTCAAAGTGCTGGAATTACAGGCGTGATCCACCGCGCCTGGCCAGCTAGAGAGATGTCTGAATGAATTGCAGTGACCATGAGAGGGATAAACTGAGCAGGTAGATCACTCTCCCCAGTGCAACAGCTTCCACTTTACCCCCTATATTTTACAGGTGAGGAGAATGAATTTCAGGTGAGTTAGCAGCTTAGTACCTAATGACACATTCAGGACTCATACTCAACCTCCTTGATCCACGATTCAGTGTTCTCTCTGCTATCTTGTGCTGCCTGCCAAAAAATTCAGGTGACCACGGACAAGGACACACCAGGAGGGTACCTTGACAGTGAGATGACTGACGAGACGTCCCCAGCATGAGGTTTTAACCACAGACATAGATCTTTGGACTAGCACAGCCAGGTCTCCTGTTATAACTGGACCATCCTTTCTGAGTTCCAGACACTGCCTTCCACGTCTGTTCAGCGGCACTCAATGTGTACAACCATGAGATGCATGATGCTAGGCAACCTGTCTTGCAGAAATTTTAACAATACAAATTTATCCTTAAAAATCTCCCCATTGATGTTCACATGAGTCTAGGCATGGGATCAAATGTCATAGAACTACACACACACACAAAATAAATAAACATAAAAAGAAGAGAGAGGCTGGGCACGGTGGCTCACGCCTGTAATCCCAGCACTTTAGGAGGCCAGTGTGGGCAGATCATGAGGTCAGGAGTTTGAGACAAGCCTGGCCAACACGATGAAACCCCGTCTGTACTAGAAATACAAAAATTAGCCAGGTGTGGTGGTGGGCACCCGTAGTCTTGGCTACTCGGGAGGCTGAGGCAGGAGAATCGCTTGAACCCGGGAGGCAGAGGTTGCAGTGAGCTGAGATCGTGACACTGCACTCCAGCCTGGGTGACAGAGTGAAATTCCATCTCAGAAAATAAAATTTAAAAAAAGAGTGCATGTAAAAACTGGTGAAATCTGAATGAGGTGTGTTGTTTAGCTAATATAGTATTGTACCCATGTCAGTTTCCTGGTCTTCTTAGTGTAGTGCGGTTAAATAAGGTGTTACTATTGCAGGGAGCTAAGGGCTTTCTTTCTCTACTAGCTTTGCTACTCCTTGTAACTCTACAATTATCTCAAAATACAAAAGTATTAAAAATACAAGTCCCCTACTTTGCTCTGTTCTTCCGGAAAATTATCTTAAGGACATAAAGATGCATACAGAAAAGGCCGTAATGTTCACCATAGGAGGTTTTAAAGTAAATTCTCACCCAGCTTGGTGGGTGAGGGCAGTGGGTCATGGTGAGTGAGGGTCAGCTTGGCTGGGTGACCTTGTACTGCTTGTCTTGCTCAGCCTCAGCCAAGCTACTTAATGTCTCTGTGCTTGGGCATCTCATCTAGAAAATGAATGTAATATAATAACATCTGTGTCATCCCACATTTGTGTCCAGTCTGTACATGTAATTTTTGTGCAGGATAGACTCTGGCACCATGTATGCGTCTCAGTAAGTGTGAGCTAGAGTCAGAAGAACACTCATGTTGCTGTTAGTGAAAACTGGAGACAACAAAACCATACTTACACTATTGACACTATTTTTGAAAGGCATAGAGATGTGTAAAACAGTGGTTAGAAAATTTTGCCCAAATGTTATCAGTAGGTGGTGCATTTTTGTTTTCCTTGCTAAACTCTGCCATGATTTCTAAAAACTAACCCAGTGAGCACTAGTATGTTGAATTTTAAAATGAGAATAAAATGCAACTCTCTGTTAAATACAAACGCCAGATAACATCACGTCTCAGCTGCTTTGCGTGTTTAACCTCAGCCCTTACCGTTATTTCTGTGCTGCCTGTAAGCCACAGAATCTGTCTCTGAGATGCTGCATTTCCCTAAGAAAGGACGAGGAGTGAGACGCCTCTGGGGTGCATGGTTATTTGCTGTTGTTAATATCAGGGCTGGTCATGAGCGCCAGGGTCCGGAAGTGCATGCAGTCTGCTCGTAAAACATGTGCAACAATCTAGAGTGTGTGGGGACCAGGAGCCAGCCCAGCAGAGTGGTCAGTCACCTGCTCCGTGGAGACCAGGGTCTGCTCCAACCTCCACACTCCGAATTCAGCCCCAGACAGGAGTCTGTAAGTGGACATGGGTTAACACTGTTCCAGGGAGAGCCCTGTGGGGTCTGAGCCCATTTTCCTTGCTTCCAAATTTTCCTCTTCTCTCCTGTAATGAGGCCAGCCTGCAGTGGCTAGGCTTCTCTCCTCCAGCCTGTTTCTTCTCCTGAAGGTTTCTAATGGGCACTTGTGGGCACTCAAGCTGCTTATCCCACTGTCCTCCAGGGTGCTGGCCCTCAACAGGCTTTGGGGAAGGAAAAAGGGGCCACCTGCCCCTGGAATTTAGGGATCAGGCTCAGCAGAACTGTGGTAGTCAGTTAGGCACCCAGCCAACTTGAACTTCTGTGATCTAAATAGACATCCCTCTCCCTTCAGGAGCCTGCCCCAACCCTGTTGGCAAGGACAGTGCTAGCAAAGCCCCAGCCGAACCCCAAGGTCTCTCTGCCCTTCTGGTTCTCATCCAGGAAGAGACCCGGATGTCAGACTGCCCACTGCTGTGCGACTAGGGGAGGGAGGGGAGAGAGAAGATGGGACCCAGTCTCAGGCTGCCTCTGCCTCCATTTCTCCGGAGGGTCCCAGAGCCCACCACATCCAGGCTGAAAGGAGGGAGATCCCCCCACCCCAGATTACATTTTGGGAGGTTAAAAATTCTCCTCCTTCTACATCCTCAAAACCATCCTCTAAACCCCAGAATGAGTGTCTGCTTGTAGTACTTCATGTAAAACTCACCAACGTCTTTCCATAGAATTAGAAACGAAAGCCAATTCCTCACCAGGACTGCTGGCTCGAAACCTCCATGACTTGCCCTCTCCCTGACTCTGCTCAGTCCCCTTGGCCTTCTTTCTGCTCCTGGGACGCCCAGGCTTCTCCACTCAGGGCCTTTGCAGATGCTGTTTCCCATGCTTGGAAAACTGGCCTCCTCCCTACTCACCAGCCACCAGCCACCAGCCACCAGTCTACAGGATGGGTCAGGATTTATCAACTCCGAGCTTCACTGAGGTGCTCTGAAGTCACACCCAGTTACTTTCTTCATAGCACTGGTCACAAAAGGGAATTCCCTTATGTCTTTGTTTGATTATTGTCTATTCCCCCACCACTAGGAGGTGGCTCCATGACACTAAGTGCTTGTCCTTTGTGGCCACATGCATCTCCCCAGTGCTAAGAATATTCAGGGCACATAGTAGTTGCTCAGTAAATCATTGCTGGGTGACAAAAGGATGGAAGAATGAGGCCTTTACCTGATAGAACACAGGCTCTTGGTTGCGTATAAAAATTGGCTTCCCCAGAGAAGAAGGTGATTCTGCTTGGGTCTTAGAATACAGGGGGCAGGAGCGTTGGTCATCCCAGCCTAAGAGAGTCCAATGGTAGGGACAGACATGACACAAAAAAGGACAATAGAGGCTGAGAAGGGCAACGGCAGGAATGGCCCAAGGTACCCAGAGGAGGGTGGATTTGATATAATTCTAATGGGGTGGGAAGGGGAAGTCAGGGCTGATGATGATCAGATGGACTTGAAAAACTAAAAGTGATGTGGCAAGAGGTAGGAAGGGCAGGCTGTGAGGCCAGGTCAAGGCAGGCAAGTGTGACACAGCCTGGTGCGTAGTGGAACTACCTGCAGTGAGCCCCAGCTAAGAGAGTGGGCAGCTGGCTGGAAAAGAAGGCAGAAGCTGACTGGGGTATTTTGTCTTGCTGCCTTTTCTCTTTAACACTTGCCATCAACTAACAGCTTGATACACTTGACTCATTTATCTTATTTTGTTTGGTGTTTGTTTGTTTGTTTTGAAACAGGGTCTCTCTCTATCACCCAGGCTGGAGTGCAGTGGTACAATCATGGCTTACTGCAGCCTCAAGCTCCTGGGCTCAAGTGATCCTCCTGCCTCAGCCTCCTGAGCAGCTGGGATGAGAGGTGTGCACCACCACACCTGGCTAATGTTTAAAAATTTTTTTGTAGAGATGGGGTTCCACTGTATTGCACAGGCTGGTCTTGAAATCCTGGGATCCCGTTATTCTCCTGCCTTCGCCTCCCAAAGTCTTGGGATCACAGACGTGAGCCACCATGCCTGGCTCATATATATATACACATATATACACATACATATACATATATACACACATATACATATACACACATATATACATATACACATATATATACATATATATATTTTTAATTGTTTTACTACTAGGATGGAAACACTATGAGGGCAGGGATTTTACCATTTTAGAATTGTATTCCCAACACAGAAACTCTGCTTGGCACATAGTAATTGCTCAATAAAGAGCTCTTGAGTAAGTGCTGCCGAGCTTCGGCACTAACCAGTGAGTGTCCAACAGGCGAAGCATCAGTACCTGAAAGTCTCAGGTGTTTTGTGAATAAATGTTCTTCATTTTCACAGAGATTTTTAAAAATTCACTCTGGTATGATATAGGAGCTGGCATCCAATCTGTGACTTCATAGATGTTATTGCTTAGGGTGAGGCCAAATTAGAAAAACAAAAATGTTGAGTTCTTTTAAAGAAAAATATTTGTAGACCAAAGTGCAAAATCCAGGTGGAAAATAGCACACCCAAGATGGACACAACCAAACTAACATTCTAGAAAGATGGCTCAGGCAATACCCTGGGGTGAAGGTCAGGGTACAGGAGAGGAGGCCGTTCCATTGGTCCAGGGGAGAGGAAATGAGGCTTGAAATAAGGGCTGGCGCTGCAGGCGAGAAGTAGTGGGGTGAAGGGAGCTCGCTGGATTGGGAGCAGGTGAAGAAGCTGGCAGGGTGGCCTAGGAGGTGTCATGGCTCCTGTTTATTTATTTATTAATTTTTTATTTTTGAGACAGAGTCTTGCTCTTGTCACCCAGGCTGGAGCACAATGGCATGATCTCAGCTCACTGCAACCTCTGTCTCCCAGGTTCAAGCGATTCTCCCCCTTCAGTCTCCTAAGTAGCTGGGATTACAGACACCTGCCACCACACCCAGCTAATTTTTGTATTTTTACTAGAGATGGGGTTTCACCATGTTGGCCAGGCTGGTCTTGAACTCCCAACCTCAAGTGATCCACCTGCCTCGGCCTCCCAAAGTGCCGGGATTACAGGCATAAGCCACCATGCCTGGCCCTGTCTTCTTTTAAGACTTTGTACAGGACCTTCTACGTGGTAGGTACTCAGTACATACTTAATAAATGAGTGGATGAATGAGTAACTGTGAGTCTCTTCATCCAAATAATCCTGGGGACTTCTCATGCCCTGCTCTGGGGAAAAGATGCCTCTATAGAGGAAACAATGAGAAGGAGGCCAGGGGCACTGCAGAGGGACGGTGTGCCCCGTCTGTCAGGCTGGCTGCGGGGGAGCCCTCTTCTGGCCAGCCTTTGCCGCTTTGCAAAGTGACAGGTTCAAAGAATGAGAAGTTCCTGCTGCAGATGGGAAAATGATGAGGGCAGGGCCTGGGCTAAAAGACAACTTCTTTGACACTCTCATTAATCACTTTTGGCCCTGAGTCCTGGGGGGCCTGAGGGGCAGAGGTTAGTGGAAGAGAGGGGCCAGAATGCTCAACTAACTCAGTCCTTCTCCTGACGGTGGAGAGGGCTGGGAGAAGGACTCCATGTCCTAAGTTGCTCGTGTGGACTTTTCATGAGTCATTCCAGATTGGCTGCAGAAAACATCGTGCGCAAACCTAGGTGACATTCCAGGAGGGACCAGGACAGTCCCCCTGCCCGCAGGCAGTCACAGTCAGGGCAGAATGGCCAGGGAGGGGGTTGACACTTGGAGAGTCCCTTCCGTGTACCACTCACCACAGCAGGAGCTTTACATATGTTGTCTGAGGTCATTGCCATGACAACTGTGCAGGCTGGGTAGTTTTTGCAGATGAGGCCTCAGAGGTTTGAAGGACTGAGCTCCTTAGCTAGGGCCAGACAGCCGGTAGGTATCGTCACTGGAATTCGAACTGGGCTCTTTTGAATTCTAAAACTCATGTTCTCTCTAATACTCACAGCCTTACACTCTCTCCGAAATAGACCTCTGGGCTCTGTGCCTAAAGCAATAGAAAATGTAGACCAAGGACATGAGACTTGGGACAGAACTATTTTGGGATGTTTTTGTGGCTAGATGCTCTGGACCTGGGGAGAAAGCCTTAAGACAAAATCTGTTAGGTCAAGGGCCTCAGGCAGATAACTTATCTGTTTATGCAACCCATAGGGAAGGGAGCTGCAGCAGAGGGTACAGCACACGCAAAGGCATGGAGGTGTGAGAATGGCAATTTGTTCACAGCGTGGAAATGAGAGAGGGGTGGATGTACCCAGAGCGACGAGCTGGGCTGCTGGGCCCTTACGGTCTTACGGTTCCTTCTGTAAGAGGAGAATCTGCTCTGAGCCAGGCAGGGTGCTTTAGGGAAGGAGTCAATGCTTGCACCACTCAGAGCTTCTTTGATGGTAATGAGACTCGGCCCCCAGCCTATCTAAATGGGAGACATTCTCGAAAATATTAGAGTTATCTAGAAGTTGGTGGGTGAACGGTGTTGAAGGGGTGTGGAAATAACTGTGGTATTTTTTGAAGAGCTTACAAGTGGTGTCTTACTCTCTCATAATGTATGTTTCCAGCAGAGTAATGAGTAGGACAATCAGATTCACATTTATCCCATAGCTTGTGTTAAAGAAAAGGAGCAGGAATTCGGAGACAGTCATTTCACCCGTAGGATGTGACTGATATTTTCCATATTCACACGGTGTGGCCCAGTGTTAATGCAGGTCATCAACACTCTTTTACCAAGCTTTTACCACTTGCCAGGAACTGGGACTAGGCAGACACAGCCTCTCATTGAGCTTATAACCCTGGTATATCTAGGGAGGCCAGGAAATGGATAACTAAACACATCATCGCATCCACGACCTTTGGCCAAGTCATTGCAAATTTCTCACCTTAGTCTTCATAGTCTTCAAACTGGGGAAAATTTTGTAAGTGAAGTCAAGACAGAGATGGGAATGGCTATCTAGAGTCACAAATACCAACATGGCACTTTGGAGGATATGATTTGGTTTCCGTCTCTGGAAGTGTCCTAAGAGAAGACATTATCTTTGTTCATGTTCTCCCATAAAAATCCAAGAGTATTTGTAGTTTGGGCCTGAACCATTTGTCCTTGTCCTAAAGGGGTGGCGCTCAGGCAGTGACGTTCTACAATTTAACTTTGTTTCTTCCTGCCAATACCTTTCCCCTTGTGGGGCCCGGGATTCTCTTGCCCCTTCTTCCGTTTTCTCTGTTCCTCATGCCAATCTCAGTCAAAGTGTCTTTGCTAATTCTGAAACCATAGGGTTTTTAAACCTGTCATTCTGTGTTTGCATGTGGAGTAGGGGAGGAGGGTGTCTCCTCAACCTTACTTTCCCTGGTCATTAGCTTGGAGATTCATGGGAGTTTGCTGCCAGTCAACTCCACTTTTATGACTGGTCTTCTGTCTGGCACCATGTACTCTCCAAGAGCTCCACTCTTGGGCTGCGGAACAGGCATCAAGCAATTTCACTTTGATGCCACTAGCTCCACAACTGCCATTTCCAGGTGGTCCCAGACCCCTTAATCCCTCTAGTCTCCTGAAATACTGGTTCTGGTGGCTAGATGTTTGCTTTATCCTAGAATGAAAAGTCTAGATGTAAGCTTTCCTGTGGCCAGAGAGCTCCAAGACAACCAGTAGTCAAAGCAGACACATCCGCTGAGTCTGTACATGGAGAAGACTCCAGGGGAATGGAAAAATGTCCCAGGAAGCTTGAAATCCCTCCCCTTCATGAGGCAGAAAAGGAAGTGGAATCTTTGAGAGGTGAGATCATATTGTAAGATTACATTGTAAGCAGAGCTGGGACTTGAAAACAGATCTTCTGTCTCAGTCCAGAGGGGGCAAAAATAGAGAAACCTTGGCTTAAAAAACTCAGGGGATTTGGACAGTTGTAAGGGAACCAAAAACAACTGCCTGCCCTTGGAAATCTCCATGGCCTCGGAGACTGTGCTCAACACATTGGGTGTGTTCTTTTATCCAATCCTTACTGTAACTAAACATTTTAATCAGTGGCCAAGTCACCAATTGGGTTAAACAACTTGCTCAAAGCTTTGCCCTGAGAACACAGCAGAGTCTATGGTCATACCACTGTGAATGTGCCCTATCTCTTCTGATCTTGTGACACTAAGCAGGGTCAGGCCTGGTTAGTACTTGGATGGGAGACTATGGCGAAGCTGAGCCAGGATTTGAACCCAACAATTGAGCTCTATCCTCTATCACATGCTGCTTCTGCTCAGTCAGACAAAAGAATTATGATTTTGCTCTTAAGACCTAGTCATCTTTTGGGAGATGTCTTTCTCCAGGAAGACCTCCCTAAATGCTGCAAGCCACCACCAGCACATCTCCCAGATACAAATGTCTAACCTCTAGGAAACTTACTCAGCAGCCCACCCCACCCCACCAGTTTCCCATGGATCTGAAGCTCCATGTCTTGAAGACAGTGGTTCCTGCCTTCCTCATACTTTCGAGTACCAGTTCCCTCCACCCCACAGTTCCCAAATTTTAATTCAGGACCAAACTCTCAGGAGACACTCAAAGACTCACAAAGTCAAAGGGGAAAGACTGAGAAAGGGAAGCTGTGGGAACCAGAACTCGCTTGTGACTAATGCTGATCTTTCACTGAAATCAACTCTTCAGGAAGCTCTTTGAAAAAAAATCAACTAATTTTAAGTGAAGTAATTTTTTTTTAACTCTATGAATTTCCTCATCTGCCATGGGAGGTAATATATTCAAAGCACCTAGACCCACACGGATATTACATAAATGGAAGTCATTATTATTATTCAAGATCCATTAATTTCATTGGTCACTTGAATAAGGATGTATTTCCCCTTTTTAATCTAAATTTATCAAGTGTAAGATGGTGGCCAAAAAGTCATGGTGTAAAGACAATACTTTAATCCTGAGTATCATTCTTATGCACATAAATCAGCCCTCTCTCTGAATTCTCTTAGTGTTTTCACTTGAGTCTCACTCCCCAACAGTTGGTTGTGGCAATGACTGACCTCCCAGCCTCCTCTCACTTCTCTCTTTGGCTGGGGTCCCCAGTCAGTGACTCTAAGGGAGAAATGAGTATGGCAGTTCTCCCTTATCCAAGTATGATATGTTCCAAGACCTCCAGTGGATGCCTGATATCACAGATAGTTCTCTTTTCCCTCCTTCTGTTTTCTCTGTTCCTCATGCCAGTCTTAGTCAAAGTGTCTTTGCTAAGCTAACACTTTGTCTTAGCAAAGACAAGGTATATATACAGTATATTTTTCCCTAGACATACACACCTATGATAAATATAAATTTATAAATTAGGCATAGTAAGAAATTAACAGTAGTAACTAATAATAATGGAACACTTAGAACTATATACTATTCATAATGTCACAGAGGATTCACTGTTACCGTAGATCTTAGCAATCTCAGTACACAATGTTTTTCCCATCCTTAAGTCCAGAACTTTCACCTTTTCCCCTAAAGGAAGCACTTTACAGCTTCTTTTTGGCACATCTGATTGCCAGCATCAGGACTCTAGTGCTTCGGGGCTGTTACCAGATGAAATAAGGGTTACTTAAACACAAGCTCTGCGATACGCAGAAGTCGAGCTGATCGCTGACATGGCTGCTAAGTGACTCACAGGCAGAGAGTGTCTACAGCAGGGATATGCTGAACACAGGGAAGGTTCATCTTTTCTTTTCTCCTTTCCTTTTCTTCCCTTTCCTCTCTTCTCCTCTCCTTTCTTTTCTTTTTTTCTTTTTCTTTTCTTTCTTCGAGGTCTCACTATGTTGCCCAGGTTGGCCTCAAACTCCTGACCTCAAGTGATCCTCCTAGCTCGACCTCCCAAAGTGCTATGATTGCAGGTATGAGCCACCACACCCGGTCAGAATTCATGTCTTGAGGGACAGAGCCAAAGCTGGAGGGAGCAAGATTTGATCACACCACTCAGAATGGCACACAGTTTAAAACTTATGAATTGTTTATGTCTAGAATTTTCCATTTACTATTTCAGCCCATGATTGACCACGGGTAACTGAAACCCTCGAAAGGAAAACCATGGATAAGGGGGAACTACTGTCATATACCTTGAATCCGAAGTTTTAATAGGGGGGTTCTGAGGACTCCCAGAGCAAAGAGGTGGGTCTTAAAAGGCAATAAGAGCATCTCTGGCCACAAAGTCAGAGAGATGGAAAGGAAGAAGTTGATAACCAAGAAAAAAACAACACGGTGGTATATGGAACACTTGGACTGGTACTGTCTTTCTGGAAATAGCCATATGCATGATATCAAGGTCTTTCCTCACCTTTGATGCTGCACTTTTAATATAAGAATTAAGCTTCCAAGCTTCAACCAGCTTCTTCATCTTGAGACATGAGGGAGAGTGGGGTAGAGTGACGGATTGGGCTGGGTGGATTTATTTATCATTTGGTCATGTAATAAACATTTTTTGAGCAACTACTATGTGAGACACAGGATGCCGGACTTGGAAGGCAAGGTACCGAACACGATCCTGCTGCCTGCCTTGTTAGAGAAAAGTACCAACCAGTAATGCTCATGAAGAGGAGGTGAGGAGATAGAAGTGTTCACAAGGTATCATGGTAATGACATGCATCTTTCCTTTGACTACAGGAAGACTCACACATTCCTGGATTCAAGCACAGCATGGAGCACATGGCGACTCTTAATAAATCGTTGTCGAATGAATGAGTTACCACAGTTATTTACCAGTCTGTCTCCACTATGGGGCTGTGAATCCATCCTAAATAATTGCTTATCCATGTAATATGCTATAGAGTCGAGATAGGCTAAGAGACCCCAACATCTCAGAAGCCTAAAACAACAAAGGTCAATTTTGCTGAAGTTACAGGTCACCATGGATCAGTGTGGAAGTTCTGCCCATGAAGATTCGCACTGATGAAGCAGCTGCCATCTTGGATGTGGTGGGGTACTGTGCCGATTATAAAATCACTCCATGGAGGGTCCAGCTAGCACTTGCAGTTAGATCTGCCAGCCTGGAAGTGGTTCACATGGTTTCTGCTCAGGACTCACTACCCAGAACAAGGAGGAGAGGAGATACACAAAAAGTGTGAGCTCTGCAGATTGTTTTAGGTGTGTGTATGTACGTGTATGGTAGGGGAAAGGAGGAGTGAATGGGCCAGTGAATGGGAGGAATCCCCTTTGCCCGCTGCTGTGGGGCTGTTGTTCTAGGGCCAGGTACCAGTGTAATAATACACAGATGGACAAGTGGGCAGAATGACTCATGGCCAATCAGCTGGTACGTATGGTGGGGGATAGTGCGGAGGCACTACCTCTGGGATGCACCAGGTGGTATGATATGGAGAGAGTTCTTCAGTCTTTTGGTCAAGCCACTTCATCATTGTGAGCCTCTACATCCTCTTCTATGAAATGGGATTAAGATGAGCACCTGCTCCAATGGTGCTGTTAGGACTGAGGGGAGAACGCAAGAGTGCAGTGTACATGTGCCCAGTAGGTGTTCATGATGAGGCCAGGGGACAAGGGTCTGGAGGGAGCTTCCTAAGTGACAGATTATTTCTTTCCACTAAGCCTAGGAGGTGGGAGTGAGGATAGGGTGGGGTGGGGAATACTCCACCTGGCCTGTTCTCAGGTGCCTGGGAGTGTGGGCGGGGGCATGCCTTTCCCCTGGTTCTCTGGCTTGTGGGACTTAATCACACCTCAGTTACTGGCAGAGCTGTCCGGGTGGCACTGAGTCACATCCTCCCCTCTAAGGGAGCTGGGTCTCTGAACTCTCACTGAACATCTTTACTGTATTGACCCAAACAATAAATCCCGAGAAGAACAACGTAGCCCCCAGACTGGCCTCATTGCATCTGTTATGCCCTCCACCACCATGGGGTGTGGACATGAGTTTCCCAGCCCTGGGGTTGAAATCAGCCGCCCCCTCTCCCCCATAAACAGCTGAATTGTGCGTAACTGTACCCATCTCATGCAAGAAAAATGTAGTCGTCTCAGACTGAGGGTTATGATCATGGGCTTGTAGGAAACGTGCGTTCATATCCTGAGTCTTTTGCCTCTGGCTGCAGGATTTTGAGCAAGCCAGTTCACCTCTCTAAACCTCAATTTCCTCGTCTGTCAAATGGTAATAGTAATGATGGCACTAGCCTATTAGGATTACTGTGAAAGTGAATTCAGACACTGCATAGTAAAAGTGGAAGGGTGGAACGGAATATAGGTTAGCAATCGTGATTACCTTTCCCCACAGTAGCCACATTTCTGTAGTCAAACTGGGACGACAGATTTTGCAATAACAGACATAGTTGTTTAAAAATTAAGGAAGAAACAACGGCATTGCTCAGCTAAATGAAAAGAACTGGAAGAACGAATTAGCCAAAACTCTCAGCTGAAAGAAATCAAACCCCCCAAGAAGCATTACAACAGGGAGCCCACCGACTCAATACGTCATTTTAAAACGAAGACCCCAATCCTGAGAAATAAATTCCCACCATGTTGCCGGCCACTTTGCGCAGCCAACATCATGCACACAAGTCGCATTGTCAGATGCTTGTTTGCAATTCTTCCCTGTGACTTACCAAAGGTATAGCCCTGGGCAAGCCGTGTCACTCTTTTGCACCTCTCTTTCTCTGCCTGATCAATGGGAGTAATGATCAGGACCTCTTAGGAGTGGGAGAATTAAGAGAGCTGTGGCTTACTCACAGCAGGTGTTTGGGATTTGCTAGTTTCCAATCTTCCTAGCTTTTCTTGGCCAAATCTTTATGGAAAGCATCTGTAATATCTTGTAACCCTGGGATCTGTCTCTATGTTGGTTACTTAGTCTCAATGCTTATTGAGACTGTCTACCACCCAAGATGTCTTGGTGTTTGCCTTAGAGAACTGAAATCACAGTCCAACATGGAATGGAAGCTGGATGTGATCTAGGGGCTGTTCAGCAAAGGAGTGACCTCCAGCAGTGGCTATGTGCTTCTTGGGCTTGGGTCTGGGCACCTGAGTGAGTTACACCTTCCTCCTCTCGCTCACTGCCCCTAATGGCTCATGCATGATTGCACCTCCAGCTTGTAGGTTTACAGATGTCACCATGGCCATGGAACCCTTCTCAGTCAGGAACAATATTTTACACCTCTTTCTCTCTCTCTGGCGAATGGAGGTGTGGGTGGGTACGGACAGAGGCTTGAACCACAGCTCCCATCCCAAATGAGACAACACTCCTGTTTTGTCATCAGGCTTTTTTTTTTAAAAAAAAAATCTAAGTTGTGATTAATGGCATCTTGAGGTTCCCCATGCAGAAATAAGGTCATGGTGAAGAATATGGCTGATCCGAAACTCCGGTGAACTTCAAGGGCAGGAGCAGAATGATAATTATTCTAGTTTTGGCTCATCTTCCTTCTCTGTGGCCTGTGACTTCAAGGTCGGGGGCTGTCCCTGCCTCTCAGACTTCCTTTCATGCAAATCACCCTGAGTGAGGGGTGAGGGGTAGCAACACCAGAAAAGGAAGCAAAGGGATGTAACGAACTCCAACCTCCATGGACCTACTTTCTATTTTATAGGCGCGCCTCTAAGAGAGAGGTTTGGCCTTAGCTCCATTGCCACCCAAGCAAGGTCTTGCATACTTCCATAAAATCCCAAATCTAGAAGCAAGCTATGGAGATGAATCTGGTCCATTCATTTCTCAAGAAATGAATGCATTGGTTTCATTCCAGAAAAGATCGCAGCTCTGAAAGGCTTATGCGTTTTTCTGCAATCCTGTTTTTCTTCATCCTGAATGCTGACGGGAGTTCAAGTCTCCAAGCTACCTCTTCTCGGGGTGGGTGGAAGGAGGTGAAGGGCCTAGAAGATCAGGGAATATGGAGCTTTGGGACACAAGAGACAGAGGAAGCCCCTGAAAAGCAGATCCCTTCTGCAGCCAGCTCCCACAGAAGGTACCCCTTTAAAAGGCATCCTAGTGTATGAGTTCTATCGTGTGCCGGCCTGAGGACTGCAGGGGGCATTTTCTTTGCTGGCTTGAGACAGTGGGTGGCTGTGTGTGATATATTTCTTGAGAACCCAAAGTAGTAGTAAGGCTTGCAGTCAAGGAGATGTGGCCAAGGGCAGAGGAGCGTGTGTGGAGCGGAGGAAGGAGAAGAGATGAAAAGCTGGGAATCCTGCCTCCCTATCTGAGCCTGTGAGAACCTGGGGTACTTAAACCAGTCTTTGGGCCATAGATTCCCCATCTGAAAGCAAGGGACTGGAATCCATCATCTCTCTGCTCCTCTGATTTACAGGCAGGCTACCAAGGGAAAGATTTAGTCTTATTCCCATCATTGCCTTAGGTGGGACTGGCTTGTTTCCAGTAATAATCCCAAATCTAGATGCAGTGACTTTCTGGCCCAACCATCTCTCAGAAAGTAAATACACTAGTGACGGTAGGAAGGAGGAGGGTGGAGAAAGTTCCCACTGGCCCTGCTTTGCGTGGGTTGAAGTCCAGGCTTGGAAGGAGATCTCTTCCTGTTGTAATTCACTGACAGCGTCTAAGCAGTGTGGCTTGGGAGGTCACCATACACTGACCAGAACCCTATACACAGACATAGACAGAGACACTCACACATACTCTCTCCCTCTAATTTGTGAGTACAAAGACATGGCCAAAGATTTCTTTCTTTCTTTTTTTTGAGACAGAGTTTCACTCTTTTCAATCTAGAAAAGAGTGCACTGGTGCAATCTTGGCTCACTGCAACCTCCGCCTCCCAGGTTCAAGTGATTTTCCTACCTCAGCCTCCCGAGTAGCTGGGATTACAAGTGCCCACCACCATGCCTGGCTAATTTTTTTTTCTTTTGTATTTTTAGTAGAGATGGGGTTTTGCCATGTTGATCAGGCTGGTCTCGAACTCCTGATCTCAGGTGATCCACCTGCCTCGGCCTCCCAAAGTGCTGGGATTACAGGCAGGAGCCACCACACCCAGCCATGGCCACAGTTTTTAAGTGAGAACCATGCTAGGGCCCTAGCTCCCTGCTTCCCCATTTACAGACAGGAGAGTACAGACCTCACAAGGCCCATAACCTCCATGGGTTACTACTAAATAAAATTTCCCAGCCTCCCAATGTATGTAAATACCCTCAAATATCATAATACAAATAATTTGGTGCAGCTGCACAAATGCCCAGTAACCTTGAGCAAGTAATGTAAAACTTTTGGAATGGAATTTGTGTAGCTGCAAAAACAAAGATGTTGAATGACCCACTCTCCGAAATCCCTCTGTCCTCTGTAAGTACACATGAGTAGACTGTGACAGCCTCTGGGTAATTCAAGCATTAAAATAATATCCACAGCCCCTCAATTGCTTATTTCCTCTCCCAGATACAAGTCTGTTGATATTGATAAAGACTGTTGATATTGATGAAGAACTATCAATATCCATCTCTTTCGCTATGGAAGGTAAGTTGTTCCAAACTTGATTTGGAGCATGATGTGATGTTTCTGAGGGATGTGACTTGAGACAACTGTCCAGGTTTCTTCCTTGCTTAGTCAGTGTTTTCTTCCAAATATGGTATAAAAGATAGAATATGGAGCTTGGTGGCACCACCAGGGAGGTGATGAGGAAGAAGGTGCTGCCTGTAATAGTAGCAAAAGGAGTGAGTATCTCCCCGACCCCTTAGACTCCAACAACAAAACGGGGGTCCACACAGAATATGGGATCCAGGAGGGATTTTTCCGCCTGCTGTGGCCTCCAAATTCTGCAAATAGGTCCGTTCAGACAGACAAGGGTGGTTTGTTCTCCCAGCGACAGGCACGTGTGAGCCAATACTTGGGCGGGGGGATGTCATTGGGGGTAAAAGAAAACCTTTGCCTATTGGGCAGCAGGCGGGGGCCCCCCCACCAGGGCGTCTCTGATGAAAACGTTCAGCTTGATGTGGCGTCTCTGGTTCCTCTGAACGCGCTCGGAGACAGAGGCGTTGAGCGGCGCTCTCTGCTTTTGAAGGTGTTTCTCTACAGCAAACACCAGGCGGAGAAGAGAAAAACCCAAACCACTTCAAGTGGATTCCGATTTTGAAAGCCACCACATGAAAAGTGCATAAACCTTAAGCCCCCTTTAGTACGAGCCCAAGAGTAACAGGCTCAGGTCGGGGCGGGTCGCCTGCTCCCGGGCTGCCAGCCCCCTGGAGGCCCTGTGCGTGTGACTCTGCAGCCAAAGACATCAGTGGAGGGGGCGGTGGGAGCTTTCATCTCTGCACACCGACTTGCTCAGAACTAGACCACAGCGCCGCTCCATGCGGATGCCCTAAGTAGGACAACTTTCATTCGTGACCACGTGGCCCCACCCATCTCTGAACTTCCTGAGGTTTGGCGTAGACCTGGGAAGACTTATAACCTTCAGAGAAGACCCTAAAGCACACCAACAGCCAATACTCTCAGTTAAAGTCGTTCATTCATTCATTCATTTATCCGTTCATTCATTCTTTCCTCCCAACCATGTTGTTTTAAACATCCCAACACAACTTCTCACCACCTCAATGTGGAGGGCAGCAATATTGGGTGCTCAATCGGTAATGAGAGGAGCACCCAATATTGCTGCCCTCCACATTGGCCTGGTTCCTTTGGTCTTGGCACCTGTTTGCCAACTCCTAATAACTGGCTTTTGCTTGATTGATCCCTTGCCAAAGCTTGATCCAAGACCCTAAACTTAGAAGAGTTTATTTTGTCCCTCCTCTTCTGCATTTTATGTAATCCAAAATGTGTCTAAATTCTAAATTATAAAATACAGAAGTAAGAAGTATGTTAAAATGACATTGTACTGAAGTTATTGATAATATAAAGTGGGAAAATTCACCAAAGTTGGAATTCTTGTTTTATTTTGTGGTATCCGTGTTTTGCTGGGGCCCTAAGATGCATTTAATCAGACCCTCAGGGAATCCCGCATGACTCTCTGCTCCCTGATCCCTACTTTCCAACCCTAGGGAACCTCCGCTGGCCCCAAGCCCAGCTGAGGCACAATGCATCCCACCAGCTTCTGCAGTGGTCAGAGCATTTATCGAATCTCCGGGCTCAGACAGTGCTGGGAAAGAGAAGTTCCATGACTCGAAAAGGGCATTGAAAGTGGACGTCAGGCTTTTCATTGCTGCCACGTGAACCTATGCTCCATTTTATCCTGATGGGTTAAAGTTCCATTTGCTGCTGTAACAAATTACCACAAACTTGGTCGCTTAAATCAACATAAATTTGTATTTCAGTTCTAGAAGTCAGATGCACAAACAGGTCTCACTGGGCTAAAATCAAGGTATCTGAAGGGTTGTGTTTCTTCTGGAGGCTGTGGGGGAGAATCTGTTTTCTTGCCTTTTCCAGCTTCTAGAGGCTGCAACATTCCTTGGCTTTTGGCTCCTTCCTCTGTTGTCAAAGGTAGCAATGGCAGGTGAAGCTCTTCTTACACTGTTTCACTCTGACCTCCTCTGCCTCCTCCCACTGTAAAGAACTCTTGTGATTAATTATGCCCACCCAGATCGTCCAGGGTAATGTCCTTATTTTAATGTCAACTGATTAGCAAACTTAATTCCATCTGTAGATTTAATTTCCCCTTGCAATTCCCATGTAATATAGCATATTCACAGGTTCTAGGGATTGGGACATGGATATCTTTGAGGGACTAGTATTCTGTCTGCCATAGCTGGAGGTCTGTGGGATCCAGCTGGGTTCCAGGTACTTGTGTCTGCCTTTTTTTTTTTTTTTTTTTTTTGAGATAGTATTGCTCTGTCACCCAGGTTGGAGTGCAATGGCACGATCTCGGCTCACTGCAACTTCCACCTCCTGGGGTCAAGCAATTCTCTTGCCTCAGCCTCTCAAGTAGCTGGGATTACAGGTATGCACCACCATGCCTGGCTAATTTTTGTATTTTTAGTAAAGATGGGGTTTTGCCATATTGGCCAGGCTGGTCTCGAACTCCTGACCTCAGGTGATCCACCTGCCTTGACCTCCCAAAGTGCTGGGATTACAGGCATGAGCCACCTTGCCCAGCATTTTTTTTTTTTTAATTTTCAATTTTCAGAAAAAAGAACAAAGAATAAAGCTGTGTCTTTATGGCTCAGAAAGATCCATGAGCCCATGGTCACTTGGACAGTAGTCAAAAATGCAGATACCTAGTTTACCGGCTGAGATTCAGGTTTCGCAATTCCAGGAGCAACCCAGCCATTTGCATTTCAACAAGCTCCCCAAGGGGACCCTAAGGCAAATGCAGGAGGAGCCACACCCTGGAGGCTCTGGTGTCCAGGGAGCATTGACAGCACATGAACTTTTGGGTCCTCAGTCCACCTCCAAGTACAAAGCCTAGTCACTGAGAATATAAACAAGGACCCTACTGTATAGCCTGGCAGTCAGTGCACTCCACAGTCCAGGCTTTTGTGGGTCAATTCTGGAGCCCAGGGAGATGGGGTCCAGGGGTTGAACTTCAGCTGCAAAGAATGATCTTTGTGCCATCAGCACTACCCTCTGCCAAGTCAGGGCAGCCAGGAGGACTATCCCCTTGTAAGACTAAGTGCAAGCGGTCAAGGCTGTGAGTCATTGTTCTATGGTGAAGAGCTTCATTTTGATTGAAAATATTCTAGACAGTCCAACATGGTATAGAGGAAAGGACAAGGACTTCGGGATCCAGTTAGGCTTCAATTCCAGTTCAGGGATGAGTAGCTGTGTGATTTTCCATTGTGTTCCCTAAACTCTCTGAGCTATAAAATAAAGCCTACTGCATGGTAGTGACCTTAACTGAGATATATGTATGTTGAGTTTCTGATACACAGAATGGACAAAATAAAAACCTTCCTTTCTACATCTAAAAAGAATAATAGAGGCCGGGCATGGTGCCTTACGCCTGTAATCCCAGCACTTTGGGACGCTGAGGCAGGTGGATCACTTGAGATCAGAAGTTTGAGACCAGCTTAGCCAACATGGTGAAACCTTGTCTCTACTAAAAAAAACCCAAATTAGCTGGCTGTGGTGGTGCTCGCTTGTAATCCTAGCTACCCAGGAAGCTCAGGCAGGAGAATCACTTGAACTCAAGAGGTGGAGGCTGCAGTGAGATTGTGCCATTGCACTCCAGCTTGGGCGACAGAGCAAGAATTCATCTCAAAAACAGAGAATAATAGTAATAGTTACTACTTATTGAGAAGTGGCATGATTGTTACTCTGCTAAACTCTTGTTGTTCATTATTCCTTGAGTACTCACAACTCTTAAAATGGAAGTGATTTAACAGGACCGACTTCATAAAGATGAGGAAACAGAGACACGAGCAAGGAAAGTGACTTGCTCAGACTCACAGACCTAATGATGAGATGGGATCTGAACTCAGAGGCTAAGTCCAGAGTGCAGTCTCTTCAGCACACTGTCTTGGACAATACAGATTGTAAACATTCTGCTCCATTGTCAATCACAGCTACTTTTTAATTTGGAATACATGCTGCTTTTTTATTTGGAAAATATCTCAATGAATGGACAAAACTTACAGCCTCATGATATTTTACTTTCACTTTTGATGAGGGGAAAAGCAAGAGGAGAACCATAGTGAAGTATCTCTTCTGTGCAGAAATTGAAAGGAACTGTCACTGGACACCTTGTATTGATCGAACAATAGATTTGAAATAGGCTGGGCTGGGTGTGGAGGCTCAAGCCTGTAATCCCAGCACTTTGGGAAGCTGAGGCGGGCAGATCACGAGGTCAGAAGGTCGAGACCATCCTGGCTAACACGGTGTAACCCCGTCTCTACTAAAAATACAAAAAATTTGCCGGGCGTGGTGGTGGGTGCCTGTAGTCCCAGCTACTCAGGAGACTGAAGCAGGAGAATCTCTGGAACCCGGGAGGCAGAGGTTGCAGTGAGCCAAGATTGTGCCATTGCACTCCAGCCTGGGGACAGATCAAGACTCCATCTCAAAAAAAAAAAAAAAAAAAAAAAAAAAAAAAAAAAAAGAAAGAAAGAAAAGAAAAGAGGCCACAGACTCCACCCTGGAGGTTTTTGTGCCAGCCTGCAGGTCCTATCTGAACAGTGTGCATTTCGGGGCTTTTTATACAGCAGGCTCCTGACCCTTTAGACTGGTCTAAATAAATGTTTACAGCAGGCCTTCTTGGGACTTGGGGACCCCACCACAGATTTGTCATCCAAGAAAGGAAGACTGTGAAAGGAGCTAATGTTTACCCAGCTTTCTGTGGCCACCATTTTTCTGTCTTTCTGTCTCTGGAAACATTTCCCTGGAGACACGTCTCCATTACACAAGCTGGAAGGAGCTTGGGAAAGCATCAAAAAGCACAAATGTGTGTGAAACATAAAAGAAACTTTAAAAATTTGGGGGGAAACCAAACCAGGCTGAGTTGAGTATTGCAAGTGAAGGACGGGGTTGGGACTGGGCAACTTGGACATCACCCATCGGTGCCAATCAGAGGTCACTGTACTGGGATCGGAGTGCAGGAGGCACATCTTGTGCTCTGAGAAAGGATGGTCACGGCGGTGATGGAGATGAATGATGACATTGATGACGAAAGCGATAAAGCTTCCAGGTTCGTTTCCTGGGATTGCCTAACAAATGACCACAAAATGCGTGGCCTAGAACAACAGAAATTCATTCTCCCCACAGTTCTGGAGGCCAGAAGTCTAAAATCGTGGTGTCGGCAGGGCTGTGCTTCCTTTGAAGAATCCAGGGGAGGATCCTTCTCTGCCTCTTCCCACATCTGGTGGTGGCGGGCAATCCTTGACGTATGCTGGCTTCTGGCTGCGTCACTCCAGTCTCTGTTCTGATTTCTCATGGTGTTTTCTCTTCTGTGTGCCTGTGTATCTACATTTCTCTCCTTTTAAATTTTAATTTTTATAGTTTTCTGAGTCCGGTCTCGCTCTGTCCCCCAGGCTGGAGAGCAGTGGTGCCATCATGGCTCACTGTAACCTCAAACTGCTGGGTTCAAACGATCCTCCTGCCTCAACCTCCCACAATGCTCCTTAGGCAGACATCAGTCATTGAATCTAGGACCCGCGCGATTCAGTGTAACCTCATCTTAACCTGATTGCATCTGCAAAGACCCTGTTTCCAAAGGAATTGGCATACAAAGGTACTAGGAGCTAGGACCTCAGCATATCTTTTGGGGGGTACCCATTCCACCCACAAAAGTTTCTAATCGTGTTTGACATTTATGGAGCTACGACTTTGTCACAGGACTGTAGCAGGCACTTTGCAATGCCTAGGTCAACCCATATGGAATTGCTGCATCTGTAGGCTATCAATTGTAGAATATCAGCAATTTCATATGCTAAACTTCATATTATCTCATTTAACTCTCTGACATTAGTACTATTATTACTACTATTATCTCATTTAATGCTCTGAGATTAGTACTATTAGTACTATCGTATCTGCTAACAGAGGAGAAAAAGAGCCACCTACATCTGTCAGGGAGATGAAATAGTGGATGACTTTAGGAATTGTACAGACACTAGTCAAACTACCGCTTCCTCTCGGTGACCAGGAGGGAGTTACCTAACCCCCTGAGCTTCTATGTCTCTGTTTATAAAATGTGAGACAACTTTTCTGTAGTAAGGCCTGTGTGTATAAATATGACAATTACCCAAGCTAATAACTGGGAAGTGAGGAGAAGCATCCCATAGGGTGTCTGGTCTTGAGGAGGCACTGTATCTGTGCCTGCTAAAGTGTGGTCTGGAGAACACTACACTTGGGAATTTCCTGGGAGTTGAGGGGAGCACATCTGTTAAGAATGCAGGTTCCTAAGCTCTGCCCAGCGCTACTAATTTGACATCTCTCTAAGGAAAGGCCTGGAAAATTGCATTTTAATTGGTGCCCCTGGGGTAATGCCTGGGATTGCAAACATAAAACCGTACTAAGTGAATACAAGTTTTCTTCTTTCAACAGGACACAGCTGTCTAATCAGGACTAGACTGAGTCGTCCAGGTACCTGCCCGCTGTAAGTTCAGAGACAGTCTTGGGAAATGGGAGACCAGCTGACAGCCATCCTTTGCCCAAGAAGGGCAGGTTAGATGGCAACCTTTCAAGGGGAAAGTGAATCTTTAGCAAAATCTTTAGTTGCATGTTCCTGACTTTTCCGTTAGTGGGATGAAAATAAATACCATGCTTAGAAACTGCAGGTTTAAAAATCAATGCCATCTTTCTTCTGGAAGAGAAATCCCTGTGCCTTGCCAGGACAGAGAGGAAAAAGAAACAAACAAGATCTCTTCTCAAGATTTTTGTTTTCCCTCCCGCAAATCCCCTGGCTTGCTTTTCCATCAACTCATTCTCTCACCTAGGCACCATTTTCTCTCTTGTGTTCAGAACGAAGAGGCCCTTGATTTTCAAAGTGAGCTTTTGGAAGTAAGATGCCTGCTTGAAGTACTGCTTTTTCTGTGTCTGTGTCTGAAAGCGCAAGAGCTGTTTCTGGCCTCCCTGAGCGCCGGGTTGGGGTTTCGTGGGTAGAAGGCACTAGCAGTTTCAGAAACCAAGCCTTGCTCTTGGTGTGATTTGCGTAGTCAGGAAGCCTGTCGAGCTACCCAAACAGGGACCCGCCCTTACAGGGGAACAGGAGATGGCTCCCTGCCTTCCTGCCTGCTGGCCCCGGAGTGTCTGCCCCTTCTGCTGACACTGGATCTTCGGGGCAAAGGCACAGCCTGCTGAACGTGTCTATTAATGTGGAAGTAGATGGTGTACCAGGTTCCTGGGGAATGGGGCCGTGGACAAGTTGTGGGCTGGAGGAGGAGGAATTCAGAATTTGGAATCTTGCTCTACCCTTCAAATATATGTATATAGGATACAGCATGCTTCCTATTTTCTGGGGAAATATTCTGAAGATTCTGAATATATTTTATCATTCAGTTCTTACCTCCAACTGCTCCGGAGGTAGCCCTGTCATCAACATTTTATAGAGAGGAACCAGTGGCTTCGGGAATCAGATGACTTCTCTAGGGTCACGCACATAGAAAATGGTAGAAAGCTGCTTCTTCCCTCTCCACCCCCTCATTCTCACCCCGATCCATGCACGTGAGGTCCTAGTCACCTTTCCATTATTTCTGGCTGGGTCACTGTGACCTCCTTGAGTCTCACTGTCCTCTTTTGGGAAGTGGGAATGACAGCAATACCAGCCTAGGGTGAAGAGAAAATGGGGCCGAAAGTTACAAGAAGGTTTCACTTCTATTAAGGGACACGTAAAGGTTAGTGGCTCTGAGTTTCATTCTGCTCCATGAACGCTCACTCCGTGGACTTGCTTTCTAAGTAGCTGCAGGGAATGGGACCTGGGGAAGAGGTTGAAGTCGGGGGCATAGGCCAGTATAGAACAGAGATGCCCACTGCAGGTGGATCCTGGGCTGCACAGTGACGAAGCTCGAGAGAAGGACATTCAAGCACTGACCCCTCACCCCTGCAAGTAGCTCAGATCTGACTGTACTAAAGTGTGAACCCCCGGAAGGCAAGGACCCTGGCCAGTTCTCTCCTAACAGCATATGGTGCCTTGTGCAGGGGTTCTCTTACACCTTGACCTCCAAGCCCGCACTTCATTCGAGCAGAGCTTCTTCATTTTTTTTTTTTTTTAAACAATCTGCTTATTGTTTTTAAAATCACTCTCCCAGAGCTTTGGCAGAGCACTTGATGATTTGGGGAAATTCCAGCATGTTCTTCATAAAAAGGCAATCTAAATTACACTGATTTGGAAAATGTTATAAATACGGGGCTCGCCCGGGACACAATTTGCGGGCAATGGACATGTTCTCGACGCTTTGATGTGAAGCATGGTTTCTGCTGCCCCTGTCACAGGCTCCAAAACAGGGTGGTTCTTCTGAGGATGAGGTGGGGCCGCAGCAGGTAAGGAAACAGGAAGACCATCAGCCCGATAAGCTGCCCTACTAACCAGAAGTGATTTTCAGCTCTCTTTAAGAAGGGAAAAAATTACATTTAGGAAAATCCAGAAAAGGTTAAGCCAATTGCACGTGTTGCTTAACCGGGTTTGCAGCAGAAGTCGCTTTATAATTGAGACTTTTTTGATAAACCCAGTTTTGTGTAAATGCCGGCAGAAGAGAGATCGGGGGAAGAGTCACCTCAACATTTGTGGGGACTGGATCAAGAGTCCAGCTGGAGTCTAAGTTTTGAAAAGTGCAAATCCAACTAAGAAACTGTGAAAACACAACTTCTCCCCCCCTCTTTTGGCAAGTATATGTTGACAACTATTTGAAGGCCAGGTTCAAATTTAAAAGTTTTAGAACCCCTGGGATTCTGCAACAAAATCTGTACGTACAGGCCAGCTTGCGGGGCCACCACCTAAACTCATTCTTCCACTGTGAGGGATCACTTGCACATGTGTCTTATGAGTTTTCTAGGGCTGCTTGAACCAAGGACCAAGAACTTGGAGGCTTAAAATAGACGTTTCTTCTCTCTGGGGTGCTGCAGGGCTATTCACACGCCAGGGCCCCTGTGAGCTCAGGCTGCCACTGGACTTCAGCTGAACCCACATCTCTGTCCACTGTCTTGTCCAGCCCCTGCACTACTAGTTCCTATCCTGGCTTCCCTGTTACTACACTGCTCACCAGGAATCACTGTCTCCCACTCTACTCCTAAGGAACTGCACCTAAGACAGCGTGGGAGCATTTTCAAGGACTCTGATGCGGATTCCTTATTGAGTGGGAATTGACTCTGAAGATCTAATTTCCCTCTTCCTTGATCCATTGTCAAAGCAGTGTAGTGATAACCAGCCCCCCACCCTGAGAAAGCAGTGTCTCCCAGATCAGAGTGGGAGGGGAAGAAGCAAAGATAAAGGCAGGTGAAAAAGCAGCAAGAGACAGGGAGGAAAAGAGACAGAAGAAGAAAGAGCAGAGAGGAAGAGGAAGAAGAGACGAAGACCATTAGAGGCTACCAGAGGGAAGAAGTGGAAGATAGGGTTGGACGGAAGATGTGCACATATCTTGTCTTGTTTTTGCACATACATTTAACAAATAGTTTCAATATGAAAAAAAAAAAAAGGGACATGGAGGGTAATGAGCAAAGGGTATTAGGTAAATATTGCAGCTAATCCCAAAGTCTAGAGGGATGATCATGACAGATGAGGAGAAAGCCTCTAAAAAGAGTTAGAAAATCCAATCTATGGTTTAATAAAACAGGTCAGAGGTTATAACAAATAAAGAAAGCCATAGGGCACTTAATACCAAATATTTAAGGTGAGCCTTGCTTTAAGCAAGTGAGCTGTATTCTTGAAAAGAGGTTTGTAATTCAGTTGTTTGTATATGAAATCCCATCTTAAGCTCCTTGAGAGAGCTCACTCTTTGAAGACTTTTTTTTTTTTTTGATGAGGGAGTCTTGCTCTGTCACCAGGCTGGAGTGCAGTGGCGCGATCTCGGCTCACTGCAACCTCCGCCTCCCGGGTTCAAGCGATTCTCCTTCCTCAGCCTCCTGAGTAGCTGGGACTACAGGCGCACCACCACACCCAGTTAATTTTTGTATTTTTAGTAGAGACGGAGTTTCACCATGTTGGCCAGGCTGGTCTCCATCTCTTGACCTTGTGATCCGCTAACGTGCTTATTGGAAAATCCATTACAATCCTTTATGCCTACAGCACACACTCTCCCCTAAACTCCTGTATTAATTGTAGAACCTTGCATGTCTGTGTGTGGCTAGCAAGGACCACACTGAGGACACTGATCTGCAATCCCACCCCAGGATACTTTGATATGGAACAATCCAACAGGAGTCCTAGTGTCTGGGGCCTGAAGGTAAGAGTTAAAAAAGGCCGGGTGCAGTGGCTCACACCTGTAATCCCAGCACTATGGGAGGCTGAGGCGGTTGGATCATGAGGTCAGGAGTTCGAGACTAGCCTGGACAAGACGGTGAAGCTCTGTCTCTACTAAAAATACAAAAATTAGCCAAGCGCCATGAGTTCTAGAAATGCCAATTAGGAAGCAAAAAGTCTGTCTAAAGTGGGGACACCCATGGTTTCAAAGTGGAATGGAGACTCGGAGTGGTATTTTGTAAATATCCACGGCCCAGGCATTAAGGAAGCCACCCGAAGTTCCTTGGGAGGGGAGATTATAAAACTGTTAGGAGGTTGGCAGATCAATTTCTCTTTTATCTTTGTGATCATAAAAACAGCAGAACTGGGATAACCACTGATGTAGCATCAGTGATGTGGGCACTAGGGTATCTCTCCTCTAAAAGCAAAATATTAATGGTATCGCCAAAAGGTGGGAGCCTGAATCTTTAAGGTGACCTGAATCTTTAAGTGACAGAAGTCCTGCAACTTGGAGTCTCAGGAATATTTGTAACTGGCCCCAAAGTCACCACTTCCCCCAAAGACTACGGTAACAGAATGAACTCAACTCTGTTTAGCGAAAGAAGACCTTTGAGATGAGCAAGGTGCAAATTCTCAAATTACTGAGTATCAGTTTGCCATATGATCTCTCCCATCAAAATTGTAAGTAGATCTCTTTACTTTCTCTTTAGTTTAATCAATAGCATTTGCAGGTGGTTTCATTTGGGGGTTTAATATAGTCCCTTGAACAGCATTTTATCCCCTGAGGAGAATGACTTTGGGTTCAGAACTACAAAGCTGGTCTCAGGGGGGACCGTGGGCTGTCAGCTAAACCCATTCGTTAATCCAAAGGGTCCTTCTTACTTATAAGTTTCATTGAAGGCATGTTTCAAACCCGTGAAGCAGCAAAAATGACAAATTAGGAAGTCACAAAGCTTTGCATTACTCACAAATAATCAAAACCACAAATGTCAAACCTGCGCCTGACAAGGGTCTGTCGTACCAGATTCTGGGCTCCTTGAGGGTGGGGAATAGGGAATGTTTCTGATTCACCTTTGTATCTCTGGTGTCTGCAACCAGCATAGTACCAGGCATTGTGAATATCCTTCATATGTTTAAGGTGTGAGTGGACAGACGGATGGATGGATGGATGGATGGATGGATGGATGGATGAATGGATGGATGAATGGATAGGGTTTTTGTAAGATAATAATTTTTAAACTCAGTGATGAACAAAGAAAACCATCTTTATAGAAAAGCATGCCGTGTTACATTAGACATATGAAACTTCCTCCCAGTTCACAATAAGTACATTCCAGAAAGTTTACACTATGGGCCAGAATTTGCGATATATTCTTTTTAAGAGCTTTTTAAAGTCGGTAAAAAAAATTCTCCTTATTCTAGAGCAGTGTAAGCATAAATTGTTGTATTTTAAAAAGACCTCCAAATGCTTAATTTATAGTCCCAAATTCTATATCCATCGCCTTTAGGTCACCTGTATGCTTTTCTGATGACCGAAAGAAAGAGAATCACAAACTTTTAAAAAAAACTGTTAAAAATATCTCTTAAGAAACATTTTGCAAGTCTTTGAAGCTGTCACAAAAATCTTAGGTAGTTTCTGAAAATTGTCCAAATATGGTAGTATCACCATAACCAATTGCTCAGCAATCATTACAGGCTCTGGGTTATCTCTGACAAAGGAACTAATATTCTGAAAATGAAAGTATCTGAGAACCAAGCAGAGGCCGCACGGAACCTGCAGGCTGCTTTGGCACTTGCACTACCTCTACAGACCTTGGGCAGACGTATTTGAACTTTCACCAAGCTGCTTGGCTTGTCCTCAAATAGACGTACCAGTCTCTCCTGCACGGGGTAGCTAGGGAGCTCTTCTGCTTCACTCACCTTCCATTTAAGTGAAACCATCATCTACCCCCTGCATCTCCTCCTCAAAAAAAAAAAAGTCCCATAGTAGTGACGGCAAAGCAAGGATCCTTTGAGCACAAATTTACACTTACCATGCTCCTCAACTACAAGGCATTTTCATAAAGTTAATCTCCTGATATTTGTGCTAGAAATTGCTGGTATTAAGTGGCGATTTAGCAGAACACCAGTGACCCTTCAGCAAGCTTTGCACCCAGGAGCTTAAAGCAAACAAGCCATGGCAAATCACCTCCATCTGCCTTCTACCCCGGCAGAACTCCCTTTGGTATGTTGCACTTCCTTCTTTCCGCCATATGCATTCTTGCAGCAAGAAAAGGTGAAGGATGGGTACTACTTCCACACCATCCAAAGGCAAATGCCCCATTCACTCGGCAACATCACCCCTTAGACGGTTCCACTGCGCAATTACAAAATACGTAAGTGGCAACTATATGCTGAGCCTAAGTAAGGCATCAAAACATTTACCCAAAACCTTTACATCTAGCTCATTGCAGATGCCTAACATAAAAGGGCACCAAGAGAAAAAGCAGAGGTATTTCTAGTTCTGCAGATGTCTGCCAATGCTTTTCTCTCCCTTTGACCATCATCATAGTAATCCCAATGATATAATCATCAATAATAATAATGTTAGTCATAAAACGAGGGTGGCTTTTTAAGAAAGGTTGGGAAGTTGTTTCAAACCGTGCAGGGCTGGTGTCACAGGAAAATGTCAAACTTTCCACTTTAACTTCCGTTTTTCAGGCACGAACACTTCACTTTGGGGGAAATCTTGGCGCTACAAGGGCTCAACCTGAGAACAAACTGCAAGTGTGCACCCTGCCTCTTTTCTGCTCATCTGTCAGCGCCTACCTGGACTCGTTAGAAATACAGAACTCTGGGTCCAGCCAGACTGAAAATCAGCTCTCCCCCAGCCAACAGTCCGAGCCTGGATTTCCACGAAGGCACGCGGCTCTCCTTACAGATTGCAGATTTACATGGTAAAAATAGAAACGTACGGCATCACATGTATATGCAAATTTGCCAACCAAACTCAGTGCTGAAAATAGTTATTTACTATTTGGCTTGCATATTGGCCCAGAAAACCTTCCATACCTATTTCATGCTCATTTAAATTCTGTAAGAGTTTCTGACCCATTTAAATTCCTTGAGGGATGCCTGGCTTCACATGGGCGTTTGTCTGCCCCTCTCCCCACAGCTTTTAAAGAAATACTGCTTGTCAGGGCAGACTGGACTTTGGAAAAAATAGAGTGGCCCGCCTTTCTTTAGATCCATTCTGGGCACTGTTTAGCCATAAGTGGCCTCGGACCTAGAATTATGGCTTCCTTCCTGATAGTTCCTTTAGGTGTAGGGATGAGAATGCCTAAGCGGTACAGCTGGAAAATAGGGACAGAGTTTTTCTGAAAATTTGGTCCTTGGACACCTACATCAGAGTCCCCTAGGTTTGGGGAGCGGGGGAGGCTTGTGCAAAACGCAAGCTCCTGACTCCTCTCTGGAGCCACTGGATCTGAATTTCTGGGAGTGGGACTCTGGATGTTGCTTTTGTAGGAGGTTTACCTTGGTGACTCGGGTGGCCTCCAGGGGTGGGGATGCATTCCTCAGAAACCACCCTGAAATCCTGAAAGTGTGCTGCTCAGCAGCTGGATTCTGCAAGGCCGGGGGGCACTGCAGGACTCATCACCAAATGAGGGCACCGACGTCCTGCAGGAATGTGGGAGTTGACTGCCCCAAAGTGACCAGCGCACACTGAGGTCCGCACTGATGTTCTTTCCAGGAGCAGTTCTGATGCTCGCAGAAGGGACGGCTGTTCCTAAGGGCAATGTGGCACATTATTCCCACTGCACAACTGGCTGAGCCAAAGGGTCACCATCTCTGCCCCCCTATTTAGGGACAATGACTCAGTAGAGTTTGGGTTCTACAGCTCAACAGTGTGTGTTTAAACCCGGGCCCTACCTCCCACTGGCTACTTCAGTTTACAGAGGAAATGATGGCAGTTCCTACCCAGTAAGGTTACTGAGAGATCAAATAAGATCAATATTGCCAGGCATCTGGAGTGACATGGGCCAACTAGTCAGTCTTTAATAAGTAGTAGGTGTTTTTCTTTTTTTAATACTTTTTTGATGTTTTAAAATCCTTTAGATTTTACAGCATTCCAAAGACCCTCCCCAGAAAGTCTATCTAGGTGAACAGGCAAGTTTGGTTTGGAAAACAAGGTGATGATGCAAAGTGAAGCCTACAGAAACTATGGAACCTTCTTGGAAAAGTCCTCTCTACTACCCTCTGCTAGAGAAGGAAGCTGAGGTCACCTGGTATTGAAAACATGGCCCCACCATCAAGTAGCAGATAGTTTCATAGCATAAATTCACCGCCAACTACTTAGTGGGTTCTTGATACATTTGGCAGTACACTGTTTCTCATCTTCACTCACAAGTGTATTTGCCACGCCATTCTCCTTGCGTGCATGTGTGTGTGTGACACACACTTGACCAATAATACTTCTTCCATTCACTTTTTTCCAACATAGGCAAAGACACATCTACTGAAATATCTATCCAGGCATACATACTGGTGCCCAACATAGATCCAGAACTTGCTCCCAGCTACCCACAGACATTCCCACGCATCTTTAACAGGTGAAACACCCCATACACAGACAAATCCCACACGCCCACTCGTTCTCACATGGCCGTATCCACAGGCTCCCACACAACCCAGGACACAGCTTTGTGTGCCTCTGCACACACACCCTCGTATAGACACAACTGCACAAATGCACTCAACACGCCTCTTCCCCCTTCTCCTCCCATACAAACGCATCGACGAGTTCTTGGAGTATGGCACAGACCTGACTCTGGCAAAAAACCAAAAAACAAACAAACAAAAAGAAACCCTTTGGAAACCCATTAAAAACTGAAGCCAGAAGTGAGCGTCCCCTTTTGCGTTATGTCAGCAGGCTGCTGACTGTGGGAGCAGGGAGCATGAACACAAACGAACATTCCAGAATCAGCTTTGTTGTCCTCCACGTACTCTGCCTTCCTTTTCTTTTTTTTCCCTTCAGCAACAACAGAAATCTGTGAAATGACTGAGGGTGGTTAATTAAGCATTGCAGCCCATATTCCACTGCAGTTTCAATTGGATATGGTGTTCTCTTTCACTTCCTGTTATGCAGGATTGCGGCAGGCTGTTAGACACCTGCCACGCTCCCAGCCCAGCTGCTGTTCAGCTAGGGGCAGAGAGGAAGCACTCCCGGGCCCTCGGCCTTGAGAGGGTCTCATTCTGCAAACCAGCCCCTTCCCGGGGAGGCGGGGGCTGGTGGGGGAGGCACAGCTGATGTGAATCCACACTGGAAGCTTGAGGACCAGCAGCTGGCGGTAAAGACCTTATTCCATTGTGAGGGTTGTGGCAGGAGGCCAAGTGTTTTCCCCCAAACCCCCAAACCCCGAGTCCTGCCATGACCCACGTGTAATTAAAGCTGGAATGTCTATGCAGGCCGGAAATCAGATGTTATTTTTTGGTTTGCCTGGATCCCTTAGCGTCAGGAATCAGACTGTGTGCAGAAACATCCACTTGTTTGTTGAGCCCTTTATTTGCTCATTCATTCATTCACTCATTCCTTCATTCACTCACTCATTCATTTATTTACTCGTACATTTATTCACTCATTCATTTATTTACTCATTCATTCCTTCACTCATTCATTCATTCATTCACTCATTCATTTATTTACTCATTCATTCATTCACTCATTCATTCATTCATTCACTCATTCATTTATTTACTCATTCATTCATTCACTCATTCTCTCATTCACTCACTCATTCATTTATTCATCACCTTGGGAAAACTTCCTACGGGTTAGCTTCTCTGTGCTAGGCAGTCACCAAACAGACAAGGCACATTTTAATTTTAATAACGCTAGCTAACCCTCCTCATCGTAGCTCTGATTTATTGAGAACCCATTATGTGCCAAACAACACGTGCCACACCAGTGAGCTTCAGCACCCTTTATTTAACAAAACCACTCCTAGTTCCTTAGGGATATTTTTCACTGCTTGTATTTACTCTGTTTTTATCAGAAAACAGAGAGGAAGGTATTGGAGGGAGACCAGAGAGAAGGCGAAGGGGAAGAAAGGGAGAAGTGGACTCCAGGCTTCCTCAAGGAGATGATGACAGTGATGGATTAATGATGCTCACAATTCTTTGATGCTTCTGCCATCAAGAGACAGGGTGTGTATCTCCTCCCCTTGAGCCTAGGCTGACCTGCTTTGACTAATAGTGTACAGTGAAAGTCGCACCATTGCCATTTCTGATATTTCAAGGCAGTTTCTATTTCCTTTCCCTTGGAGACCTGAGCTGCTACATCCTAAGCTGGTTACATAAGAATCCCGAGGCTGCCATGCTGTGAGGAGGCCCAAGCTGCTACGTGGGGAGGCCATGTGGACAGACAGTAAGATGCCTCTTCAGCCCCCAACCCTTGGAGTCCTCACAGTTTAGCTCCACACATCCCTGAGCAAAGCCAAGTAACCTCTGCTGAACCCTGTGTGAATTCCTGACATGTGAAATTTTGAGATACAATAATAATCAATTATTTTAAACCATTAAGTTTTAGGAAGGTGTTGTTATACAGAAATAGATAACAAGCTTATTGACTGAGTAGAGGAATCTTACAGGGGAGTGAATTAGGTAAAGATGAGGAGAGGAAGGACATTCCAGGTGGAAGAGAATAAGCAGTGTGTTGTTTGTTTGTTTTTTCTCTCTCTGTCATCCAGGCTGGAGTGTAATGGCGCCATCTCAGCTCACTGCAACCTCCTCCTCCTGGGTTCAAGAGATTCTCCTGCCTCGGCCTCCTGAGTAGCTGGGATCACAGGCATCCACCACCATGCCCAGCTAATTTTTGTATTTTTAGTAGAGACGGGGTTTCACCATGTTGGTCAGGCTGGTCTTAAACTCCTGACCTCAGGTGATCCACCCGCCTCGGCCTCCCAAAGTGCTGGGATTACAGGCGTGAGCCACCGCGCCCAGCCTGTTTGTTTGTTAAAGGAGATAGAGAAGCAAAGATACCTGCTCAGATCTCTAAGTGGTTTGGTCTTAGTGAAGTACAAGGCCATGCAAGACTTGTATTCCAAGCTAAGAAAATGTAACTCGATTCTCAAGATTGTGGAGAAACACTAGGAATTTCAAGCAAGGAGTGGCACGGTGTGACTGGTGTTTCAAACGCACTCTGGCAGCAGAGCCCAGAGAGGAGGTGATGGCAGACTGGGGCAGGCAAGAGCAGTGTCCTAGGATGGTGGGAGACAGAGAGGAGATGGGGGAAATCATTATGAGGTTAAATTGGTAGGTCTCAGGGAAGGCCTGAATGAGGCATTGGGTAAAAGATGGCTTTGTGAAGAGTGACATCTAGATGTCTCACCTGGGGGACTGTTTGGTTACCCACCATGAGAGAAGGCAGAGGAAGCAGGTTTTTGGATTTGGGAGGAGAAACTGAGAGTACTTGATTAATTCACAGAACATTTCTAGGCTTCTAGGCTATTCTGGCACCTGTGCCTTATACTACGGGGCGGATGAGTGTGTCATGGCTGTGACCATCAGACAAAACCCTCCACTGTGGCCACACAGTTATCATGACAGCTTTGCAAAGTAGCCAGAATGGGGTACTTGTTGCCCATTTTAGGGATGTGGAAACTGTGGCTTAGAGAAGTCCAATCATTCTTCCAAGGTGTCACAACTCATGAGAAAACAGAGGGAGGGAGGTACTTCAAGTGCTCAGAGTCCAAAGTTTGCTCTCTTAGGCAGGCTGCCCCCTCAGGGACGAATAAAAGGCAGGATGCTTGTTTGTGTATTTTTTTTTTTTTTCTTTGTGAAATGGAGTCTGGCTCTGTCGCCAGGCTGGAGTGCAGTGGCATGGCGCGATCCCAGGTCACTGCAATGTCTGCCTCCCGGATTCAAGCGATTCTCCTGCCTCAACCTCCTCAATAGTTGGGACTATAGTCACCTGCCACCGCGCCCAAATAATTTTTGTGTTTTTAGTAGAGACGGGGTTTTACCATGTTGGCTAAGCACTGGTCTCTATCTCTTGACCTCGTGATCCGTCCACCTCGGCCTCCCAAAGTGCTGGGATTACAGGCGTGAGCCACTGCGCCCAGCCTGTATATCTTCTTAAAATCCCAAGTCCAGAACCCCATGGGAGGGAAGCTACTTCCAATGAGATAAAAGAGTTGTCTCCTGGGACACTTAGAACAGAGGGCAGAGGATGCCGACAATACCCGACTTTTATCTGATGAGAGGTATAGCCAGGCTTTTCATATTAATTTCCCATAAACCATATGGGCTCTGTTGCAAATTATCTTTCCCCAGGACTAGTTACATGGGTCACTGAGTCAGTGCCCAAGATGGAAAAGCCTTTTCTTTCTGAATACCCTTTGGGTTCAAAAAGGTAACAGAGGTCTGAGAGTCAGAATCGTCTTTTTAGAGAGAGTTTAATCACAGGGACCTGAGTTTTAATCCAGGCACAGATGTCCCAAGAGCCTGTGTGCTTCGCCGTGCTGCCACACGTGTGTACATTATCTAATCCAGAGTAAAACAGAGTAAACGTCACAAGATTTGGGCTGAGGGATTGGCTACGTGGAGCAGATCATCCTGTTGGTCTCATACATAAAATAGGTGTGATTTGTTCCATGCAACAGCTTCCAACGATGCCTCATTGTTTCCTTTGGAATCTAGAATACCGTCCAACTGCCAGGGCGAATTTGGTGTTTCTCAAATTCTTGAACTTGATTCAACTGCATTAGAGTCACTGAGGCTGGTCCTCCATGAGAGAGCAGCCTCTGTTAAAAATACAGATTCCCAATCTCTACCCCCAAAATGGCCTCAACCAGACTTTCTGTGGATAGGGTCTGGAAATTCGAATTTTACATGCTTCCTCCGAGATGTGATGCTTATTCACAATGACAATCGAGGACCATGGGGAAGAAACACTGATTGCCCCATTACGAATGCTCGAGTGTAGTCAGATCTATGCAGAGACTGCTTTTTTTCCACATCGCCCATAGGACTGATTACAAATCACAGAAGCCCTGCTTGCGGAAGCCCCTGCATTTAGGAAATGGGGCAGTCGTCTGCTGGTCTGCTCCAAGTTCTCTTCCCTCTCCCACAGAGCATAGGAGTGGAGGGCAGGGAGGTGACCACTGGGAATGACATTTCCTGGCTTCCCCAAATCCCTTGCCAACTGGCTTCCTGATAGGTGTGGACAACGGGAGGTGCTGGTGGGAGGTGGGGTGAGAGGAAGGGAGAAGCCAGGGAGCTTCTCTCCTCTCCTTCAGGTGTCATGTCACCTGGTTTGTTCCAGTTTCCATTGTACAGCCACTTCTCCTCTGCCCGGAGCTCCTGCTTTTGGGCTCTGGCTCTAAAGCAAGATGCTCTCCAGGAGGTAGTGGCTTCCTGAATTTCCTTGTTTCTGAGCCTCCTTACCTTTTCCTTTTTTCTTTTTTAGCACTCCTAAGACCTTTGTAACGAGTTGCTCATATTAAGTTTCCTCCTCTGAACCTATCTGGGGGTGAGTTCTGTTTTCCAGACTCTACTCTGACCTATGCAGGGAGAAACACAGTAAAAGTTGTGTCATACAAATGACTAGCCAGATAGCCATGAGTCATTGGGTGCCTTTGGTGGGCCAAATATGGCGCTAAAAGCTTTAGATATATTATATTAGATATATTATTTATTCATTCAAAAGTATATATTGAGTGCATACTAGATGGTAGGGACTGAGCTAGAAATTAGGTTTACAATGGGAACAAGAGGTGGTGGTCCCAGCCATCACAGGGCATCACCTTTCCTGGGAAAGGCTCACCTTGCATAGCGAATTACAGGTGTGATGTGTGGGTCACTGCAGAGAACAGGATGGTTCTCATGAGGGTACAACAGTACGGCCTGGCTCCATTCAACAAGTGGCATCGTCCCTCTTTCAAACAGATGAGGAAACTGAGGCTTAGAATAGGAGAGATGACATCTTAAAGGTATATATACCCTAGAACATTCTCATCTAAAAAAGAAGATACTGGGACAAGGTTTTCCAGCAGAAGCTATAGGGAATATTGTGGGTTGAATTGCATCTCTAAGAAGACATGTTGAAGTCATAACCACCGGCACCTGTTCATGTGATCTTATTTGGAAATAGTGTCTTTGCTGATGTGATCAAGTTAGGAAGAAGACATACTAGATTAGGGTGAGTCCTAAATCCAGTGATTACACACAGACGTACAGGGAAAAGGCCATGTAATGATATAAGCAGAGATTGGGGTGATGTAGCTGCAAGCCAATAAACTGATGGCAACCACCAGAAGCTAGTTAGAGGCAAGGAAATTCTCTGCTGAGAGCCTGCAGAGGGAGGACGGCCCTGCCAACACCTTACTATTCAACTTCTGGCCTCTAGAACTGTGAGACAGTAAATTTCTGTTGTAAGCCACTCAGTTGTGGTACTTTGTTGTGGCATTCCTAGGAAACCCACACAGGTAGAGAGAAAGAACTCAGAAGTATGTACGACCAATATAGTCAGAGGCATTTGAACCAAAGCAACTCCATCTTGAATAGGGGCTGGGTACAATGAGGTTGAGACCTGTGGGGCTGCATTCCCAGGAGGTTAGGCATTCTAAGTCACATGATGAGATATGAGG
The DNA here is from genome assembly GCF_000951035.1 of Colobus angolensis palliatus. NCBI lineage: Eukaryota > Metazoa > Chordata > Mammalia > Primates > Cercopithecidae > Colobus > Colobus angolensis. The sequence continues at coordinate 1,238,068 of NW_012115233.1, forward strand.
TTAGCACAAGATACAGGATACAAAGACCTTGCTGATAAAACAAGATGCAGTAAAGAATCCAGCCAAAACCCATCAAAACCAAGATGGCGATGCCAGTAACCTCTGGTCGTCCTCACTGCTCATTATATGCCAATTATAATGCATTAGCATGCTAAAAGACACTCCCACCAGCACCATGGCAATTTACAAATGCCATGGCAACATCAGAAAGTTACCCTATAATGGTCTAAAAGGGTAGGAACCCTCAGTTCCAGGAGTTGCCCACCCCTTTGCTGGAAAACTCATGGATAGTCTACCCCTTGTTTAGCATATAATCAAGAAATAACTATAAATATACTCAATTGAGTAGCCCATGCCACTGCTTTGCCTATGGAGTAGCCATTCTTTTATTCCTTTACTTTCTTAATAAACTTGCTTTCACTTTACCCTATGAGCTGGTCCTGAATTTTCTTGCGTGAGGTCCAAGAACCCTGTCTTGGGGTCTGGATCAGGATTCCTTTCTGGTAATAATACCAACTCCCGGGGTGTCCCAGGCCTGATGCTGAGCCACCCCAATAAGACTCCAACCAATAGCGGTACCCAAAACACAGTCTACAGAGGGTGGATTCAGAGGCCTCACGCACATGGGCAAAGTCAGTTCTACAAATATTCTTGAAACAAATGGAATTATTTTCTGGAAACAGAGAGGAGAAAATGAAATTGAATTCTAATTTTAAAAAATGCCTATTATGTAATACACATTTTCTATACATTACATTTTTTTCACATAATATGTAAGATACTGCTTTTCCCTTACAAGAAAATTGGAGGTATATGCAATGATCAGCATTTGTCAAATGAGTGATGTTAGACACCCACATCACAGAGCTAGGAAATGGCTCAGTGAGGTCAGACCCCACGACCTATATTCTTTGCACCCTGGCCTGCTGTTCCAGGACTCAGATGACCCAGATGACCACTCTTTCTCTCCCAACTCTTGTACTAGTCTTGATTGGTGTTCACCTAGTAGAAATTGTGCATAATAGTGTGTCTGCGAAGGGGAAAGGCAACATTATCAGAGCATCCCATTGTTGGATGCTAGAGACAAGAACCATCTTTTCCTATGCCAGTCTATAATATCTCACTGGCTTCTAAATGAAAAGAGAGAGAGAAAAAAAAGAGAGAGAGAGAGAGAGAGGAAAAGCAGACTTTGTCTCTATCTGAGAATGTGATCAGACAATTTCAGTCCCACGTCCTCCACAGCTGGTAGGTCACTGCCTGGATGGGGCCCAGTGCAGAGATCTTCCCCACAGATTTTCTGTAATAAGGTAAGATACCACGATTGTGCAAGGGGTAGTGGACCCCAGGGTAATTGAGATTCCATCACAATCTACCTGGTAATCTACTGAACCTTCTGCACGAGTGTTCTTAGGTAATTCTGAAGGGACTTGAATTTAGGGACAAAGCACCATTTCAGCTTCTTTGGAGATAATGTCAGGGTCATTCTTTGAATATCAAGAGCTCCTGAGTCATGCAATCCTTTGCATGAACTTTTCTTGATATCCTTCCTCTTAGAATCTTGTATATGTGTCCTTTTTTCCTTGAGCAAAGAATAGAATTGGGGAACTATGACAATCACTGCCATTAGAGTTAAACTGTCTGTAAAAGACTGTTTCTTTGATCAACAGGGCTTCTTTGTAGTTCCTCTCCTGCAGGACAAGCTCTTGACTATGTGTGATCAAGAGTGAGTGTGGGCTACCTTGGGTCAGTCATTGTCTCCCACTGCCAAGGTGGGAAACTGGCTCAGATGCTCCCTAGTTCATGCCACTGATAGAATTTGAAGCTGTCTTGGAATTAATTGTTATCTTATTGTAATCCCTGGAAACTATTTAGGTAGGTGTACTATTATCAGGAAGTAGTATCTTATTTGATCCCTGACTCAAATGCTTTTAGGTAAATATTCTTAACAGTTTACAGGGGAAATTAGCCTCGGAGAGCTTAAGGAACTCACCATTATCATGCTAGATAGTGGGAGAAGGAGGAGTCAAATGCAGGTTTATCTAGTTCCAAAGTCTACACCGGTTGCGCGGGGCCAACTCTCTATCCAGCACTGAGCAGCTCCAACCGACTACAGGATTAAACCACAACCAAACTACAACAGCACGGCATCAACTTAGCTTAAAAAAATCAGCTGAACTGCTCAGCTGGCATTCCAGACGTGGAACAAGGAACAAAGAAGGAGGGTTTCTCACATTTCCATCAGTTGCCACGGTTCTGCAAAGATAGGCATCGTTCTCCCCTTGAAAACAGTCTACTTCCCTCTAGAGCAAGTTACAAGAAAAAGGTTGTCAATAATGCTAGAAGCTAATGCAGCAAAAGTAATTCTCTCTAAATATACTTTTTTGCGGGGGGGGGGGTGGCTGTCTATAAATAAGACAAATAAAATCACTGGGCTAGATATTTGAAGCTATTGAGGTCCTCAAGAACTTCAGCCCACACTCCTTGCTGTGTTTTCAACCAGTCTTTGGAGCTGTTTACACACCAGGGGAATGATAAAAGAAAAATTTCAGCCAAATTAGATTTAAAGGCGTTTAATGGAGCAATGAACGAGTCACAAATTGGGCGGCCATCTGAGCCAGGTTCAGAAACTTCAGCACAGCCACGTGGTGGAAGAAGATTTATGGAGAGAAAAAGGAAAGTGACGTGCAGAAAATGGAAGCGAGGTACAGAGACAGCTAGATTGGTTACAGCTCGGTGTTTGCCTTATTTGAACATGATTAGAACAGTTGGCACGTTTGGTTGGCCCAAACTCAGTGACTGGCACATGTGTGGGTTATAGTCTGTTTACACCTCCACTTGTTATAGTTTACGACGTACAGAAAAACCTTTAGGCTGAACTTAGTTATGTAATTAGGCAGGTTTTAGGCTAAATTTGTTGATTTAACCGGGCCAAGTGTAATGCAAATGGGTCCTAAGACGTATTCTCCTTGGAGAAGGTGTCACAAAGCAGGGTCTCCCACTGGGCAGTGGCAGAGACCCTTACTGGGGGCTTCCTGTGTGTCAGGCACAGTGCTAGGTGGTCCACAAGACCTTCTCCCTGTTTTAATTCTCCCAGTGGCTCCTAAGGTGGGGGCTGTTGGCAGTCCCATTTCACAGATGAGAAACTGAAGCAGTGTTCCTTGCCCAAGGCATTCAGGACAAGAAGCAGCAATGTTTGCATTCTGCTGTCATGCTCTTTGCTCTGGGCCTTCCTAAAGTCAGTACCTCACCTCCTGTGGTCTGTAAGCCAGACGCGCCTTAAGACAGCCATGGTTGGGACTGTCCCCACTACCCTGGCTGAATCAGCCCTCCATGTGCGCTGATGGCTGTGGAATGGGAAAAGAAAGTAGAGGGCTGATTCCAGCATCATCGAACTTGATCTTTCTTAGCCTTATCTGTGAAATGGGATTATAGTAAATTCTTCCTCATAGATCACTGTGGGACTAAATAAATTGTTATATGCAAAGCAAGTACCTAATAAATAAAGTTAATTTTACAGATCTGTTCAGGAAAAGTCTAAGGACATGGTGAAAGCTTAAAAGACCTATACAGGTTGGAAGGATTAATCTTTTTAAAAAATCAGCTCTGAACAATGAGAACACACAGACACAGGGAGGGGAACAACACACACTGGGGCCTGTCGGGGGGCGGGGTGTAGGGAGAGCATCAGGATAAATAGCTAATGCATGCGGGGTGTAGTGCCTAGGTGATGGGTTAAGTGCAGCAAACTACCATGGCACATGTTTACTTACGTGACAAACCTGCACCTTCTGCACAGGTATCCTAGAACTCAAATAAAATAAAATTTTTTTAAAAAAGAAAAAAGTCAGTTTCATAAACAGGCATTTTGGCAGCTTCCTAGTTACAGTATATTTACTCTGTGTTTCAAAGATTTATAATTTTTTTTTTTTTTTTTTACTTCCCGGATCTTCAAGTCTTCTGACCACATCAGAGTCTTGATCTAGTTCCTCACCTGCCCTAGGGTTAAGGGAAACAGAAACTTCAGGCCCCAGAGTTGGCCCTGCCCAACAAACTTAGAGATGAATGGGAAACACGCTGTCTATTTCCTCTTCCAGACCACTTAGCATTACCCTCTGCAGTTCAAGGCCACTGAGGAAGTTTAGTTTTCCCTTGTGGATTTTTCTGAGCTTGTCGTTCGTTTGCTCTCAGTGCCCTGGTGGGTGGACTCTCCTCTGCGCAGGCACAAAATTTTGCTTTTCTGGAAAAAGCAAAAACCCTCTATGGAATAAATTTGTTCCTCAATGGCAGGGTGCATACATTTTGCACAGTATCTTTGCTGCTCCATGGCGACATCCCTTGCGTCTGCCTGAGGGCCCTGCTTTTAAACAGTCACTTCTTACTCCCAACCAGTCACTTTTCCACGATAATATTTGTGAGGGCGCAGTCTGGATCATGTTAACATCGTGTTATAAGGTCCTGCTCCATCATTTAACGCAAAACCATCATAATATTATGGGGTAGCAAAGGGGATCCAATGAGACCACACGAAAAAGTACTTTGGAGGGGTTTTTCTTGGCAATTACTCTTGATAGCACTGAAGGCAATGTAAAGCTTTCCACTCAGAAAACAGCAAAATGGCGGCAAAGGCTTTCACTGAAGAATTGATTCAGCATTTAATGACTATCTACTGTGACTGTGGGCAAGGCATGATGCTGGGAAAACAGGGATGGATAAGGAATTGCCCATGCCTTGGAGGATGGCACCAGTTTTTAAGAAAGTCAGACTGTGAACGAGGAAGTAGCATCCCAAGTTGACCATACTTGGTAGTTGAGGTTCTTTGGGCTAATGACTGAACTGCATAGAACTTCAGCTTCCCTAGCTCTAAATGGAGAAGATCAGGACTCTCCTTATAGATTTGGTGAGAATCCAGTGCGATGATATAGAAAAGTACTCAGTAGAGTGTCTGGCCCACAGTGAGCACCCAATAAACACTACCATTCTCATTCTCCACGTTATGATAATAAAGTGGTCTCAGTGCTACCACGGGTACACATGGAGTTCTGTGGAAATGTGGGGCTGTGTGCCATTAGCTTCTCTATTGGAGGGAGTGGTAGGGACAACATGGGTTCCCTAACCTTCCAATTTCCTTCCATCTATAGGGTTGTTCCACACAGGAGAGCGCCCACACCCAGGCTGCACAATTGAGTCACCTGGGCAACCCCACCCAATTAAATCCCAATCTCTTGGATAGGACCCAGAAGTTAATATTTGTAAAAACCTTCACAGGTGATCTAAAGTGCTGCTGAGGTCATGACCAGCTACGTAATTAGCAGGGTCCAGTGCGGAATGAAAATGCAGGGCTACTTGTTTGAAATTATTAAGAATGTCAAGGCAATGACAGTGGAGTATTAAACCAAGGGCCGGGTGCCCCTGCAAGGCAGCGCACAGATGAAGCTGGCTCAGGTGGAGCTTGAGAAGCCCTGTGTTTGCTTAACATTCCAGCCTCTCTCTGCCCATGGAGACTTGGCGTCCCCAGGAAAGAAGATGTGGCATCTCTGGTTAGTAAATGTGGGGAAAGGAGCAGCCGTCCTCAGTTACTAGGAATCAACCTGCCCATGCAAAACAGGTGTGTTTGCTCTGCTCCTGTCTGTCCTAAGTTTTACAGAGGCACCTCTTGTTTCCAAGGCTTGAATGGTCAAGCACTTTCTTCCCTGGAGATTACATTTGTGTAATGCTGGGATACAGATCCAGCAAGCTCTCTTGGCCAATCTGGGGAATATAACAACCATATATTTCCCTTGACAGCCAGCTCCAACTGAGGAGGGGAAGAGGAGGGTCATTCCTAGCTGAAGTTTGAAGGTTGCCAATGACGGACCTCTCTTCCAGCCAGGTGAGGAAGCAGTGGGCAGAAATGCAAGAGAGTGGGCACGAAGCAGAAGCCAGCATGCAAAGACCCAGGGAAGAACTCGCTTGTCATGGGAAAGAGCAAGTGCCAAGGCCATGAGGTGGCATGGAGCTGGGCGTAATACAGGAAGCAGAAGGTCTTGGAGGCTGAATTTGGGTGAAGCCCGGGGAAAGCAGTTGTGACAGAAGCTGGTGCAGACACCTGGCAGGGACTTGCAGGCTTTGGAGGGCTTCCAGAGGTCCCTCAGAGGTTTTAGGCAGGGGAGCAAATGGAAACTGTACCATCGCCCAGCAAGTTCTGGCAGACAGGCCTCCAGGGCTATAAGGAAGGTTGGGAAGCATTGTGTCGGGGGGCGATCCTCCCGGGCCCCTGAGCGCCTGGCCCACCAATGCTCGCTACTGGTGCAGTGGCCCCTTCCAGGGAATCCTTCTTTGGGCACCATGTGGTGCTGATGGGCACTGGGGCTCGGCGGCAACAAGCCCCAACTGCTAACTTGAGAATGAAGAGCAAATATTTGACTTTTTTCTGCCCTTTTCTCCCTCCTCTCGCTGTCATTTTATACAGCCCTGTTTAGACTGGATGCTGGTTAATGGGCGACCTTTGCCCTTTGGCTAAAAGCTGTGATCAGGAAATCCCACCTCCCATTAATGCGGGTTTTGTTCAGGATCCCAGGAACGCCTAGCTCACAGCTTCTGTTCTGCAAACGCATTGTCCGCCAGGCTTAGAAAAAGAAAATGGAAAAGAAAAACAAACAAAGAAAAAGGAAAAAAAAAAAAAAACAATCTTCCACTGTTGAATTAAAACAGCAAACTCCAGGCCCAAAGTAGGTTTCAGTCTCTATTAAGACAACAAAAGATTCTAAATGCCAGGCCCGGGCGCAAACTGTGCAGAGAAGCGGGTGGCTGGAGAAGGAGGGGGGTCAAAGAAAAGAGGGACACTCAATTGACGGTTATTTTTTTTCAGTTATTTCCGGTGGGTCTGCCCGGACCCCTCAACAAGTTTTGTTTCTCTGAGCAATCCAGGCATAAAAAGTGAGGCCCTGGAGGGCCTCTGAGACCAGCATCCTGCACAGCGACATGGCATGGCGACATGGCCACCCAGAGGCACCTTGATCTTGACTGTTCTAATGCAATACTTTTCGTTTCTGGCTCCACACGGATGTCAGTGTGTTTCAATCACATGGCCACAGCGTCTCCCTTCCTTTCTTAGCTTCTCTCTCCTTTGTTGATGTTGACTATGATGATTTAAAAAGCTCTATCCTTTGGCTTTATGCTAAGCCACTCTGGCCCAGAGCCCTGTCTTTCACCCTAAAAATTTGAACGCTTGGCAAACAGGGCTTTCTGACCCATTGTCCACTGGGCTTTGCTTGTCCACCTCTTATGCCTCACTCGAGAGCATCAACGATTGTGCAGGGCAGGGAGCCTGCCTTATGGCTCCCACCTGGCGTCTCTTCTGCAGCACCCAGGATAGCTCATGGCTAAAAGCACATGCTTCAAAAATGTTTAGTCATGGGAGGATCAAGTATTAATATATGTTAGTTATTATTTCTATCATGTTAGGCATAATGGCTAATGATTGTTTCTAAGCTAGATAGGTGTATGGAATAAAAAATTAAAAATAAACAACGTTTATTGACTGCTATTTGTGTGTTAATGACTTAACTCTTAAAAGACCCTTATCTCTGCCAGGCGCGGTGGCTCACGCCTATAATCCCAGCACTTTGGGAGGCTAAGTCAGGCAGATCACCAGGTCAGGAGACAGAGACCAGCTTGGCCAACATGGTGAAACCCCATCTCTACTAAAAATATAAAAATTAGCCGGGTGTGGTGGTGCATGCCTATATAGTCCCAGCTACTCAGGAGGCTGAGGCAGGAGAATCACTTGAACCCAGGAGGTGGAGGTTGCAGTGAGTGGAGATCCGGCCACTGCACTCCAGCCTGGTGAGAGAGCAAGACTCCATCTCAAACCAACAATCAAACACACACCCTTATCTCAAATCTCAAGATTATACTAGGGTTTTTGTAAGTTCCTAAAAATTAAGAAAATAAAAACCAAATCAATTAGAACAAAACAAAAAAAAACCCAATTCCTTTTTTTTTTCTTTTTTGGAGAGACAAAAAAAGTCATTTAATTTATATGGACAGATATGTTATCTATATGTATATATAGCAGATAAGAGCAATGATTTGTGTTTCGTTTTTTTTTTCTTGTTTTTAAGAGATTATTCAGAATTCCATTACATTCATGTCGATAAAAATTTACTACAAGGTAAAGGGTCTACTGCATGTTTTTATACAAACCAAGATGCTTGCGTTTGGATTTTCGATCAACACATGAAGAAGAGAAGAAAGCAAAGGACAGCAGAGGGGAGAAAGGGTGAGAAGAGGGGAATAAGAGAGAGGAAAGGGGGAGGACACTCAGGCACAAAATAGGTCCCCTGAAAAAAACACAAACAAAACCAAAAACCAAGTGGAGGCTCGACAAAGAGCCAGCCAGGTAGGGAGGAAAGGAAACCCGGCTGCTGGCTACACGAGAAACAAGTCGGGTCCTCAGGAGAAGTGGCTCACAGGTGTCTGATTTGTTTTCCTAACTGCATGAAGGACACCCCACAGTCCTGGGGAGGAGGGGGCAGTGGGAAGGGCTTGGGGTTTGAATGCCCACTAGCCTGCTGACCAGCGAGACCCTGGGCGAGGCCACTCCTGGACACTAATATCCACTTCAAGCTGCTTCTGTGGATTCTAAGTGTGCCTCCATGCACGAATCAGAAGCTCAGTTAGTAGATGCTCTTGTTAGACAACCTAAGGAAGTGCATTTCTTTTCTCCCATTTGAGGGAATGAGTCTTTCTATGACAAATCTGGAGGAGGCCAAGGGGAGACTATCTTAGTCCTGACTCTTGGCTAGGACCCAGGGATGAGACTACGTGAGGATGTTTTATATGCATTTACATAGTTATTATGCACATATTTAAATTTTTTACATTTAAATGCATTTATTCATTTAATTTATATGCATTTTATTATGTTATCTATGTGTGTATATAGACACATACATACAGGCATGCATATAATGTATTTTATTACATATGTTGTATGTGTGTATAAAGCACACATATAAAATATGTGTATAAATGTGAATAAATTTACACACACATTGTGTATAAATTTGCATAATTTATGTGTATAAATTGTGTATAAATTTACACACACACACACATATGTAGCCATCATTGAGCACTTGCGGTGTTCTGGGTGTGATGCTATGGGCTTTACGCACTTGCTCTTATTTAATCCCCATAGCAACCCTGTGAAATGGAAACTACACTATTATCCCTACGTTACTGGTGGGGAAAGTGGCTCAGAGAAGTCAGGTTACTTTCACAAGGTCTCACAGCCTTTTGAGCACAACGTTGAGTGCTGCACAAGGGTGTGTCCTGTGCCAAAGCCCCACGGCTGTAACCACTAAGATCACCGCCTCTCACAGACAGGCATGACCTAGGTCAGCCAGATGCACTTCCGCGGAGGGCCTGACTCTCACCTGCATCCCTCGAGAGCCACTAGGACACACCTTCCTACACCTGGTGTCTCAGCAATGACGCCAGGTGAGGGCTGGGATCCAGCCCGGCAGCCACGTGATGTGTTGGAAGGACCACTGCTTGGAATGACTCGGAACTCCATTCTCAAAGGGCCTCAGAATCGGAGCCCAGTGAGTTGGAGACACAAAGACACTGGATTACCTTCTGGTTGACTTTAAAGCAGGCTGTTGGCTCTCTAATTTCTAATGAGAAATGAATGCTCTGTCTCCCTCTCGGAGAAAGCTTTTAATTAACCCACTGGCCACAGGCTACCAAGAAAAGTGGTCAGTGTGAAAACGACTCTTTTCTGCCACTGCACATTAATACCTTGCGCCAGAATCAGATCAACTGATACGGCCAATGCCTTCATCAGTGAAGCTCCAAAGAGTTCACCTTCAAATCAAGTTGCCTGGTTGCAGGCAGCACTCTCGTTCTCCCTTCCCAGAAAACGCTTCTTCTTCCAAACACCTCCTTTCATAAAAACACCCACATTTGTTATTTCTTGCAGAAAGTTTGGTAATGAATGTGGCTTCTCTTTTTCAGCTGTAAACAGCAGAAATCCCCCTGCAGGCTCTCTAGAAGACCTTTTATCCATGCTCAGGAAAAAGAATTGATTGATTTTGAAGTTAAATGTTGGCATCTGCTGTTATTCAAAACCAGGACCTTGGCTACAGTCATCCACCATGCTTTCAGCATTGCCACCAGTGTGCAGCAAATGAAGACAAGCTGTTGTCAAATGAGAAATGCAAAATAGTCAATCTGTTTGTCTGTTTAATGTAACTGGGAACATAAGCTGCTAAAAGTGGTACCATTCTGCACTGTCAGATGGGAGACGCTCTCCAACAAACAAAAGCCTAATGACCCATTTTACTCAGCACTGCGGAGTTGCTTCTAATGGTACCTTCCATATGCACTTGAACATGCTTTTATCTGAAACTGCAAATGGCACGATTTTCCATCCAACACAAGCGTGTAATCTGTGTGTGTGTGTGTGTGTGTGTGTGTTGGGAGAAAGGGGGTGGCAGGCTTCCCCCCTCCCAGCACCATGGAGGAAGGCTGACGTTCTAGACATCTTAGAGCTGGAAGCATATTGCAGAAGCATCTGACTCTCATCTTCCCTTTACACCTGTCACTGTACTGTATTAAAGGAAAAAAATCAAGTCATTAACCATGATAGATATGCTTTTAATAAGTAAGTGTTGTGCCTCACCAGGCGGATAAATAGCAGGGCTTAAGATAGCTTCAGAGCTTGGCATGGGATTACAGTGGGAAGTTAAAGGCACTGTCTACTTCTTCAAAGAGCGTGCAATCTGGGAAGCATGGGTCTCTCAACATTACTCAGGCAGCAATTCTTCAAGAATGCTCCCTGCTGAGGCTAGATTCTCTCTTGCCTTTGACCTTAGGTATTGTCTCACACTTTTGCTTCTCAGGGCTTCTGGTACCTGGAGAAATATGCCCTCTTCCAAAGGCTGTTGGCCAAACCCAGTGCCTACTGATGGCTTCAAAAATGCATCTTCCACTGGCATGGAAAATGATGATGCCTATTAATTCATATAGACTGTCAGGAGTATTGTGTTGAGAAGGGTTCTGAGGCACACCCATAAGAAAGAGTGCTATAATTGGTTATCAGATCATGATATTACTTATCTGCTGCCACAAGCCAATGTTTATTAAAACAAACAAGCAGAGAAAAACCAAGTTAGGGCCATCAGAACTCACTTCATGTTTAGGATCTCTCAAAGACTCCTGTATTTATACCAGAAAGTCAAATCCACTTACGTCATGTCAAAATGTGGGGAGGAAAAAAAGAGAGAGAGGTTAAGGGTTGATGCACTTCGCTCAAAAGACTCATAGAAAAAGAATATGCCTGGCTCCAAGAGCGTTTGGATACATTCAGTGGAAATAAGGCAAGAGCATATGGTTTGCATTTCCTCTATAAAGAAATATGGGTGGGAATCTTGTGGGACCGAAGATGCAATAACAAATACAGATACTTGACAAGGCTTGGCAGGCGAAGACAGACTATTTCTGTGTTTACCTGACAATGTGACTGGAGTCCAGCCCACTGGGGAGCAATCTATTTGGTTTTGACCTGTCGCACCCTGGCAGAATGTCCTTGCAGAGACATCAATGTCAGCCCGGGAAGTATCGCTCCCTCCCCCTTTCCAGGCGAGCAGCCCCTCCAATGAGAAATGCTGATCCTGTAACATGGGCTAATGATGCAGTTATACCGCTTGGACGCTGGGTGATACTGTATCGTATTACTGTGTAATAACATGCAGAACGGAAATACGGCCTCTGGTTTTTAATCTTCCCATTTCAGCGTCTTTTTTTTTTTAAAAAAATAGAATTTTGACTTCTCTTTTGATGGTTCGACCATTAATTTTTGCTTTGTTTTACCTTTTGTGTGGGTCTGGTCTCACTACCAGAACGGGCCTTTTTGATTCCATAAGTTGGGGACAAAAGGAACAAAAGATAAGTCAGTGAGAGTGAGAAGAAGAAAGGTGTTTTGTGTATGAAGATGATGAAAAATGGTGGTGGGGGTTCTTAAACATCAAGCCAGAAAACCAGACCCTAAAAAACACACTCCCTTCTCAATCATACGTATTTCGTTTCAGAGAAAAAGTGCCATTTGTAACAGGGACTAAACGATTATTGCTGTGTCCATTACACCTTTGGTCACAAAAACAAAAAAGTTAATAAATGTGAGTTGCGTGTGTGTGTTTTTTAATTTCTTTCCACGGCAGATCAAAAGTCACATGAGTGGTGTTGCAATGCAGCTGCTTGGATTATACTTGGCGCCTGAATAATAAATAGGGAGTTTCTAGAACCACCAGCTCATTAATGAGCACTAATTCAGAATGGATGGCACAATGTTCAGTAATTTAAGCAATGTGGACAATGAAGGTTCTCAACTCTGGTACAAAGAGCGGCCTACAGAATCGTGTGGAATGAGTAATTACAGCTAATATCCATTTCGGCTTGTATTAGAACATCCAAAGAAACAAGGTCACGCCAACAGGCCAGGGGCTGGTCCCAGGGAGCACTGCAGGGGAAGGGAGAGTTGGCTGGGGCAGGTGAACTGTTTCTATTACTTGGGCTCAGTGATGAATAAGCCCCTGATGGCTCCCACCAGGACCTTGCGGCAAAGCTGCAGTTGCTCAGTTACCGAGCATATCCACTACCCACCAGCCCGTGCTCTGCACAGGGGCACCAGGACTGCAGAGGTGAGATCTTGCTGCTCCAGTCCCAACCTACTTCCAACCTCCATCTGCTGTTGGAACAGACAGGGAGCAAAGGGCTGGATGCTTTTCCTCCCTGAGGTTTGTGGGGAGTGCGACTGAGGAGTGCACCTTCCTCAGAGATGCCCCTGGTATTCTCTGTGGCTCATGGCTGAGGGTCTGCAAGGCGGATGGGAAACGAGGCTGTAGACCTCCAATGGTCATGGGGAGGGGCTGCACTAGGATTGGGGAGTTTAGACCCTCCTGGTGCACCAGAGAGATAATAGAGAAATTGGATACAATTTGAGGCTCTGTGGATAAGACATCACTTTGAACCTGAGCTGTAACAGACAGGTTCTGGTTGCTAGCAATAGACATCGACGCTGGAAGATTTAAGCAGGGAGAGGAATTTACTGAAAGGGCAGTGGAGGATGCACAGGAGAACTGGAAAATGAGGCTCACAAAATAGGGACACAAGGCAGAAGGGAGAATCACGTTGCCAGACCAGTTCTGTAGCTGCAGGCTTCACAGCCACTGCGTTTGTACTATTTGGGATCACAGCATGCTTTTCTGCCACCTAAGTCCTGGCTTGTATTAGATCCTGGGCTCCAGGACTGGAACCCCAAGCTCTGCAAGCCTCTCTTGTCATTTTTTGGCTTCACCGGTAACACTGAAAGTCTGGGTTCTTGTAACTTGTTCAATTGACTCAGACCAAGTCACGTGCCCACTAGCTCCAAAGGAGGCTGGAAAAGGTAACATTGGCCTTTTGGGGCTCCAGTATTGGAAAGGGAGTCTCTGCCTCCTCTGCTTTCGTAAGATGATAAACTCCCCTGAAATGAGACAGGCTATCAGATGCAGGACTGCCCCCAAAGCGTCAAATATCTGCTTGACTTGTCCTGTCTTGTAATCCTGTGTGATGCACGCGGCCACTTTCTCATTCTAAATCTCTGCTTCTTATGGCAAAACGGAGACAGCAACAGTACCACCCTCACAGGCTGTAACGGATGAGGAAACCAGGCCCTTCATTCATTCATTCCACACACATGTATGGAGTGCCTGCAATGTGTAAGGTTTAGTGTAGGTTTTTAAGAATACACTTACCAGGGTGAGCCCCTGATCCACGGAGCATCGCTTGGCCTCCTGGTAGAGAGGAAGAGAGGTTGGTGGTTTACAAGGTATTTTGAGATGTAATGAGACGTGAAGATGAATTGGATGTGTGGGAAAAAGGAGGGGAAGGAAAGGAAATCTGTCTCCAGTTTCCGGGAAATACTATGGGGAAAGCCATCAGCTTAGCTCCGGTCACAGTCTAAGTGCTCAGTAGATGTTAACTGCTCACATGATTGCCAGCAGGGTCATCATCATCATAGTCACTTTCGTTCTTATCCCGGGCTGGGCAATCCTCATAGACAGCTTCACTCTTCAACATAAAGTAGTGGCATTGGACTAGAGGCGGACTCTGCCATTTGTCAGCTGTGTGACCTTGGACAAGCTACTTAACATTTCTATGCCTTAACTTCCTCCTCTGTAAAATAGAGATGAAAACAGTAGCTACATTACAGGGTTGTTTTGAGGACTAAGTTGGCTATTTTATGAAAAAGCACTTAGGACTGTGCTGGGAACATCACAAGCACGCCATATGTACAATCTGCTGTCTTTTCTGTTATTATCAGTGTTTCCTAACTTCTGCGCACCACCCAAATCCTATTCCTGCCATCCGAAGCGTCTGTTTACAAAATGGGTCCTCAAAACCTGACCTTCTTTTTCTACTCGAGAATCAGGGACAGTAGATCTCCCCAGTCCACGCTGAAATGAAACTCTCCCATAAATCATTAACGGGAGGTTTGAGGTGAATCCGGTGACTATGGACAGTTCTGTGGCTGAGGCTTGGGTGGCTCTGACCTCAGATGAGCTGACCCCAGGGCCTGCCTATCATAAGCTCCTGCCATGAACTCACAGCCCTAGGAGCTGGCCCAGCACGGGCTTCTTCCCTGCCCTGGCATAGAAGGAAGGGCTCTGGGGTCCCTGAAGTTGTTGGTCCCCATGTTCAGTGGGAGGCACAGCCCAGGTCCCTGGGCGTGAGCACACGGGCTGGACTTCTGCTTTCGAGCCTGGCTAGAAGCAATGCATCAGCACCTTTCTGTGTGATTGCAGGATGCTCGCAGTTCCTGTGCCTGTTGGAAATCAGAATTGGGGAAATACACCACAAGCATCCAATTACACCCCCCCGACATGATGGGCGATAAAATGAGAAAATAGTAGAGTTCAGGGCTACCCTTTACTATCAAAAATGGTATAAACAATATTGTCTAGCAAATGTTTAAACAGAAAAAGATATATATATAATCACAAAATGGACTAATGTGCAAGATAACTACCTAGACTAAATTAGACTCTCCCCTCTCCCCATACCTGTTTTTCTGGAATGAACCCTTCAAATAGACCTCGTATAAGGAAAATATGAAATAATTGGGCCCTGGATTGTGCTAGAATGACAGTCACTGTGGTCACCAAATTGTAAGCCAACAAAAAGAGACTGAATTTTATAGAAAGCCATTCCAAAAATCCCGACAGGCCCCAGGAAGCAGTTCCTCTACAACCTACCCTTTGAGTCACTCATCTTTGACTGTCGTAAATATTGGCTTGGAATTTGCAAAAACAGAACTATCTCCTTGTCCTGTAAATTCATTCATCTGCCATGAGACCACCTGCCTGTGCCTCAGTTTCCCTTGTTTTAATGACAGTGGTGATAATATCTGACAGAGCCCTGGGAAGGGTCAGACTGTGTCACATCTATGGTGTCCCTAAAGACCCACAGTGTTGCTGACCCAATCGATGGAGCTGCCTAGACGATCAATACTGATCACCGCAGCGGAATTGACCCAACACGGGTCCACATTGATCATTTAAGACACCTGGAATGATCAGATCAGCTGGGCTATGGTTTAGGGACTTTGGTCACTAAGGCCCTGGTTAAATGAGGAACCAGCCTTTTAAGAAGATAAGATGTTAACTTACAAAGTCCTCTGAACTTCAGAGAGGCCATTGGATGGTAGGAGTTTGGCCTCTGGGAGGCACCTCTATCCCTTAACAGCCTGTGTGGCTGCAGGCAGGCTAAATAACCTCTCTGAGCCTCTGTTTGCTTATCAGGAAAATGGGGGTGAAAAGGTATTTGCCCCATGGAATAGTAGGGACCAGCCAATGAAATGAGGTGTTGAAATGCTAGCAAAAGCCTGAGATCTTAAAGTATGCTTTATTCTGTGTAGGAATTTTCTGCTATGCAAAAGCATCTTGCTCATCAACATCTCAAAATATTGAAGCCCCGTTAACAGTTGCCTGGGAATGTATTGATGTCTGTCTTTGGCAAGCACATCCTTTAATCCCCCCAATAATTCTATGAGTTTTAAGAGTGACAATTGGCATCAACTTTCCCACAATTGCAGAGCTAGAGAGTTGCAGAGCTGGAAAATGGCAGATCTAGGCACAAAGCCACGTTATTCCTGACTCTGGAACCTGGATTCTCTCCATGGTCCAAGCTGCTTTCCTAACGCCCAGAAATGGGAATCTGGGAGATGGGAGAATACAGGAGTCCCGCCTTCAGAGAGCTTGGGTCCTTCTGGGGTGATGGGCCACTTATGGAAGTAACATATATGAAGTTACTTATGGAAGTAACATAATGTGAAGAGTAGCTGGAAATATATAAATGCAACCTGGGTGATATGAAGGAGTTGAGGCTCTAATCTGGCCCTGGGTGCAGAGAGAGGAGGTGGGAGGTGGAAGGGAACAAAAGTCTGCAGCAGGGCAAAGTCAGTGTTCCATCTAAGCCTTGGATAGAGGGATGCTCTTCAATAAGCCATGACACAGGAGAAACTGAGGCTGAAGGGGCGATGGTGTGATGGTAGGGAGTTTCCCTGTTAATTCGGAGACTGGCCTCATTTGGCTGATGCCTTGAGCTATGACCAGCTGCTTGCAAGCGCCTTGTTATATAATTGCCTTTATTGGCTATTTGTAGAAGATTCGCTTAAGGTTACCATTTTGTCGGGTTTGCAGTTCTCTCTGGCCTCCCCACCTTCCTCTCTCCAGAAGTTCTTCTGCTTTTCTCATACCCCACTTCTTTTCTGCTACACGGTGAGCAACCTTAGTGAGAACTTACATTTTCATATTCAAGTTGGGTTTTATATGTAAACGGTTTTGCCCTAGATTTTGGTGCATTGCCTCACATTACAGAGCACAAATATTTTAGCTGGACAAATATTTCATTTTTAAAGGAGGCTCATAACACCTGTCAAAAGGCAAAATGCTTCCACTTTAATTCAGACTCCATAGCGAAACAATCTCCAAGTCCCCATCCACCGAGGGAACGGATGTCGAGTTGTTCAGAAGTGTACTCCCTGTAGTAAACTTCCACCATAAATTACACGGTGGTCATTAGTGTATCTCCCTCCCAGCCAGGCATGTGATGCGGATGGCTCCCCTTAAACAAAACCATGAGAGCAAATTGAGAAAACTTCGCTGCACCTCTACGCTGTGGGGAAGCCCCACACCGAAGCTCCCAGCTCTTGCAAAACAGAAATAAAAAATCTCAGTGGCTGCTTTAACTCCAAGGACTTAGAAAATTGACTAATAATGCAAATATTCAGAGGTTAATAGCCTGGTGACATTACTGTAACTTACACCGTGGCTTAAAGGGCATTATCCATCACACTGCAAGCAGCGGTCAGTTAGCAGAACATATGGATAAATATCAAATCAAGAATGAACTCCCAGAACTGAGAATTAATAAAAACCTGAGCATTTTCTCCCCAATTACCTTCCTTTAATGGAACTGGGCAATATGCAATCTTGGTGTCATTTGCACAAGGTTCAGCCACCCTTTTGTGCATGAGACCAGTCCCTGACTTGGTACACGCACAGGGGCACAAAACGCCCTCACGATCTCATTTTGTAATTTTGTATGTAGGGAGGGAAAAGTTAGTGAGAATCAACTAAGAAAGAAGTAATCTATTTGCAAAAAGGATTCCATAGGATGCCTTCGGCTACGGCTGGGCTGTTTTGGATGAGAGAGAGAGGAGAGAGAGGGGGAGAGACAGAGAGAGAGGGGGGGGGGGAAGGAGGGAGAGGGAGGGAGGGAGAGGGGGAGGGAGAGGAAGAGAAAGGGAGGGGGCGGGAGGGAGGGAGAGAGAGAGAGAGAGAGAGAAAGATCAGCTCGAAAAGCCTTTTCATAAATGTGCTCAAGAACCAGGCCAACTCGAAACGCCTGCTCCCCAGGCCCAGGTTGACCACCTTTAGTAATTTATTGCTTTCACATCTGGAGTTCAGATGGGAGGACTGCTGTCCCAAAGAGGTGGCTCATCTCACCACCACCAAGTGGGTTGACACAAAAGCTCCTGTATCCGCCTCTGTGACATTTTGCAAAGAGCTTCATTGTCCCTGGTCACGAACTGAGATCCCTTCTATTGTTGGGGGATCTCAGTTGCCTTGGTGAATTTCTCTTTCCCTCTGCGGCCGTTTTGGGCTCTTCCAGAGCAGGGTGGAGTGGTGTTATCTTTGGGAAATTGTAGATTCTCAGCTCCTGCTGCTAAAAGGAAAATTACTGGCCTGAGCAGTCCCTGGTCGTGTTCCAAAGGAGTCTTGTCGCATTATTTAAATACTGAATTGCGATATTATTGAAGTTGGTACCAAGTTGCTCTTGGCAGAGTCTGCTGGCTGGCAGGTGCTGAGCGTGAGGGCTGTGCTGCTTCAGCTAACTGCCTTGGCTCCACTGCTCCCAGGAGCGCGAGCTTCCACCCTGGCTGCTGCTGTGGCTGCTTTTTTATTTTTTATTTTTTTTCCTGTAAAATGCACCCAATTCAAACACCCACTCCCTCAGCACCGGCCTCCCCACTGTGGTGTCTCAGAGGCTCCTTAACCTGGATTTCTCCCTGGGTTCCCTTCCTTCGCCAGGCTCTCTCCCTACCCCAGCCCTCTCTCTGGGCTCTAAGCTGCTTTAAGTACAAGAGAAAGGAAATACGCCTTTGTCCAAAAAGCTTCCCACTCCTACTTCATTTTTTCTTTTTTCTCTTTTCTTTCCCCTCTAAATCAGCTTGAGTTTGCACCTTCCGGCTCCAGAGAGTGGCACGCAGGTATTGGCCCTTTCCTATTTCTTTTTGGAACGGAAAGCATCTGTCCAGCAACCTTTTCTGCGACCCTTTGGGGGTACTGTGAGTTTTCCAGAACTGTCTGGAATGTCCATGATTTAGTGTGCAAATGGGCATCACAGTTTTACAAAACCGGCGTGGGAATATTGTTTTCTTTCAAAAAAAAAAAAAAAAATTTATGTCTGCCCTTAGCTGCTTTCACTGTGGGCTTTGGGGTGAGTCGGGGTACTGTGAGTATGAGGGGCCTCACCTGGAAAGACAGGCGGGCAGCCAAGCCCAGGTTGGACTCAAAGTGCCTCTTTCTGCAGTCAGTTTTCAGTCCAGAAATTTCTGCCGTTTCACTCCAGAGACTCAATTCCACAGCTTGGATGGTTGATTTTTTTTTTTCCCCAAGTGCTTTAGCCCACTTTTCCTGTCTCAGCTTGATGCCACACCTGGCAAGTCCAGGGCCAGTGAGTACTGCAACACCCTGAAAGTGGTCAGCATTTCTGTGGTCATGAAGGAGACAGTGAACTCCTCCCTGAGACCAAAACGGGAACAGGGACTTTAGCAGAGCCCTTTGTAATCTCTCAGCGCTCAACTCTCCCATGGTGGCGAGGCAGGATGGCGGAGAGGGAAGAGGAGGGCTCGGGACAGGGAGCTGCCAATTAAAGTCCACTTCCCCACTGGGCTGCTTGACCTTGAGTAGCTTGCAGAACTCTCAGTCTCAGTTGGCACTCTGCTTTCTTCTTTTCTCTGCCTCCTTCCCTCCTTTCTTCCCTTGATCTTCTCTTCTTCCCCCTCCTTCATCATCATCATCATTATTACAAAAGTAGTACTTACTTTTTATACAAATTTAAAGGAAAATAAATATGCAGGGTAAAAGTTGACCTTCCTCCATCCTGAAGCCAGCTGTCCCTGTCTGCACAGAGCCTTCTATGTACTCCTCCATTGCATACGCAACACAAAGGCACACATGTGCAAAACAGACCTAATGGTACCCTCATCGATGGGTCACTGCAAGCATTAAATATGAAAGCGGAGGTAAAAGGATATTAACATCTATCTTTTCTGGTATCTGATTTTCTCCTATTTTGCTGACCTCTATACATGCATTTCACGTGGTCTGGCTCAGTGTGAACGTCCCCAAGCACTTCTCTCTCCATTGGCTTCTCTGTGATAGCACACCCTACTCCAAAACAGTTGTTTGGTCTTTTGTTCGAATTTCCACGAGCCAGAGCAGAGAGACAGAAATTCCTTCCTTCTAGCTCCTATAGTCTAAGGCCTGCGCCCGATACCTCGGACCATCTCTGAAGGAAACACGTCAGTTATCAAGGTCAGGCGAACACAGCAATTATTCTGTAACCCAATGAGCCGCTACCTTCATATCTAATCGCCGGGCCTGTCTTCGTGCCTGTCTCCCCTGGAAGAGAACATGCCTTCGTTTATCTCTGCTTGCATCAGTGATAAGGGTATTTGATGACTCAGATTGTCTTGGCTACATATAAGACAGGCACCTTTGCAAGTTTACTTATTCTGCAACTGGGGAAGGGTCTGTTTTATGTTTGGCTGTTTAAACCCAAAAGTGGCCTGGTAATCGGACTTATGGCATCATCCACCCAGTTTAGGGTGAGACGAGATGGGGAGGGTGGAGGGAGGAGTTGCAGGCAGCTAAAAGCACAGGCTTCAAGTCAGAGAGGTGTAGACTGGGCAGATAGAGTGAAGTGACCTTATGCACAGACTGCACTTCTGCACCTCGGTTTCTTCATCTGCAAAGGGGAATGTTAATACCCATCTCACGAGTGTGCCACGAAGACTGAATGCCATGTCTGGGAAGTGATTAGCCCAGTGCCTGGCACACGGGCACTGTGCAAGGGCTCAGTAAATGAACACTAACAAACAAAGAGGAGAAGATGACAACATTTTCATTTAACAACATGACGAATTTTTTCTGCACAGCAGAAGGGGGAAGAAAAAAAGTCCCGAAGAAGGGCAAACAGGAGCACGAGGGCTCTTCTAAGGTTGCCTGATAAGAAAACAAGCAGGGGTCAAAGCTGAAAACTGGACTCAAATTTTAACAGTAAAAGCCCAGTCATGATCAGGTCCATGATGTTGAGTTCCCCAGGCATCACCTCCCACCGTAAATACAGTAAAGCAGATCTGTAAAAATGGACTGTTCCATCACCCAAACAGAACACCCCCTATCATTTTCATTTTGTTCTCAATCACTCTGAATCTTAAGAGTCAGCCCTCTGTCTCTGTCTTCCTTGGTGGGGGCCACAGTTTCCAGCCATCTCAATCTTCAGTTTTTGTTGTTTCTTTGCTTTTAGCATCCCCCAATGCCTTGGGTGAGGACTTCTGCTTTTAGCCTTGCTTCTGTGCAACCCTAAACCCCAGTCTCAGGAGGCTTTGACTATGTCACTCCGCTCTCAAAGGGGAAGACAAGATCCCCAGGATTTCAGCTCAGGTTTCCAGCCAGTAGATGTCAAGCGCCCAGGATTGGAATCGGGGAGATAGAGGTGTAAGTCTCAGAACTCCCTCCTCTAGCCTGGGAGAGTCTCACAAACTTTCTGAGCCTGCCTGTTCATAAGAAAATGAAGTGGACTAGCACCTAGATTCACAGGATGTCTGCGATGATTAAGTAACATAAGAATAAAGGCCAGGGAAAACTATGCCGTTAGAATACAGCAGCCTTTGGTGGACTGGTGACTACTGCCAGACTTTTTTGATTCTGAGACACGGACAGTTCACATTTCAACATTCCTAAAACTGGGATGCACATTCACGTTGATCTGATTTCCATGTGGCCCTTCTTTGTGTTTGCCTCTGGAAAGCTGTTGTTATTAATAAATCCATGGCATGTCTTATGGTCAACAGAATGAGGAAACATGGAGATTTATGACCAAGTACTTGCAAGGTGTTCACCCTTCCTAGAGGAGCAGCACGTTTGAGGTGACCTCCTCTTGGCAACCATCACTCTCCCAAAGCCCCTCAGTTCAGGCCACTTTTCTTTTCATAGGTACCCCAGGGCTCTTCCTAGGGCCGGGTTAAATGGCTGAAACATTCCCAGGCGGTAACATTCAGAAGGAATTCTGGGTCTGTGATGGGTTGCAGTAAGGCAGCTGGCCAGATGTCCCATCAAACACCGGACTCTACTCGTCTCTCATGGGTCCACTTTCCCCGGGGAGGAGGTCACCGAGGCAAGCATGGAGGGGAGAGCAGAGAAGGAGCTTCCTAAGGGGATGGCAAGTCCCCACATTTTCCCTGTCATGGGAGCACCAGTTTGGCAAGGTAAGCCAGAGCCAATTCAGGAATCTTAGCTGGAGCAAATGCCAGCTGGTTCCCATGGAGGGTCATCAAAGCAATGGCTAGGAAGTTCCAGAAGATTCTGTTTTGTCATTGCTTAAGGGCCTCGAGAAATGAGAGGAGGCTCAGAGGACCAGATGATGTTTTGCCAGTTCTACCCATGATGCACCTCTTCGTCCACCTCCATCCCTCCCCAGAAGGCAGAAGGACACGAGCCTCCCCAGGGAAACTCAGAGCAAGTTCCGGCGGGACACTTGGACTTCTCTCGTTCCCCCATTGCAGGAAGTGACCTCGAAATGGCAAGGAGGAAGCAAAATCAATTATTTCTTCATTGTTCCTCTGCAGTATTGAGACACAGGGAATTAATGAAGATGGGGTCCTTTCCTGTGTGCTATATGCTGTCCGGACCTTTTGTCTGCTATATTATTAATTTCATTTATTCATATATTATTATTATTTCATTTATTCATTCATTCAATTACTGAGCACCTACTATGTGCCAGGCACTGTTCTAGGATCTGAGGACATAGGAGTGAGCAAATATCATTCCTGCCTTTGTGGAGTTTACATTCCAGTGGGAAGAGCCAGACAACAACTCAACAGTAACTACAGAAAATATCAGGGGTGATAAGTGTATAAAGAAAAATGAAGCCAGTTAGGGGACTATGAAATTGGGTGAATGGATGGGGGAGAGTTGAAACTACTATGATTTTAATTTTTAAAAAATATTTTACTAGTACTAAGAGAAACTAACATCTACTGATTATAAAAATTTTAATTATAAATATTTTATAGATATAATTATACTCTTTCAACTTCTACCAATGAGAGCATTGTTGAGCTATTAATAGGTGTCACACATATATTAAATATTTTACATATTAATACGTGCTGTTAGTAAGTGTACCCATTTTACAGACGGGGAAAATGAGGCTGGGCTTGGTTAAGTACCTTTCCCAAGTTCCTAATAGTGATGAATCTAGGTTTCACATCCAACTCTGTCTGACTCTAGAGCCTATGTTTTAATCACGCTGCCAGTGCTGGGTGGGTGGCATTTTACCCATATAGATGAAGAAGATGAGGGGCAGAGAAGTAAAAAGTGATTGAGAGCAGGAATTAAAATCCAGAGCTGTCCTACTCCAAAGCCCAAGTCCCGTACTCTCCACTACATTCCTTTTCATTAATTAGGGAGACCTTCAAGAATTAAGATAAAAAATTCCAGTGAGGTTGGAAATGCATGCCTGGTGCTCCCATCAATCTATTCCTGGGTATGTGGGGGCCCCCATTGTTCTTCAGGGACTACGATCCTCACAATAGCACCTGCTATTCTGAACCTCTTGTGCGAGTTGCTGCTCCTTGCAAGGTGGACCAGCTCATGCTTGTGACTGAGAATTGTTGTCATTTTCATGAGTTGTCACCAACATGCATAACCTTATTATGCAAAGCATGGGTTTATTTTGGTGAAAACAGAGCCTGAGTCTACCTCAAGGTGTGGGCGCCTGTTAGAACGTGACTCACCCAAAATGCGAGCTTTTTCCATTTCCAATTTGATGGTGAAGACTGCTTTGAAGCTGCTGGTAACCTTACTTAGCAAATGACCAAAACAGGGAAGATTGTACTGACAAGCTCACCACACTCCGTTTCCAGAGAACTTTGAGCTTGTGCAATGTTCTAGATGCATCTCTCCGCAGAGCTCTATTCACCCATAAATGGAGAAGGCAGCTGCCCACACACTGTGGTCTGCAGGACACTGGTAAAACCTTCCTGCCTCCTCCCTGACATACACCTGCTCTAGCGCCAACCCTTGCATCATGTGTTTCTCGGTTTCTGTGTCTCTGAGTCTCTGCTAAAGGGGATAAATGATACTTCTTTGAGTTGCTAAAGCATCTTTTTTTCAGAATGCAGTTAACCCAGGGACCACTGGAAGGTGCTGCCAGTCACTCCCCCTGAGTGTCAGACAGCTTTCCATCTCTTCCAGCATGCCAAGAAATGCCTTCAAAGGAAATAGAAATGTTACTGGAGGACAGATGAAACATGAGGGGTCAGGGGTCCCGTAGTATATTGAGTGGGCCTTACAGAGGTCCCCTGGAGATAAGGACAGAGGAAAAGTCACCCATGGAAGGACCCAAACTAATAGGTGTTATTCACTCCCTTCTTCCTCTCTGGGCTGGTTGCCAACACCCAGATACTGGACTGAAAGAAAGGGGGTGAGGTTGGAGAAACCAGTGTTCAGTGGACACCAACAAAGCGGCAGTCACTTGAAGTAAAGCACCTCGTGAATTCACATATTCTCGCCTAGTGAAGGTTCATTACTCTTATTTAGCAAAAGAAGAAAACAGGCTTAGATAGATGAAAATGCATTCATCACGCAAGTAAGAGATGGAACCAAGAGTTACCTAGTCCTTTACTTCAGCCCTGGAATTTTGTTTCTCTCCCTCCTTCTTCCCTCACTCCATTTTCCTTCCCTTCCTCCCTTCCTCCCTTCCTCCCTCCTTCCCTCTCTTCCTTCCTTCCTTTTCTCCCTCCTTCCTTCATCTCTCCCTCTTTTCTTCCATCCCCCCTCCCCCACTTCCTTCCTTCCTTTCCTCCCTCCTTCCTTCCTCTCTCCCTCTTTTCTTCCACCTCTCCCTCCCTCCTTTCTCTCCTTCCTTCCCTTTCTTCCTTTTCTCCCTTTTCTCCCTCCTTCCTTCATCTTTCCCTCTTTTCTTCCATCTCCCCCTCCCCCTCCCTCCCTTCCTTCCTTCCTTTTCTCCCTCCTTCCTTCATCTCTCCCTCTTTTCTTCCATCTCCCCCTCCCCCTCCCTCCCTTCCTTCCTTCCTTTTCTCCCTCCTTCCTTCCTCTCTCCCTTTTCTTCCACTTCTCCCTCCCTCCTTTCTCTCCTTCCTTCCTTCATTTTCTCCATCCTTCCTTCATCTCATTCTTTTGCTTTTTTCTTTCTTTTCTTCTCCTTCCTTCCTTCTTCCTCCCTTTTTCCCCTTATTCCTTCCTTTCTCTCTCTTTCCTTCCATCTCTCCCTCTCTCCTTTCTCCCTTTCTTCCCTCCCTCCCTCCTCTCTCTTTTCTTCCATCTCTCCCTCCCTCCTTTCCCCTTTTTCTCCCTCCCTCTGTCTCTTCCTTCCTTTCTACCTTCCTTCTTTCCGTCTTTACTTCCTCCCTTCCTTTCTACCACAAATTCTTATTTATTCCAGGCACCAGGACTATAGCAGTGAACTAAGCCAACACTATCCTTGACCTCCCAGAGGGAACAGCCTAGGGTGGATGCTTTGTTTTCCACTTTTCTCAGCTGTCCTTGCCCCACTTTCCTCATGCCTGGCTGCCAATGTTGCTCTGGGCTCCACCTGATGCTAACCCACTGGACACATGACATCGTCTGCACTTCTCTTTGCATGACAGTTCCAAGCTGACTGTGTTTTCTAGCCCCCGCCCCTGCTCCATTTGGAGAGGGTTTACAATCTGTGGAGTAGCTTGTATTCATTCATTCATTCATTCATTCATTCATTCATTCATTCCCTGACTCACTCTTATTTTCCCTGAGCAAAGAGCCACATCCCACAACACAAATAGTGTTGTGCCTTTGTTTAATTCTTTTATGGCCTAGCTGAGGAGTAAGCAGAATATGCCCTAGCATTCATTCATTCATTCTCTAAATATGTCTTGAGCACTTATAAATTGTCAGAAATCTCTTTTTTGTAGGCCGTGGGGGTATGGGGATGAGCAGGACAGATGTGGTCCTTGCCTTATGAGACTCTTAGGCCAGAAGGAAAGATGATCTTAGTTCAAGATGATCCACCTGTTCCCAGGTTGCACCCACTACACAGCACTTCAGGGCTCTGCTTGAGAGCTTTGTCCTTTGGGATGCTAAACAGTAAAGAGCAACTTGGATCGCCCAGTCATAGTCATGTTAATCAGTAAAGCCTTCCTGGAGGAGAAGATACATCCCTCCTGCCAGGTACACAAGCAATTTCTGGTGTCCACTGTCCCCATCCTTCTGATTCTCCATCCATGTGAAAATGCAAACATGTGACAGCTGCAAACCTGCCCCAGAGCCAGACAGAATAGATTCATCAGCCTGAACCTGCACTAGCCAGAAAAAGGGTTCCCGAAACTACATCGCTGGGTGTCATCCGAGTCGGCAGATGATTCACTGCTGGCAGCCCCTGGCGCAACATCACTAGTTCTCGGAAGGAGTAAATTAAACATTATATTTTCGTTGGATACATCCATTTCATGGCTCCTTTTAAAATCATCTGCGTGACACATTCTGTCACTTAACAGTGTTTGCACCTGTTCCCTGAGTATCAAAGATTGTGCCATAAAACACTCTTAAGGCTACAAGAGACACAGGGAAAAGAGCATCTCAGGACACCAGAAAACACAGCCTCTGCTGGAAGACTCCCCTCTTTTATCGACACCAAGTTTGCAATGGGGAAGACAAAAGCTGTGGATTCCTCCTTACAGCACATCTGCTCGCCTGAGCCTCAACAGCCATCAGAACCCTCGAACCTCCATGAAACTTTCTCTCTCTCTCTCTCTCTCACACACACACACACACACACATTGAGAGGCAAAAATAAAATAGCATTTCCTTTGCAACTATTTATTTCAGCAAGGAAAATGGGAAAATTCACTTCTGTGACGAATCATAGATTTTTTTTTTTTCTCCAGCAGATCTCCCTTCATTTAAGCAGGTACACGTTCCCTAAATGCCTTGCACACTCCAAATATCCAGGCAGAGAACTCCGGGCTGTGCCAGGTGTCAATGCCTATCTTGGGGAGGTGGGGGGGGGTCCACCCTTCTAATTCTTCTGTGTCCAGGTTGAAGCCCAGCCAATGACTAAGCCATCGAGAAAGAAACAATGGGTAATTAAGATGAACTTTAAAGGGGGGAGAGGACTTAATTAATTTGATCTTTATCTGAAACTCTTTCTAATTGAAGTAAACTTTAGAAGTTCTATGGATCAATGCACTCAGACTATTTGTAAAAAATGTACATACAATGCTTCTTTATAAAGCAGAAGGTTGATAAAATGGATATTAGCTAGTGGATTAAATTAACACTGACCTTCAGTCCCCTTCGTCAAGCAAGACTGTTTGTGAAAGTGCTCATCTACACATAGAAATAGAAAATTGGGACTGTAACAGATCTGATGTAGGTGGAAGGGGGCTGGGGAAACAATAATGCACTTTAAAACAGACAGGTGGGATTCTTGGCATTTCTCTGATCATTCTTAAACTATTACTTCTACTTATTTCTCCATTAATTTATGCATTTGCATATTCATTTCTCCTATAAATGTTCATTGAGCAACTATGATGTGCTAAGGACCATTTGTGGGCATCGAGTGAAAAGTGTCAGGGCAATTCTCTGCCTTCCTGGAGTTTATATCCTAGTTGAGGGAGAGAAACAATGACCATGTAGAGAAATACGGAAATACAACATTTTGGCTGGAGGATGGGATGCAGTGTGGCTGAGGTTATGAGACCGTTTGATCAGGATGGTTGGAGATGGGCTCTCTGCAGAGGTGAAAGTTAAGGTCAATCTTGAACTTTGAGAGAATATTTAAAATATGCAGCTCCTAGGAGATTCTAAGATCCAGCCAGGGTGATATCCATGGCTTAGCCTAAGAGTATGAGTCCAACCAAGCATGGGTTGCGTGGCAGACAGAAGGAAGGCCAGTGTTGAGGCTTAGGGGAAGGGTGGTACAAAGGGGTGTATCAGGGAAGGCAGAACCCATGTCCAGGAGAGTTTGGTGCATATGTGGATTTTCTCGGGGCACCATGGAAACCACTGGAAAGGTTTTGTGGCCGAGTGATCTTTGTCTGATTTATATCAGACATATATATATATATATTTAAAGCTCACCAAAGAACAGATTGTAGGGGAAGAAGAATAAAGGAGAAAGCAGCTCCCATTCTGCTAAGACATCCACCAGAGAAGACATGGGGCTTCCTGAAATGGAAGAAAGAAATTTCTCGATTTTCTGAGGGCTGTGAATTTGGCTACAGGACATGCTTCTGCTTCGTGAGGCAGAGTGGGGGGCCGTGGGTCAGCCCATGGGCTCAGTGGAAATTCAGGCCCATCCGTGAGCTCTGAGGGCAGCTGCACCTGCAGATCATGGAAGGAGGCTCCTGGTGCTCCCCAATCTACCTAGAGGTCTAGAATTTGCTTCTTAAGCAACGTTGTCTCTCAAGGAGGAGTCGGTCACCCTGGATTCTAATCCCAGCTCCTTCACTAATCGTGTGGCCTTGGGCAAATGAATGAATGTGCCTCAAGCTTCTAGGGTTGCATGAAAAAAATGGGACTTTTAACACTTATCCCGTAGAGCTATTGTGAACATTAAATGATATAAAACTATAGTAGCGTTTGGCAGGGCTTGGCACTTAATAAATAATGGGTGACATTTATAGAGTATTTGCTATAGCCCTGTGTTAAGTGTTTTATATATTGATTATCTTGTTGAATCCTCACAAGAACTCCATGCAGGAGGTACTGTTTTTATTTTCCTTTTAAAGACGAGCAGAGTGAGGCTAAGAAACAGTTTGAGGTCACAGTCCAGTAAATGAAGAAGATGGGATTTGAACCCAGTCCAGTCCAGTTCTAGAAGGTGGGGTTGGACCCAGGTGACTAACTGAAGAGTCTGATCTCGATCTCTTTTCTCACTCACACACTTAGTAGCCATTATTAGGGTCATTACTGGCCGTTTGTTTACTCGGTGATGCACGGTGCAGCTGTTCTGTGCCAATCACTGTGCTGGCAGCATCTACATACAGTGATTCTCCTCTATGCCTGCCCTACCAGAATTCTCTGCCCGGGAAATTCCATAGCGCAGTCTTTGGAGGTGTCAGAGTGGATGGAATCCATCACACCTCAAGGTAGGGGGGTGGATTAGCAACCACAAATACAAGACGCCCAGTTAAATTTGAATTTCAGATAAACAGCAAGTAATGTCTAGTATGTCCCAAATATCACATCCTGTATTTTATCCAGAGGATGAGAGGGAAAGGGCTACAAGAACATGGAGGCTGGAGAGGAGAGGGCGAGTCAGTGA
Source organism: Colobus angolensis palliatus (assembly GCF_000951035.1). Lineage (NCBI taxonomy): Eukaryota > Metazoa > Chordata > Mammalia > Primates > Cercopithecidae > Colobus > Colobus angolensis. Next base: position 1,267,213 of record NW_012115233.1, read on the forward strand.
CAGCTTCACAGAAAGCAAGCAATGCGCTAAGAATGAGAAGGAGATGGCTTGGTTGAGGCCAGGAAGGAAGGGCATTTCAGCAGAGGGAAAGGCATCCCCCAGAGGCACAGAATCAGGAATGAACAGAGGTCTGCTAAGACAGGGTGTATGCGTTTTATGAGAAAGCAGCAGAGACCAAGGCTTGGTCTAGGGTGACCACGAACTTGAACACCCTGTTAAAAAAGGGTCTTTGGGCCTGGCACGGTGGCTCACACCTGTACTCCTAGCACGTTGGGAAGCCAAGGCGGGCAGATCACCTGAGGTCAGGAGTTTGAGACCAACCCAGGCAACACGGTGAAACCCCGTCTCTACTAAAAATACAAAAATTAGCCAGGTGTGGTAGCACACGCCTGTAATCCCAGCTACTCAGGAGGCTGAGGCAGGAGAATTGCTTGAACCCCAGGAGGCAGAGGTTACAGTGAGCCGAGATCGCTCCAATGCACTCCAGCCTGGGCCACAGAGTGAGACTCCATCTCAAAAGAAATAATAAGAGAAAAGGGTGCTTGCTTTTACGGCTAAAGGTGTCATTGAGTGTTTCTAAGAAGGGTGTGGCACTCAGGGGGCTACCAACCGGCCATTTTGAAGGTCCCTGGGAGACAAAGTGATAAGTGACTGAGTCACTCTGTGGATCCAGTTACAAAGGGAATCTATGCTTGAGATTTGAGAAAAACAGTAAGTTTGCTGCATAAAAAGGCAGTAGGGAGGTGCCCAGGAATTCTTTGCAACAGATAAAAAGGAAGAGAACAAAACTATATTAAATACCTCCTATGAGCGAGGCACTGTGCTGGGTGCTGGGGATAACATGGGAAGCAGAAACAGACCTTTCTGCTTTCTAGAGGACACAGGCACAGAATTTCACAAATAAATGTACAATAGCGTGGTGCTAAGGTCGGCACAGGGGTACCGGCTTACGGGTATCTTGGGGGGATTCATCTAGCCAGGGTCAAGGTGGACTTGAAGGTCATGGCAGGGGGGGCACAGAGTTCAGAGATGAGAGGTCAGTGGAGAGAAGGAGTAGGCATGTCGTCCTATAGTCAGCTCACCAGACCCCACAGTCCCTGCCAAAGAGTTCTAGTTTTTCCTTAAATAGGCAACTGGGGCCAGGTGCAGAGGCTCATGCCTGTAATTCCAGCACTATGGGAAGCTGAGGCAGGCGGATCACGAGGTCAGGAGATTGAGACCATCCTGGCTAACACGGTAAAACCCCATCTCCACTGAAAATACAAAAAATTAGCCAAAAGTGGTGGCGGGCACCTGTAGTCTCAGCTACTTGGGAGGCTAAGGCAGGAGAATGGTGTGAACCTGGGAGGCAGAGCTTGCAGTGGGCAGAGATCTCGCCATGGCACTCCAGCCTGGGCGACAGAGTGAGACTCTGGTCCCCACGCCACCAAAAAAAAAAAAGGCAATTGGGGCACTAGTGATGACATGATTTCAACAGAAAAGTCAGTCTAGTCCCAGCGGTTCAACTGGACGGGGGGTGACATGGAGAGGTTGCAGGGAGCCCAGTTAGGATGTCACGAATGGTGTCCCAGGGGAGAAAAGGGGACCTTGGTTATGTCAGGGGCTCAGGCTGGAGAGGAGTAGGTTGGCATTATGATGGGTTGTTTTTCATTTTTTAAATACATCTCTGTGTTGTTTCCTATGCAAATGTGTGTCACCAGTGCAACTTTTTACAGATAAATTAAAAAGATTAAAAGAAGGGAAAGGAGTAAACTTCAGGTTGCAAGACCCATGGAGACAATGTGAGTGAAGATGTTAGGAGAAAGACAAAGAAGCGGCCCAGTTTTGGAAACGCACACACTCCGGCGGGCACCGGAAAGGCTGTGTCTGGTGATGGGACCGTGCCTTGTGGCAAACAGCTGGCACCGAGGCGAACTGAGGGCTCTGGAGAGACCTCTCCAAGGTCTGTGCCACTCCCTGGAGACTCACTCCGCTCACATCCGACATCTGAGAGCAACATCCCTGCGGACAACAGGGTTTCACAGAGGGTTAAGGAAATAACAAGGGGACCTGCATCCCAGGAGAAGGAATTGTCAGTTAAGTAGAAGTGATATGCCCTTGGGAGAAAGTGACCATGAACTTACAGCTACCGAATTCCTCCTTTTAATTTCCTACAGCAGGGTCAGAGAGAGGTGGGTGAACATTCATTGAGTACTTACTATATGCCTGTAGAACACCCAGAACTGTCCAGAGCGTACTCGTCTTCCCACTGAGAGTATAAACCCCACTAAGGGAGGGATGTTGTTTTCTTTGCTGTGGACCTTCCGTGCTTACAACAGAGCATGCTCTCTATAAAGGTTAGCTTATGGTACGTGAATTTTGCTTTTACGTGACTTTCGACAATTTACTTTAAACTCAAAGTTGCCTCAATGTTCCCATCTGTAAAATGTGGGCATGAGTATCACCCATTTCGTAGGATAAAATGAAATGCTGCATTTCATTGTTCTGCCTTCTCATTGCCAGAGTGTGATAAACAGAAAGTGCTGGTATTGCTGTTACTATTACAGTTGGTCCTTGATCAACATGGGTTTGAATTGTGTGGACCTGCTTATACTTGAGTTTTTTTTTTTTTCCAACCAAATGTGGATTGAAAATACAATATTTACAGGATATGAAATCTGTGTGTGTGAAGTGCTGACTTTTATTATATGTGTATTCTGCAGGGCTGACTTTGGGACTCGAGTATGCATGGATTTTGGTATTAGCAGGTGGCCCTAGAACCAACCCTCCATGTGTACCGATGGATTATAGTATTATTATTACAATGACCATATGAGCAAACATTATCTTTATGTTACACAAATAAGAATCGGAGGTCCAGGAATGCTAAGTAATTGAGTTGGAAACACCCAGGTAGTAAGCAGCAGAGTTCAGATACAAAGTTCTGTGCAGGACACCCACCACCTCTACAGAAAGGGGGAGGCACAGGCAACAGTCAGATATGCACTCCTGGAAAGGTAATAATGAAGGAAAGGTAAAGGGAGACTGTATTTGCTTTCTGCAGCTTCTATAACAAATGGCCACAAACTTGGTGGCTTAAAACAACACAAATCTATTCTCTTATAGTTCTGGAGGACAGAAGTCCCTAAACAAGGTGTCAGCAGGATCATGCTCCTTCTGAAAGGTCTAGGGGAGAATCCACTCTTGCCTCTTCGAGCTTCTGGTGGTTTCTGGCAATCGTTAGTGCTCCATGGCTTATAGACACATGCTCCAATCTCTGCCTCCATCCTCACCTGGCATTCTCCCCTGTGCCTTCTTCTCTTCCCTTCTCTTATAAAGACTCTTTATCTTGGACTTAGAGCCTATCCCAATCCAGGATGGTCTCAACTTGAGACCCTTCCTTTCATGATCTCTGCCAAGACTCTTTTTACAAATAAGGTCACTTTCACGGGCTCCGGGCAACATGTCTTTCCTTGGAGTAGAGGAACACCTTTCAATCCACTACAGAGGCAAATGCTTTCAAGAGTAAATAAAACAAAGAAACCTGATTTGGAAAGACAGACGGCTGGAGTCAACTCTGAGCGACAACCATGCATGCAATTGGCATCATCACGTGCTTCCAGCTGGCAGATGCTCTGCTGAAAACATTACCTTCAGATGCAATCTCATGGAATCCTTACTACAGCTGCGTGATTCAGGTAGGATCAGAATTGTGTCTTTACCCAGGAGGCTCATGAAGCTCAGAGAGAGGAAGCAACTGGCTCAGGGCCCCACAGCTAGTAAGTGGGAAGCAGGATTTGAGTGTGGATGGGCTGTCTCACGAGCCCCGGCTCCCTTAAGGCACACAGACACACACACAGATACACACACACAGACACACATGGAACACACACACACATGCACACACACACCTTTTGAGTACTGGTTAAAAACCAGAAGAACAAAGCAAGATATAAATGCACTGTTGGAGGCAGACGTGCAAAGTTACAAGATGACAGTGAGAAGGCAGGAAGACCCAATTCTTCACTAGCTTTTGTCTTATTCATCAAAGGAATGAGCTTAAACCAGAAAGAGCAGAACAAACATGGCTGGGAAGGCAACAGAAGATATGTGAAATGATGAAGACGGCCCCAGTCTAGGCAAATGGATTCCAGTCTTCAAGGAAGGTATCTTACCAGGAACCCCACACTCTGATGTTGTGTGACACTGCACTGATACTTCGTAACATTGAACAAGGAGAGGCAGATGAAAGGTTTAACCCGCAAGATCTCGATTCCGACAACCAGGATCTGACCACTAGCTCCATCACTTAGCCTGTTGTGCCACCTTTGGCAACCACTTTACCAATTTCAACCTCAATTTTTAATCCACAAAATATAGTTTTGCCCATAAAGTCTGAAGACTCCAGTAACTTATTTTTTTATAGACTGAAGATTTTCTTGATGATATTATGCCTATTTCCCCTTGTTTCCAGAATTTATGACTCCCTGCAGAAATAAGAACAGTATCAGCCTCATAGAGCTGTAGTGAGGGTTAAATGTACTAAAATGTATAAAAGTACTTATGGTACCTAGCATACTAGGGGCTCCATAAATTTAAGATGTTTTGTCGAATCCACTTTCCAAAAAAGTGGACAAACAGGGTTCTCCCCCCATTTAAATTTTTTTCATCCCAAATTGCCGCATTTAAAAATCTGCAATATATCTAATTTAGCACAACATCTATATTTAATGAATTTCTGTTGGATATAGCAACATTTTATACGTTTCAACAGACATGAGCATGACATTAAATTTTCTACACCCTATATTAGTTTTAGAGACACTAAACTAGGGCAGGGCTTGGAAAACTTGTTCTGTAAAAGGCCAGATAGTAAATATTTTAGGCTCTGCAGATCACATATGGTTTCTGTTGCAACTGTTTAACTCTGCAGTTCTAGCAGGAAAGCAGCCACAGGAATCTGTAAATGCAGGAGCATGGCTGTGTTCCAATAAAGCTTTATTTACAAAAATGGGTGAAGGCTGCTTTTGGCATGCAGGCTATCGTTTGCTGACTCCTGAACTAGGGTGCTGAGAAAATCTGCAAATATCACCAGTAATTCTTGAGGCATCCAGAGACACAGGGCAGTGTCTGGGAGCCTCTGAACAGGAAATGAATAGATTTTCAAAAGAGAGAAACACAGATGAAGGATTCCAGAAGGGATAAGCTTGATTTTGGTCCTGAAGCTGAGAATACCTTGCCCAAGGCAATTCACATCGTCTTAGCGGCTGTGGGGTTTGGACCTCGGCATTCTGGCTTCGGAGTCTGTATTGAACTACTGCACTTGACAGCCCTGGCCCAGAACAGGGGGTGGCACGCAGTACAGGGGAAATCTCCGTGGGTGTGAAGCAAAAGTGGACTGGATTTTTAAATTGCAAAAAGGTTTGAAAAAGCCTGCTTTCTGAAGAATGGCTTGGGGCAGGGGCTTTTGGGGGAAAACAGGGAGACCATTTTGGTAGTGCCTGTGGTGGAGGGTACAGAACTAGTTCCCAGGCTTGGTACAAGCCCTGACTTCTTGTACACATTCCCATTTTCTGGGTAGTTCTCTCACAATGACATTTATTATCATATGGCATTTATTATCAGAGTTGTGCTTTACATTCTTAAAGCACTTTTACTCTTCGATGTACCTATTTTCTCATTGAGAGTCTCTTTTGGAGGCAGATGGGTCTGGGGATGGCAGTGTCCATGCATAGACAAAGCCATGAGTTATTATAAGACAAGAGATAAAGCTGCAAGGTATTGATTTGACAAGGTCACATAGCTTGCTTTTGGAAAAACTTGCTATAGGTGAGTCAGCTCCACCCAGAGTGGCCCAAAAGTAACTAAGGTGGAAACAGTGTTTTTCTGGCTATCATTACGTGTTCTCTCTCTCTATCCAAATGATACCCATTTGTGTTCATCATCATAATGTTGCTTGTCAAGCCTTGTACTGTCACAGGGACTGTGCCACAAGTGTTGACCGCTTTACGTCTTTTAATCTGCACAAGTCCCTGAGGAAGATACTCTTAGAACCTGATCTTATAAAGGAGGAAACTGAAGCCCAGTCATTGACAAATGGGCATTTGCAATAACATTCATTCCATGTAAATATCCTTTACAGAGTGTTCTCTCCATCACCACTGGATCGCTAGAAAATGCTGTTAGGTACCAGACTTAGGTGCAAACCTTAGCTTTTCTGTTTCCTTAATGTATGATAATCTGAACGAACTCCTGAAATTCCCTTGAGCCTCAATTTCCTTCTCTGTGCAATGGGCATAAGAATTCCCAATGCTTTGGGGTGTAAGGATTAAGTGAAATAGCACGAGTTGCTTTCATCCCTGCAGCATGCATTAAGAAAATCGCATGGAAGTGATTAGCACCTGGCATACAGTAGATGCCTGGTAATGTATTGCCTCCCTGGGAGTCTCTCATTTTTTCCTCGCTTATTTTCAGAGGGCACTGCGTGGCCAAGGTCATCCTCATTATATACAAGCTCAAACAAGTGTAAATCAGAGTTCATTTTTTTAAAAAAGAAATCAGATTCTGCATTTGGAAGAACCTAGAGACAAGGAAATGCAATGTGAGACATTTAGGGCAACTCCAATTTTGGGGGCCACTTGGTTGTGCTGGAGAGGAAAACAGGGGCAAAAGGAGAATCTGAAATCTCCACAGGTTCCTGGGAAACAGTGGAAGTCACAGGGTGGGGCCCTTGTAAGAGAATACATTCTTTTGATTTTGTTTTGTCTTTTTGATCGGCTGCCAGTTTCTTAATGCAATATGAGAGCAAGAGGGAGCTAATTCTCTTCAGAGCCTAAAATCCCTCGAGCCGAGCTGGCACTTGAACGAAGACAAAGCTTATTGAGGTTGGGCAGGGAAGTTGTCACGGTGTGATTTGGGAGTCTTTCATTTGGCCAATATAACTCCATTAGATTTTGGAAGGGAACCCAGGTAGCAGGGAGGGTTCTGGAAGTAACATTCTCCAACCAGCTTGTAATTAAAATGGAACCCTTTGAAGAATGGGTCCTCTCTCAATTGCTCCAGCCTCTCTCTATCTGATTGAATGCCAGGAAGCTGCTGCCTTAAGCTTTGGCTAGTTTTCTGCCAAGGCGTTTAACTCTCAGTTTTGTGTTGCTTGTGTATTTAGCGCTAAGGGCATACCTGGGTGCAGAATCAGGTACATCGCTGCATCTGTCATTGTGTCTGTCTTTAGCTCTTCCTAATATCCACAGCTCTGAAACATGAAGGGGCTGTTTTGCAAGCTGTATCTTTCCCACCCGCCCCCACTCACTCGGCAACTTGCCCCCTTCCTTCTGTGATTTTTTTTTTTTTTTTTTTAACCCATGTTTCACTTCCTACATTCTGGTTCTTGTTCTTCCTGGAGAACGGGACCAGGCAAGAAACACCAGGGCACCTTAGGTTAAAGGAAAGCTTATTTCCCTCTCTCTGCTAGAAAAGTCAGAGCTACCAGAGTCGAGTGATCTTCAAAACCCAGTTCCTTATAAGAAGGGGTCTGCAAGTGAGTGACTGAGAAACGGTTGGTAATAATCCGACTCTAGCCCGACTAAACTGGAATTTGGAGAAGTGAGAGTTTGCATCAGTCCTTGCTTCCAGAAAACTTTATATAGGAAGAAAGCGCCACGCAAATGAGATTTCACAACACTGGTATCTGGTAATTTTGGTCACATTTCTTCTGGGTCCGTGGTGGAATTCACAAAGAAAAATGCAAGAAGGAAATTATTGCATTGTAATCTGCTTTCCAAAATCTCCATCTAGAGTCCCCAGAAAATTAAAAAAAAAAAAAACTGTACAGTAAGCAACAAAGTGGAAGAAAGACATTATCCAGAAATATGATAGAAGTGGTTCATATCAGTCATGGTGTCTCCCCCATCTGAATAACCCACTTAACACCCTCATCTCCCACACTGTGATAGGAATGAGAGACATTTGTTCATCTTTTGTAAAGTGAAAATGAAGCAACTTAGAAAACCGTACTATTCTTATTGATCTATAGTATATAATCTAATTAAAACCAGTATGCCTTCTACTTAAATACACTTTCAAAACAAATTCAAAACAAATTGAACATTGCTCTGTTCCAACTTGAGTATCTTTCCTACTCACTTCCTACATGGAAATGTTGGTTATATGGTTAGTATCTGTACAGCATAAAGAACAGACATACCATACAATAAACATTAAGTCACCATGAAAAAACAGTGAAAGGTTATGGATTAGGAAATAAGCAACCAATCAATCGACAAAAGTTCAAGCTTACTGATTATCAAAGAAATTTCAATGCACCATTTTTTGTTAATCAAGTAACAAGTTTATTTTCTTACTGATTTATTCAAAGCAGGTAAAAGTATGGGCTGCAAAGGCTCTCATCCTCCTGCCATACCCCAAGAAGGCAAAGGTTATCTATACATGCTGCCTGCAATCCAATTTTATGGTTCAACATTCTTTATGCTCTGGTCATTCCAAGCATAATGTGATGCTAGTGTGCATTTTGTTTTTGAGAACAAAGTACTGTACGTGGCAGATTTGTTAAGGAAATTAAGTTCCGAATCTCCCCCACCCCAACTTGTATAGACTTCTTTGGAGATGCCAGGAAAGGCTCTTGCAATTTTCTGTTTCTAATTTTGTTAGCAATCAAAACATTTTATAAGCTCTGGGTCTTGGAAATCCACGTCCACATTTGAGCAGAGTTGAAGGAACGGTGAGAGCTGTAGAGGAATGCTCTGGCCATGAGCAGGGCTGGTAGCCTGAAGTTAAATCCAAAGGGCTTAGAGGAAGCCAAGAGAGGAGATACCGGGCCACCCACAGGGCGGGGAGGAACACCAGTGGGGAAGGAAAGAGGCATAACGCAGAGCAAGCTGTATTGAGGATGGTCTGTTAGTGATCAAAGGGAGAGGCAGTCACCAAAACAGCTCCCCTCCACTGAACAGCCAGAAGGTGCCAGGCACAGTGCTTACAAATTTGAAGCATGAACATGGAAACCTGGCTCGGCCCCTCTAAGCAGGAATTGCCCTCCTCGGTGTATAAGTCAGGAATGTGTGGCTTGCAGAGATGAAGGGACTGGCTCCTGGTCACCTAGTGCCTAGGCAGCTGGTTAAAAGTTAAACCCGGCCACGCCTGCCTGACTCCAAAGTTCCCTTCCCTTCTGCAAAGCCATCTTTCTTATTGCACAAAACATTGTAAATCCTGGACATGAAGGCCCATCCCGTGAGTGGTGAACAATGGTAAGAAGCCACGTAAAGCTGTAAAACAAAAACACAAATGAATTTCTGGGTTGAGATGGGAAATGGCTTCAGATATTTCAAGAAACCAAGTGGGTTTGTTTGAGGATTGAGGCACCTCAGTTTCCCATTTATTCATTACTCAGCGAATGGATCCATAATGAAATTAAGTCCCTTAACAAATAAAGAGCTAATGCAGGTCTAATCCCACAGGGAAGATGAAAAATGCATCTTAATCTTTCGCCTGGCCTGAAAAACTAGACCTCAGAGTGTGTGTGACTGCCACTCCCATCAGTCAACGTATACAGGAAGGAAGACTTGGAGCGAGGAACGGGGTGGTGTTGGATGAAATGGCTTTAGAGAAATCTTAAATGCCGGCTGACCCCGCTTAGGGCATCAGAGTCATTCCAGCTGAACTGAAAGAAGGACTTCTTCATCTCCTTCACCCTTCATGGCTTGGACTCCATCTACTAACTCTGAAGTTTGTCTTTCTTTCTTGATGTTGTGCACTTGGCTTCCTCATCTGTAAAATGGATCAATACAGGACAGAAGGTTTCCAAGACATCCACCGCTCTTCTTGCCTGAGCCACCCACACCTCTGGCCTGGACTCATCTTCTACCTGCCTCCCTGTTTCCTCTGGGCTCCATACAGGAGCCACAGATATCCTTTAAATAGCTCAGCCACAGCATGGCTCTCCAGGTCTTGTAGAGTAAGATCCAGATTGCCACGGCTCCACATTTCCAGTGTCTTCCCTGGTCTCCTTTCTGCCCCCACCTCCTGCCTCTGTGGCCTCATTCCCTCCATTCAAAACCCACACTCCTATCCCTTTTGCCTACAATGCCCCTCCTCAGATGCCCACCTGGCTCCCTCCTTCTCTGCTCTAAGCATGTCCTCATCAAAGAGGCCTTCCCTGACCACCCAGTACAGTGGCATCCTATCTCCATCATTCACTCGACTTTATTTTATTTTTATTTTTTGAGACAGAGTCTCTCTCTGTCGCCCAGGCTGGAGTGCAGTGGCGTGATCTCCACTCACTGCAAGCTCCACCTCCCAGGTTCACACCATTCTCCTGCCTCAGCCTCCTGTGTAGCTGGGACTACAGGTGCCCGCCACCACGCCCGGCTAATTTTTGTATTTTTAGTAGAGACAGGGTTTCACCGGGTTAGCCAGGATGGTCTCGATCTCCTGACCTCGTGATCTGCCCGTCCCAGCCTCCCAAAGTGCTGGGATTACAGGCGTGAGCCACTGCGCCGGGCTGACTTTATTTTTTGAAAGTAACATTGCTGTTTGAATTTCATAGATGTAAAAGTTAATTTGTTCATTACTTGACTTTAGAACATCTGCTCTAAGAGGGCAGAAAATTTGTTTTTGTTTTATTCCTAGAGGAGTCCTTAGCACATGTTAGGTACTCGATAAATATGTGTAGAATGAAGTGTTAGACAAGAATAAAAATAAAAACTACTCTTGCTCCAACTCTGCCACTATTTATTGAATGTGTACCATTTACTTGGCACAAAACTGACATGCTATCTATTCATTCATCTGTGCATATTACATCATTTAATCCTAACTGCTACTGCCCCTAGGTAAGATTGTAAAAAATAAGCACAATAATAATAATTTTTTTTTCTTGAAATGGAGTATTGCTCTGTTGTCCAGGCTGGATTGCAGTGATGCTGTCATAGCTCACTGCAAACTCCACCTCCTCAATTCAAGTGATTCTTGTGCCTCAGCCTCCCGAGTAGCTGGGATTACAGGCATGCACCACCACAGAGATAGGGTTTCACCATGTTGTCCAGGCTGGTCTCAGACTCCTGACTTCAAGCGATCTACCCACTTTGGCCTCCCAAAGTACTCAGATAACTGGCATGAGCCACCGTGCCTGGCTCACAATAATAATTATGATAGCTAATATTTATCAAACATACTACATGCCAGACAATGTTTATTTTATAGCAGCTTCTTGAATCCTTGCAGCAATGTCATGAGGGCAGTACTATTACGAGTCTCATTTGATGAATGAGTAAACTGAGGCACAGTCTGATGAAAAACCAGCCTACACAAGAGGAAAGCAGTGAAGTCAGGCTTCAATGGTGACTAAGTCTGTTTCCAAAGCCAGCACTATTCTCTACTACCCTTTACTACCTGGAAGGGAAGTAGCTCGCCCATAGTCACCTGCCCTGCAGTTCTCCAAGCTGGGATTCACAGGCAGGTGCTGCTGACTTTAAAGTCCATGGTGTCTTTTGTGCTTCATCACCCACCTCACCAACTGTCTCCGGGCTGCTGGCAGCTGGCCTGGTGCACAGCAGGTGCCCCCACCAGTGCTAGGTGGATGAGTCAGGAATAGCCCGAAGAGAGTCGGCACAAGGATAGGCACTGCAGTCCTCTTTTCCCATCTCAACGGGAGATGGTGGTCCTGGTTCTGGATTTCCCATCTCAGTGGGAGATCGTGGTCCTGGTTTTGGCCTGTATTTTCTCTTTGGCTCGTTGAACCGGAAGAACTTTGCTGCTGTATCACTTGGGGCTCAGCCGTGAGTCCCTTCCAGATGAGGCCTGTTTGCCCTTGCAGATCTGACCCCATCTGAGCTCAGGCTCTGGGATCAGGGGTGGGTTCATCTGAATCCCACTCTCTCTACCTGTCAGAAGCAGTCGGGAGACTACAGGGGACTTTGCAGGGGAGAGTTCTGTAAAAAGTCAGTGGAGCGAACCAAAGAGAACATGACAACAGGCCAAAACGATCTGACAGCCCCCGTCAGCGGCCCTGAGGAGGCGCTCATAGGACGTGCCAACGTGATTACCCAAGACCCCAGGAGGCATTTATATCAACTTCATTTCCATGATTTTGCTAGGTGGGCAAAAAGGCAGAACATTCTATTAAAATTTGATATTGAGTTACATTTTTCAAGACATGGGAATCTTTATGCGTAATGATGGGAATAAGAAAAGAGACAATCTAACGCTGGATCCCAACATCTCTCCTGGATCTGGTGATATTGCCACACCTGGAAACCTATCTATTGCCAGATCCCAACACCTCACCTGGATCTGGTGATATCAGCACATGTGGAAACCTAAGAGCTTTCTTAGGAGCATGCTTTCCCATGAGGCATCTCACTATCTGAATGACTTATTCCTAATTCGTATGAAACAAACACAGATAGGACAAGCACTGAATGTGAGACGAACATCGGATGCGGCACATGCTCAAAAGAAATAAGTTCATTTGTTCACCAAAGACACATGCAAGAATGTTCATAGCAGCTTTATTCCTAAAGCTGAGAACAGAAGATAACCCAAGTACCTGTCAACAGGTGACTAGGAAAACACATTGGGATGCAGTCGTGCAGTGGGCTACTGCAAAGCAATGGCCAAGAAGGGCTGCTGAGTCATGCAAAAACATGGTCCAGACCCTGCAGGGCACCAGGAGCTAGAAGCAAGGTCAGGGAGGGTGACAGAAGTCAGAACAGCGGTCACCTCTAGGGGGCGCTGATTGAGATTGTGACCTAGGGAGCTTTCTGGAACTGGAAATGTTCTACATCTTGATCAAGGAGGTGGTTATATGGGTGTAGATATGGAATAATTCATTGATCTTAGGATCAGCCGATTAATCTGCAAGACCCAATGCGACATGAAAAGGAGGGGTCTCTTGTTAAAAAATTCTTAAGACTTTTAGGACAGCAACAGGAGAGCATTAAATGGAGAGTGGGCCCTTCCAAGTGTGAGGCCTGCATTGTTGTACAGAGCCCATACCCATGAAGCTGGGCCTCGTTAAGCTGAGCACTCAAGATCAGTGCACTTTGTAGGAGTAAAGTGATGTGTACCAGGCAGGGAGAAAGGATCAGTAGTGAGTTTCCATGCAGGGCAAAGTTGGCAGTCAGTTACACGTCAATAAAGTGTGTGTGTGTGTGTGTTTAAAGAACATACATAGAGGCCGGGTGCAGTGGCTTACGCCTGTAATCCCAGCACTTTGGGAGGCTGACGCCGGTAGACCGCCAGGTCAGGAGATCGAGACCAGCCTGACCAACATGGTGAAACCCTGTCTCTACTAAAAATACAAAAATTTGCCGGGCATGGTGGCAGGTGCCTGTAGTCCCAGCTACTCAGGAGGCTGAGGCAGGAGAATAGCTTGAACCTGGGAGGCAGAGGTTGCAATGAGCCAAGATTGAGCCACTGCACTCCAGCCTGGGTGACAGAGCGAGACTCCATCTCAAAAAAAACACAACAACAACAAAAAACATATATAGAATGAAATAGAAAGCAATCCTATTTTGGGGGCTGCTGGAGAAGGGGTGATTTTTAATGAAGGATATCTCTCCAAATCATTCTTTATGCACTTCCTATTTGACTTTACAGTGCTTACTTCCTGGTACCATGGCCGACCAGCCTGCAGAGAGCTTGTTAAACTGGCTTCTTCTAAGAAGAAGAGATAAGTCAAGCTGAAATGTGCATTTGAAATTTATATTTGTATTCAGTTCAATTAAGCTTCAGAAAGACCAGAGGGGACAGGAAGGACCCTTTCCGGATGTGTCCCACAGAAATGGCAGGGGTAGGAAGGGTGATGTTTCAGTCCAGCCGGACTTTCCAGAGGCAGGTCGGGGGTCAGCCACAGAAAGTCTGTGAGACAGAGCAGAGAAGCAGGCAGGGATCCCCAAGGGGAAGGAAGGCAGCAATGTGTCCCCGGCAGGGAGGAAGGATCAGGATCATTCACGGGTTTCCATGAAGGGCAAATTCAGCAGCCAGGAACCCACTGCTGGGGCAGGGAATCAGGAAGCAAACACCCACAAACTGGGATGGGTCTTGGCTGCTGGCTCCAACTCTGGTTGGTGATTTTCTTCTTTCTCTTAAATTTTATTTTCCCTTTTGCTCAGAGGAGGCAAGAGGCAGGGGCAAAGAGACAGCCCGGTGAGGTTGGACCTGTCAGGGAAGAGCCAGAGTTGACCAGGACTCCTGCCCTGAGCGTGTTTACAAATAGACAATTCCCAGAGGCCAGCCAGGTCGAGAGCCCGGCTTCTGGGGGTGTAGGACGGAGTGATCCTAGCTGCAAAGACACCACAGGGCTGGGCTCAGGACAGAAGCTAGGGCTATGGAGTGAAGGAACTAGGCTCAAATCTCTCACCTTTTCCCCATCCTTTACCCAGCTCTCCAAGGTCATGAGCAGTGTAAGCTGAAACAGGAGGTTTAAGTCTGTAAGCTTCAGGTGTTTCATCTAAAAGTGAGAATGGTTGTAATGAATAACACTTGCTCCACTAGTTGTCACATAGTAGCATTACGTAAACGCCCTATAGACACAGCTTCGTTTGAGCTTCACAACCAGTGCACACGGGAAAACTGTTATCATCCTCATTTTGTACATGAGTGAACTGAGGCACAGAAAGGTGAAGCAACTTGCCTGAGGTCACACAGCCAGTAAAGAACAGAGTTAAGATTTGAACCCAGGTAGATTCACTGGTAAATCTGTGTTCCTAATTATTCCATTAGCTTCTTCAGGGAAGCAGGGAGGAAAACAGTCAGATATCCTAAATAAAACTGCCTAGAATGTGGTGGATACTCAACACATTTAGCGTCATCGTCCTATTTTCTTCTATTCCTCATTTATCTGAAGCTCAGTGGCACTGTCATATCATTTAACCATTCCAGTTCGGTGTTTGGTTAAGAAGGGACAACACAGAAAGGTTAAATAATTGGACCAAGGTCGCAAAGCTGAGAACATAGTCATGCATTTCTTATTTTACTCCAGGGAGTTTCATGACTTTTTACTTGTGCACATGAGTCACGCATTTTGCATTTTCTTTTCTTCTGTAATTTGGTGAGGATTTTTCTCTTTTTCAAGTTTGGAGAAGGGAACTGCCTTCTGGAGCTACAAATTAATGAAAGCAGACATAATCCTGGTTTGGATTTATTTACATCTTCCATAAATCATATTTATTGAGTGCCTGGGGTGTACAAGGCGTTGTGAGAGGTCCCACACATTAAAGCAAGGAAAAAATAAACATTTCAGACACTTGGTGTATACTGCAGACTACTTAAATATCCAAAGGCATCAAATAAATCATCGGACTGTTTAGAAATAGGCTCTGGCATGCTCCCTGCAAACCTTCATGCAAAACCCTGCAATTGTGCAGTGATGGCTAAGGACTGGTCGCCGCACAGCACTGGAAATATTTGTTAACACGAGTGAACGGGTCATAGGTCCCTGGATTCATCCACGTTTCTCAGTTTAGGGATATTGTGGCATTCTTCGCAATCTCTCTACTCAGATTAACCTCTTGTTCAGATCAGCAATGAAAAGAAATGCAACCATAAAACACAGACAGCAGCCAGGCACGGTGACTCACACCTGTAATCCCAGCACATTGCGAGGCCGAGGTGGGCGGATCACCAGGTCAGGAGTTCCAGACCAGCCTGGCCAATATGGTGAAATTCTGTCTCTACTAAAAATACAAAAATTAGCCAGGCGTGGTAGTGCGCACCTGTAGTCCCAGCTACTCGGGAGGCTGAGCAGAAGAATCACTTGAACCTAGGGGGCAGAGGTTGCAGTAAGCCAAGATGGTGCCACTGCACTCCAGCCTGGGCGACAGAACAAGATTCCGTCTCAAAAACAAAACAAAACAAAACACAAAGACAGCATAGCATTTGCAAGTAAGCTGACCCAATCCAGAAACCATCTCTACCATCTTTAAACATGTCAAACTTGATAGTTAGGGGTCAAAGCAGCAGGTGCACACACACAAACATGAAACATATATGTGCAAGCACATGTGTGCACCTTATCTGTTTCTCAGTGTGGTGGCAGGATCATAGAAGATCCTACCAGAGAGCGCTCTGTAAACTATAAAACCCTTCTATGCACACACAAGGCTACTATGCCACACTGTAAGTTCCAACTAAATGGAATCGTGGATTTTCCTCAATTTAAATTTCCAGTGGATGGGAAACCACTTACTTCTGATGCCTGTCTTGTAACTTAGCAGCAGTTCATTTCTTCTTGTATGTACTTCAGATTGAATGGGCACCAGTTTTGTGTCAGGCCCTGTGCTAGGCACTTGGGAGGTAGAAATAAATAGGACGAGCCCCTGTCTTTCAGGAGCCCATAGTCCGATGGGGGAAAACACACAGCACACACACACAAGTCAGCAATTCTAGTCTAGTGGTGTAGTCTTCAGCAGGGCCTACTTTGGAATCACAGTTTGCAATAGGGAAACGTGTATACGGAGGCAGGAGCCAGGCCGACAGGGGAACCCATGGTAAGCATGAAAGAACTGCAGGTCTTCCAAGAAATTGCCTGAGGTCTGAGTGAAGGTCAAGGAAGCATTTAGGAGCTAAATCACAGATGACTTTATATGCTAAGTCACAGAGTGAGATCTCTACCTTGAAAGTGATAGTGAGACATCAAGTATTATTCTGTAAGGAAGTGACAGTATCAGATCTGCTTTTTAGAAACGTCTCTTTTCTATCATTTTTAAAGGTTTTCTATACTTTTGAGAGCAGAATGAAGGCTTCAGCAACAATCTAGTATGCTTTAGGCAAATCTCTAGGTTAAAGATATCCAATGAGAACAATTTTCAAGCCCAAAAGAACAATCGTGTTGAAAACATACAAGGTTACAGAAGCAAAATGTTCATGTTTTAGAAATTTTCAAGGTTTAGAATGATAGAAGAGAATAAACAAAAGAATTGAGGGAGAATAGAAAGATGGGAGAGAGATGGACAGGAGGGAGAAAAGAGAGAGAGGGGGAAGATACAGGCTTTATAATCTATACACACGCGACACTTCACTTGGCTCCTTGCTAAGGACATAAGTATGCATCAGTTGCTTACCCCATCTGAACGTCAGTTTTCTTGTTTAAGAGAAGGGGAAATCCTAATTTCTCATAGGGTTACTGTGGGTGAGCTGTCCAGCTGTGGCCGAGATGGCTACCTGGCCACCAAAGTTCATGCTCTCTCTTCCATGATACAGAGTTATGACTCAGAAGGGACACATTTATCAGTCCCCTTTGCAGCCAGGGGTGACCATATGACTCTTCTTACCCAAGGAAGATGAATACAAATGTTGTGTATCACTTCCGGGTCAAGGTTTTTAAAAATTGAGTGTGCCTTCTCCACGCCCTTCTTCTCCTTCTGCTGGCTAGGTGCAGATCCTTTTGAGGTCCCAGAGGATAACAGACCCACAGATGAAAGAAGCCTGGGTCCCTGAATCACTCTGTGGAAGAGAGTGGAAGAGTGGAAGAGAGCCACTCTAACCAGAAACTCCTCATCAGACTCAGGGGAGCGAGACAGCTTGTGTTACACCACTAAAGTTTTGAGGTTTGTTGTTTATATAGCCTGGACAGTTCTAACTAATACAATACATTAATATCAGTCATATAGTGTATAAAAAATAACAATGTTATTTGTTATTCCTTGTTTGTTGTAAGTGTCTAACAAGCCCCATAGAAAGGGAGACTGCAGTACACCAGCTTTGCAATTACTTTTTACACAAAAGAAACAAAGTACAATTTCAAGATGATTACTACTTTTCACCAGTGTCTTTGGAAGAAACTTTTAATCAGCCAGCGCCTTAACCAGATTATCTCTTTGAGGGAAAGCAAAGCCAACACTGGATTTCTTGTCTCCCCTTCCCCTCTAAAAGCATCCTGCCAAGTTCTAACCACCATTATTTAGCAAGTTCTTTAATTTAAAAAGTTACCATCTACTCACCGTCCTGGCAAAGCTGTC
Source organism: Colobus angolensis palliatus (assembly GCF_000951035.1). Taxonomy (NCBI): domain Eukaryota; kingdom Metazoa; phylum Chordata; class Mammalia; order Primates; family Cercopithecidae; genus Colobus; species Colobus angolensis. The sequence goes on from NW_012115233.1 coordinate 1,285,164, forward strand.
AGTTGCTGAGAAATGGAACTCAGCCAACTGATTAGTTGTGATGGACTGCGGTGTGGAAATGCAGTCTGTGTCACTCAAGTGCCTGTTCATCCAATTAACCAAATTACTACGGGGAACTCCGGCCAAGTGCAACACTTAGTGGACGGCTGTTCTGGGAGGTCAGGGATGGAGGAGGAGGTGATTTTATCAAATACCTGCCCCTCCTTCCCTGTCTTTGGGCCAAAAAGGGTGCTGAGCAGAGACAACAGGAGAGCAGCACCTTCTCTACCTCTTCCTGCCTGCCTTGAACACTTTGGTGTCCCTTCAAAAATCTTCAAAAAGATACCTTGTTATTATCGTTACGATGATGACGATGATGATGAGCGGCGGTATTGTTATTTTTTAATTCAGTCATGTAACACAGGTTTTAAAGCATCTACTTTGCTCCCTGCTATATTCCTAGTACCAGGCACTGGGACTATAGCAGAGAGCAAAGTGGTCAAGGCCATGCCTTTCTGGAATTGGCGTTCTAGCAGGGAGAGAAAAACAGCCAACAGCAAAAGTTTTCAGCCTTGCCACTCCACTATTGGCATTTGGGATCAGATAATTCTTTGTGATGGGACATTTAGGGACTAAATCACAGACAACTTTACACGCAAAGTCACAGAGTGAGATCTCTACCTGGAAAGTGATAGGTAGACATCAAGTGTCTTGCACATTGTAGGGTGGGGAGGAGCATCCCTGGCCCTGATCTCCTAGATACCAGTAGCTCATCAGCCACCCCTGAAGACTTGTGATGACTAAAAGTGTCTTTAGGCATGCTAGATGTCCCCTGGGAAGCAAATCGCCCCCTCACTCCCCATCTTCCATTGGGAGCCGCTATTCAACCATTAGGCAAATAACTAAATAACTAAGTGGGTGTAATACACATTGGAATCAATAGAAACAGGATAATAAGAGAGAGGAAGATGGGTGGTCAGGTGACATTTAAGATGGGACCTCAAGATGAAGAGGGACCAGCTATGCAAAGAGCTGGAGAAGAGCCTTCCAGGCAGAGGGACAAAGGGACGAAGGCCTGCAGCATGGAAGGAGGCCTGAAGCAGGAAGAACCAGGTGTGATAGAGCAGAGTGTAGGGGCAGGTGTGGGCACACAGTGGGCTGGCAGAGGAACATAGGTACAGGTTCCGGGTCTGGTCAACAAGATAAGGAGTTTGGATATTATTTTAAGCACAAGAAAGAGAGGCAATGTAGTGTGGGTAGGTGCTGGAGCCAGATGGCCTGTACCTCAGTTTCTCCATCTATATCATGGGGACAGCACAAGCACCTGTCTTGTATAGCGCTATGGTGAGAAGTAAATGAGCTCAAGCTGTGAAGTGGAACCCTCAGCTTGGTACGGAAACTCAGTGGCTACTCAGTGAGGTGCTGGAACCAGCTGCTCAGAGTTGACTTTATGTGGCTTTTCTCAGCTCACACCTCTTTGGTAGCTTGATTTGAAATTAGCCATGGTGGAATATTTACACCACAGGAATTGGCAGATGCTAGGAATCAGGGTTCTTCCCCACCCCCGGAGTGACTATATAGTTCAGCATTTTCTAGCACACCCCTGGTTATCAGCTATTATTATTAAGTTGGCTATTGAAGAGTTTTGAGCAGAGGAGGGTCATGACTTTACTTACATTTTAACAATATAACTCTGGGTATGGTGCACAGAGTGGATTGGAAGGTGGGAGGAGGAGTAGAAGCAGAGAGATCAGTGAGGAGGCTGTGGCAGTCATAAGGCCAAGAGATGGCCACTTCCACCAGATGCTGATGGGTGACTTGGAGATCAGGGGTTAGAGTTGACACTTATCCTGCAGAGGAAATGGATGAGCTTGCTGGTGGATGGTAGATGTGGCAGAATGAACAGAACAGGGATGATGTTTGTGCACTTAGCAGCCAGATGGAACGTGATGTGGTCTGTCAACCACTGCTCCTGCTGCTGCTACAACTACTATGAACAACAACAAATTTTATCATTGCCTTTGATTAAGCACCTACACACTGATTATAGATAACATCCACGTATTTCTTTGATCTTCAAAATGCCGTGAGAAAATTACAGTTAGAGTTAGCCCCATTTTGGGTATGTAACACCGAATCTCAGAAAAGTTCAGGGACTTGCCCAAAGTCACCCAGCAGGTAGGTGGCACACCCGGGGTCCCAGTCAGCTCTCTCCCACCTGGAAACCCATTCCCACCACACAGCCTGCTTCACTTGCTTTATATCTTGAATCTGCTCTACAAGTGCCCTCTCCAAGAATGAGGGCCCTCCTTGCTCTCCAGTGTCTACGCGGTTCACATCCAGGTGTGTCTTCCCAGTGTTGCTGAAGTAAAGACATTCAGGAGGGGCTGCAGCATGAGGGAGTTAAAGGGGCTTAAATCTTAGCCCCCAACTTTTTAACACCTCTCCAAAACTTTCTGAGCCTCTCTTTTTTTTTTGTTCAATCAGTTTTTGTAAGGATTTGAAGAGGTGGTTCTAAATTTCCTGGGCAGGTAATCATTATCAACATCATCCCCATCATCACTGTCACCATCACCATCACCACCACTATCACCATCACCATCATCGTCACCATCACCATCACTACCACTATCACCATGACCATCATCATCATCACCATCACTATCACCATCACCATCATCACCATTGTCACCATCACCATCACTACCACTATCACCATGACCATCATCATCATCACCATCACTATCACCATCACCATCACCACCATTGTCACCATCACCATCACTACCACTATCACCAT